>NC_138885.1:107233514-107597970 GCF_965194825.1 Balaenoptera physalus | reverse complement strand
GGTAGAACCAGGCCAGAACTGGAACAGGGGAGGCAGCCCATGCTCGCCGAGGAGACCCAGGGACATGCTGACCTTGAATGTGCTCATTCCCCCACCCACCCAGGGGACTCCTGCCCCTGGCTCCAGCCCAGACGCCTGGTGTAGAGATCTCCAGTCCAGAGCAGACGGATGGTAACCCCTGAAGCTGGATGTTTTCTCTCCATCTTTGACTTTGCAGCCCACCCCCGTCCAGGGCATTTGTCTTCAGAGGGGCTTTTGTTGGGTCTTCTCTGTGTATCTGTGCAGCCTTAGTGACAGCCACATGGCAAGCAAGAGGAAGCAGCAGTCACCTGCTTGGACCTAATTTGAGAGGTGCTGAATCAGGCCACCTGTCCCCAAGCTTCCCTCCCACACAGCCTGTCACAGAGTCTGCCCCCTGCCTAGGATAAGATCAGAGAATGTTCGAGTTTGGAGGGTTGTAAGAGCCCAGCCTACTCCCTGAAGCCCCATCCCTTCAGTTTTGGGAAAGAGAGATGAGCCCAGGGGGCAGTGCACAGGCTACGTTCATCCCCCTTTGCAATTTGGGCACCAGTGAGCCTAAGCGTGGTGAGGGGCTGAGGGGGCCCCACTCTGGACCCAGACTGCCCGGATCTAAATCCTAGCCCTGCTACTTAAGATCTGAAAAACCCGTGCCTCAGTTTCCTCCTCTGTGAAATGGGGTTAATGATAGTGCCTTCCCCAAAGGGTTTGAGATAAAGTGTTTAGAGCAGAACCCAGGCGTGGAAGCTGATATGAAACATCACCCAAAGTTACAGTGCTTTCCCCCTCCTCCCCTCCTCACTGTAGCATCCTCAGCACCTTTAATATGCTAAGGGCAACCCGGAAGTTCCAAGAGGGTTGGTATAGTGGCAGAATTTCCCAGGATTGTTTGTCCAAAGGAAACTCTTTCTGTGGAGCATCTAATGGGATTGGAGTTCCTCAGGTCATCTTCTAGGAAACATTGCTAATCCAAATGCCTCATTTTAATAGTCCAAGGAGAAGGGGAGGCCTCCTTCCCCAGGGGCTGGGGATTGGCTAGGGCTCCTGATCAGGGAGCATCTGCTCCAGCTGTGGGAGCAGGCCGAACAGGTCCCCATGACTGTGCCAGGAGCACTGTGCTCTGCTCCCAGGGGCCTCAGCAGCCACTGTCTCTCCAGGGCTCTGGTCTTCAAGGCATGGCGGAGTGCTCCCCCTGTGAAAATGACCGTGCTGCTCGGCCCTGCACCGACACTCAAAGGTGGGTGGACGGCAGCTGGTTCAAGTGGATATTGGGGGTGGTGGCTAGCCAGCTCTGACCCTGAAGGAGCTTAGCTGGTCCGCTCTTACCCCCAGGACCTGGGCATTCTAGGGAGGGGGCAGCAGAGGTGGAACGGCGCATGTCAGAGGTGGGAGGGTCCCTGGGCATCATTGGGTCCAGAGATTCCCTTTAGCCGTGTGAAATTTTCTTTACAAGAAGCTAAAAAGGAACCCCACTAGATGAAAAAAGAGGACGAAAATAAAGCGTTCTGGTTGAAATATGCGTGGGGAGGCCTGGAGAATGCTGATCTCGTTCACCACACCCCCTCCACCTTCCGCCCCCCGCCCGAGGGATAGGGAGGTCATTCGGAAGCCGTGTGTCCAGATCCTTTCTGCTTAGCTATGCTCTTGGTGTAATGGCTCCTGTTCCAGGAGGTACCACGGGGTCCTGTCTGCTAGGGGGTTGGGGGCTGCAGAGGAGACAAAAGCAAAGGGGCTGGCCGGCCCCTCTCCCCTCCTGAGCTGGTCTTCATTCCTTCCCAGCATTTCCATGGTAGAAACTTTTTGACTGAGGGGAGAACTGGTCTATCCCTGGTCCCCAGTCTGGAATCTGGAAGCTAGAATCTCAGTCTGGATGGTGACCTCTTTGGCATTGATCTCCGGGAAGGATGATGCCTGCTCAGTGGCCCTTCTTAAATCTCTCTGCCTCATCGGAAAGCATCTCCAGTGCTCTTGCTGCCATCGTGTCACTTGTGACTTCTGAATACCACTACCTGCTGCCCCGGCAGCTTTGACACAGAATCTTGCTGGGTTCCCAAGGTCAATGGGCTCACCACTATTTCCTTGGCCGCTTCCTCCTCTCAGTAGAGCTGGTCTCCTAAAGCCACAATTCTTTCCTTAGTTTCCGTTTCTGGGTCATCCTGGGTTATAGCTCAGGACTGGTTTGCGCCAGAACTAACCGGTGTTCTTTTGTTCAAAACTCTTCTAACTGGGGAAGGAGACACTTGGTGAGGGAGGATGCAATCCTCCTACAGGCTTTCTTCCTCAGGGGTCGAGTTTGCCACCCCAGCATCAGAAGCCCAGTTAGATTTCCATAGCTCTTCTCTGTCTTGACCCAACTTGTTCCCTTGTGGGGCATTGTCGTGACTGAGTGGGAGAGCCACCCTTCTCTGCCCAGCCATCCTCTCCACCCACATGGGGTCTCAGCCCCCTGCAGAGGGTGGCTGGATGCTAGTGATGGTCCAACACTAGGTCTGGAGGGCCCTGGGTAAGTGCAGAAGCCTAAGAAAGTCCACGCTCCGGTGAGGCTGGCCCTAGCCATCCACTCACCTGGGTGCTGGCATCTGGCTGGTTACTTGGCCTGTGAGGGTGGATGGCTCTCGTTGTGAGTGTGTGTGATGCGGGGAGGGGGCACGTATGCAATTTTTCATTGTTCATTCTGAGGGCATATGACCCTGAGACGTTAGGCCGTGCAGGACAATTCCCTGACTGGGAGGGAAGAGCCAATGGCACGTGTGTGGCATTGCAGGTCCCAGCCCTTGTCACAACCTCAGCACCCCCAGGAGTCCTTCAGCTGTCCTGGGAGTCAGGGGTCCCAAAGGCCAGGCCTCGGCCCAGGTCGGGTGTGCACCAAGTTCACGTGGGAACCAGAGGTAGAGCGCACGTGCAGGTCCTCTCTGGAAAGGGCTAGGCCTTCGTCCCATGGAGCCTGCAGCCTGCGGGATATACACAGTCCTGTTTACCGTCCCATATGTCCTTTCCAGAGGGTGTGCCAGCAGCTTGCGGAGCCTGTGGGCTCTCACTGGAAAGCCAGGGGCTGCGTCCAGGAAAGTTGATTTTTGTCTCCTGAGATGCTTGCATGGGCCCCAGGCCAAGCTCTGCTGAGGGTTGGCAGCCGACTGGGAAATGCTCTGCTCTCCTGTCATTGTGGACTCCAGCAGCAGCCTCTGGGGAGGAGAAAATCCTCATGTAGGACGAAGGAGGCTCGCCATGCTGATGAGACAAAACAAAAGGGGGGCAGGTTCCTGGAGAGGGGACGGACAGGCCTTCCTCTGGGGTAAAAGTGCTGACTAGTAAGTCTGACCCAGGAAGAGGAGGAGGAGCCAGGAGGGGGGAAGGAAAAACAACGGGATATTGGAAAAGCTCCAGGGGGCACTGTTGTCCCTCCCTGGAAGGGAAATCATGGAGAGCAACAGCTAGAACAGGAATTGAGCTGGAAAGGAGACAGTACTGGGCTCCATGCTTTGGGATTCAAGATGGCGGCGCTAGAAAGGCTGACTCCCCTTGGTCAGTGGAGAGGCCTCAGGATCAGGCAGAGGGAACTCCCTGTTTGGACTTTGGCTCCTTCTTTGCTGGGCTTTCACTGGTCTGCAAACCCCCAAAGGCAGAGGTTCCTGTCTATTTTGCTCATCGCTTCAATGCCAGTGCATAAAATAGAGACAAGCACAGATAAGGTTCTCCAAAACAAAAGTTTGTTGAATGAATAAGTAATTTGAGCCCAGGGATGTAAGGAAAGGAACATTATATCTTAGGGACTGAGCTAAGAGTCTCTTCCAAGTCTCCTTTGGGGTCCTTGAAATGCTTGCAAGGGATATTTTAGAAATACTTTGGGTCATTCCACTGTAGGGAACAAACTGAGGGAGACCTATAACTGGGGGAGAAAGCAAAGAGAAGACTGAAGGTTGACTGTGTTGGGGGGCAGTCCAGGCTGGAAGACCAGTGATACAAGGTCATGGTCTGGGTCAGTGGGTAGAGGACCAGAGTAGGGAGTCAGGTATCACACCAGATGGTCAGCCCATCTCCTGGGGCTGCAGCAGGTGACTTTTGGAAGTTCAGGTGGTCCAGTGATGTCTGCCATCTGACAGTAGGGCCTTGGAGCAAGAGCAAGAGTGAGAGTGAGACAAGGGTTCTGGGTCATTGGGGCTGGTTTCAAAGCAGGATGCCGAGATAGGGCTCAGGATGGGCCCGAGGCAGCAGGGAGGGTAGCACGCAGACCTGGGCCCACGACTCAGGGCTGACGGCTGCAAGGAAGCTGCGTGTCCAAGGTAGAGGCTGAAACTCCTTCTCCCTCCTGGCGTCCTGTTAAGATTCATTCTAGAACTTGGGACAGGGTGAGCTGCAAGTGGAGGTCATGTGACTCTAGTGGTGGGAACAGGAAAACCTCAGACCTTAGGAAGAAGACAGGATCCTAACTTAGGGCACACCAGCAACAAGCAGGGTCGGGGGTGGGTGGTGGTAAAGAGACCCCAAATAAGTAAGATAGCTGTGTGGACAAGAATGGCCAATGAGGGCAATTGCAGAGGTCATGGGCAAAATGGAGGGTCTTTGTGTGATGTGAGAAGCAGGGTCTCTTCTCTCTGTGGGCCAGACTTGGATTTTTGTGCTCGGCTTGGAACGACGACACAATCTTTCCAGGGAGGAACAGTCCTTTCTGTGTGACAGAGAGTGTCCCCAGTATCAGAGGATGGCTGGGGAAAGACATGAAGGAAGTTCCTTGGGGATAATTGCAGACGTTGAGTATTGAGCACTTGCAGGGGGAGTAAGTGAATATGGGGAGGGAGCAGGCAGGAGTAATAGTGTATTTTCAGACTTAAAAAGTGACTTTCCCAAGGCCATAAGCGGGTTGGTGGCAGAGACATGGGTGGCAGTCTCCTTCTGCCTCCCTATGCTGCCTCTTCAAGTGCCAGGGTGGAAGAGTTGGGGAGAGAGAGTCCCCAGCATGGGGCTAAAGTCAAGCAAAGAAGGACGCTAAGTGGAGAGTGAATGTGTTTCCTGATCCCGATTTCAGGGAGGGCAGTTGAGGGTAAGGTCAGGGGTTTGGACTGTTAGGAGCTCTAGCCTCGGGGAAGCAAGGCACATGTGAGCCTTTCCCAGGCATCCAAGAAAGCCATGGGTGAAACCGATCCACCACTTTCTCAGAAGTGTGGAGAACCTCAGCCAGCTGGAGAGTGAGGCAGGAAGCCCCGTTTCTGGCGCTCCCAGAAGGGGTCTGGTAGCTGTTTACGCTTATACAGGCTGCGGAGTGTGAGGGGTGGTCCAGCTAAGGGTGCAACTTGGTGAGTCGACACCTTCAGGGTGGGTGAGGAAGGATGAGGGTGGATCCTTTTCTGTCAGCCAGTCCCTGGGGCTTGGAACCCTTGTTGCAAATACCTGAGAGAACATTCCAGTTTTTCACTCCACAAACACTTACTGAAAACCAACCCTGTGCCAGGTACTGGCTTAGGAGCTGTGTAAACAGTGGTGAGTAAAGGCAGGTGTGGTCTCTGCTCCCACGGAGCTTAGTGTCAAGCGGGAGAGAGAGGGATTGATGGAGTAATTGCGGATAGGATGTGTGCTCTAAGGAAATTTGGAGGTCAGGGAGGGTTTCCTTGGAAAATGGCACTTGAGTTGAGACTGGAAAAATGCTAGACTCTGTCTAGGTGAGGGATGGTGTTGTGAGGGAGCGTGTGTTTTCCTGCTGGGGAGGCAGCTTGGGCAAAGGCCCTGTGGTGGGCAGAAGAATGGTGCTTTCAAAGAATATCTGAAAAGCAGAGATGGAGGAACTTGCCTGAGAAATGGCCCAGGCAGTACAGTACCTTGCAGGCCAGAGTCAGGCTTTGCTTCATCCTGAGTGCAGTGGGAAACTTTTGAAGGTTTTTATGCAGTGGTGGTAGAGGGTGGGTGTTGAACGTGATCAAAGGTGCATTTTGCAAAGCTCCTTTTGGCTCTGCTCTGAGGAGGCCAGATTTGAGAACAGAGTATATTTAAGGAGACCAAATAGAAGGCTATAGAAATCATCCAGTTGAGAGGTGAGGATGGTTTAGAAAAACAGTGCAAATGGAAGGGGATCCGAATTTAAGAAATATCATAGCGAGTATTTATTTAGTGTTTACTACATGCCAGACACTCTTCTGGGAGCTTTACATGGAGTGTTTAATCCTCACAATATGGTGGGTACCGTTATCCCCACTTAAAGATAGGGAAACAGGCACATGGAGGTTTAGTAATTAGTGGAGCCAGGGTTGGGACCAGGAGCCCACAATCTTAACCATCACTCTCTGCCACTCAGTGGTTAGGATGTTAGGAGGTAAGCATGAGAGGGCTTGGTGTTCCATTAGATATGAGGGGGCATTAGTATACAAGATGCTCATGGCTTGCTTCATGGGTACTAGTTACTCTAATAGGCACCAGCTGAATGGGGTTGGGTTTGGGAGAGGAGTTCACAAGTCTGGTCTTGGACAGTGTAGTGGTTTTAAAATAGGTCCATGAATTCTCTGATACTACTCTCTTCAAAGAGATGGAGCTTGATTCTCCTCCCCTTAGTTGTGGACTGGATTTAGTAACTTGCTTCTAATAAATAGAATATGGTGCCAATGCCAGTGTATGTTCCAAGACTAGGTCATAACAAGCATTGTGGCTTCCATCTTACTCTCCCTTGGGCCACTCACTATGGGGGAGTTCACTGCCATGTCATGAGAGGCCTATGTAGCAAGGAGCTGAGGTCTCCAGCCAACAGCCGTGTGCGTGTGCCCTTTTGGAAGTGGTTCCTCCTGCCCCAGTCAAGCATTCAGATGACTGCAGCCCCAGCCAACATCTTGGCTGCCACTTCCTGAGAGACCTGGGGCCAGAATCACCCTGCTCTGCTTCTCCTGGATTCCTGACTCTTAGAAACTGTGTGAGATAACGTTTATTGTTTTTAAGCCACTAAGTTTTGAGGTAATTTGTTAGGCAGCAATAAATAACTAATACCAACAGCCAAGGGTAGGGGCTGGCTAAGCATTTATTGTGATTGGAAATTAAAATGTGGGTGTTGATAGCAGTTTGATGGTGGCTGAGCACTTAGGAAGACAAAAGAAGAGGAAGAGGCCCACATTGGGCTTTGAGGAATTCTGTCCCTCAGTGGCCCTGTGGAGAAGGTGAAGTGGTTTTCCATTTGTGTTCTGCATTGTCTTTGGTCTATGCAGTGGCCTTGGGGGATGAGGGAGGTTTGATAGGCTGCTAGCCCTGTCAGGCCTCTGGTCAGATTTATTTGAAATGGCCCTACTTTTTCTGTTTTTAGGTTGGGGTTTAGAGTAAGATTCATTCGGGAGAAAAGCAAGGATCTGACTCTAAAATATCGCAAACCGCTAACCTGTGCAATCTCTATTCTTACAGATGAGGAAACTGAGGTTCAGGCAGGCGAAGCGACTTGCCCAAGCTCAGGTAGCCTTGGGCATAAGTCTCTGGCCCCCGTCTAATGTCACTGAACCTCCCTGCCTCTAGCTCCTTCCGGTGGACCCTGGGGCAGAGACGTAGGGGATGTACAGAGGATGAGATGGGCTCCTGCCCTTGGCGTTCTACCCCCCGCCCTCCACCAGGGGGACAATGACACCCCCGCAGGCCCACACTGTGCCTCCTCTGAGGAGGTGGCAGGAGTCGTGGGAGTTCTTCCTAGCTCTGCTAGGCATGTGGCTGCCCTGAGCCTCAGTTATCCCCGTATGTAAAGTGGGAATGAGCATTCATACCTCCCTGCCAGGCTGCTGTGAGGGTCAGATGAGGCAGCAGAGGCCACAGGACTTGTCCCCAGTGAAGTGCTGTACGGCTGGAGCAGGTAGGTCATTGCTGGCTGGGGAAACTCAAACTCTCAGGCTATCCCTGGGCAGAATGAGGCCTTTGGGGCCCTGCAGACCCGTAAACCCTTACATGGTATGAATCCTCTGCTAGAGTAAATCCCGGCCAGTGTCTCAGAATGCTGGAGCTGCCAAACTTTCAATCACCTGAACCCTGCTGGTCAGGGGGTCCCCCTGGGTGGGATTTGTGGTGCAAATGGAGTCTTAGCTGTTCCAGGTTCTCTTGGCTCTCAAGAACCCATCCTCCAGCCCCCCTTATTCTGTAAATCTTCCCCCCTAATTAGCTCCCTGTCTACTTGGGAACTGTATAGAAGGGATGTTAGAAATCACACACCAGTTTGTCCTTTTGTGTCTGGCTTATTTCATTTAGCATAATGTCTTTAAGGTTCATCCATATGGTAGCATGCGTCAGAATTTCATCCTTTCTTAAGGCTGAATAATATTCTATTTGTATGTGATATTAAATAAATATTACACCCCATAATACTTATAAGTATTATAAATAAAGTACCACATTTTCTGTGTCCATTCATTTGTTGAGGACACTTGAGGTGTTTCCACTCTTGGCTATTGTGAATAGTGCCGCTAGGAACATGGGCGTGCAAAAAGAAAGTTTTGAGCGGGACAGAAGGAGCTGTGGGTCAGCAGGCCAAGCCAAGGAAAGGAGCCCACTCTTCCCCGCTCCTGTCTCGAACTCCCGTTGCCGGCTAAGAGGAATGGGCTGGGACGACAAATAGAAGGACTAAAAGCACTTGTCAGACACACGCATAGAAACAAAAGGAAACATGACGTGATGCTTATTTCATGCCAGATAACGCACTAAGCACACTACACGTATTAACTCCTTAATCCTCACGGTAGCCTTCTGGATAAATGCTATTAACATGCCCATCTGCAGGCAGGCAAAGAAAGCAAGGCACAGAGAGGGCAAGAGACCTACTCACAACTCATCAGCTGGCAAGAGGCAGAGCCAGGATTAGAACTTAGAACGCCTGCTTCAAGGCTACGCTGGAGACACTTACAGGGACCTCCCCCGGCCCAGGGGAAGGCAGGGAAAACGTTTTCATGCCTTGATCTGCCTCCACATCTGCCCCAAACAGAGAGAAAGAGGGACTGAGATTGAGCAGTCAGGGAGAATCTGGTGGAGACACGTCTGGCCCACCAGGGCTGAAGTCTTGGGGGGCTTGAGAAGTTGAGGGGCCCAAGAGGGAGCTAGAGGGGGTAGCTGGTCCCCAGAGGAGGAAGGGTGTAATTCTGAGGCCCAGAGGATTCCTGGAGGGGGAGCCCTCCTGGCAGCCTAGGTTTCTGTGGGCCCCACTTGCCTTCGAAACCACAAAGCCAAAATGTAAAGGAATCTATTTTCTAAGGAAAACACATACTTACACATTCTGAGTAATTTCCCGTGGAACTAGGAAAAATAAACACAACACCCCAAATGGTTTTTTGCTTACAAATGGTTTCAAGCAAAGAGAAGTGGGAGAAGAAAATATAGGGCCGGGGGAAACTCTCTGCTGGTTCCAAACCTCAGAAACTGCCTGGAGGCTCGAGGGGCCTGGAGGGATGGGGGTACAGGAGAGCCAGGCGTCGGGCTGAGGCGCCCAGACCCAGGGGCTTGCTGGCTCCTCTGCAAGAACTCCGGGCTCACCCTCTGAGGACTGGTGAGTCACATCTCACACACAGAGGGGGTTTGCCAGCTGGAGAGGGAGATCATGGGTCTACAGGCCATAAGCTTCTGACTGGGTTCAAGAGCCAAGTGCAAAGTGAGAATTAGCCGGTCAACGGTGGTGTGGGCAGGATTAAGGTGAAAGCAGGGGTCATGTTGCCATAGATTGGATGGTTAGGGAAGAACAGGCTGGGGAGGGCCTGGGGGCTATGAAAGGACAGTTATGTGGAGGGGTTAAGATCACAGGCATCACTCCAAAGAAACCCTGAAAGCGGAAGTGCGTGGTAGAGGACAGCGTCATCGTGGACAAATCACTTCACTTTCTTGGGCCTCTCTGTCTCCTGTGTAAAACAATGGGTGCACTCTACTTTCAGAGACAGAAAGTAGAATGGTGGTTACCAGGGGCTGGGGGGAGGGAGGAATGAGGGGTTTATTGTGTAGAGTTTCAGTTGGGGATGCTGAAAAAGTTCTGGAGAGGAATAGTGGTGATGGTTGCACAAAAATGTGAATGTACTTAATGCCCATGAACAGTACACATACAAATGGTTAAAAGGGTAAATTTTATGTTTTGTATATTTTAGCACAGTAAAAAAGGCAGAAATAAAAAATATATATCAATAATAATTAAAAAATTTTCCTTTCAACACTCTCTGAGAGGGATACTGATAAGAAGGTACTCATCCCTGTGGGGGGCATGAAGGTGAGATAGTCTTCCTGGAGAGACTTTAGGGCAAAAGATAGATTCATAGACAATAAACCGTAGTGCAAGGCATTCAGGACTCATTCTGGTCCTGAGAACTAATTTTGGGGGAGCCCAGGGGAAGTTAGAAAGTCTGCCTGGAACAGGATGGTGACATTTGAGCTGGGCTTTGAAGGATGAGTAGGAGTTTTCAGCTCAGGCTGATGGGACAGATGAGTAAAGGTCTGGAGAGTGTGAAGTTAAAGGGTTGAGGGACATTAATTCATATGTGTGGCTGGACTGTGGGAAGCTGGGGGAGGTGGAGGAAGTGATACTGGAAAGGGAGATTGGGGTCAGATTGTGAGACCTCTGGGGGCCACTCCAGGACAGTTGACACCTCTGAAGGTCTGTTGACCAGACTGATGGCTGAAGGGCAAACACCTCCTCTCTCCTTGATCCAAAAAATACTGCTGTCCTGGGCCTAAAAGAATGCAAGCTCTTTTGTTTGTCTTGTTTTGTTTTTGTTTTAAACAGGACAATTCCAGGTACCAGGACAAGCTTGTGGGTGATGTTTGGGGACATCCAAGTCTTTGCTATCTGTCATCCCAAAGGTGTTCATGGGCTGCCTGATCCCCACTTGGCCATTGTTTCTGAGGGTCCTGCTCCAGGAAGCCTGTTCCTTCCTGGGTTCCTTAGAGATGCCACCTCTGCTTTCTCAGAATTCAGCAAGGCCTGCTTCCTCCAGGACACCCTGCTGGGCTAAGCTAATGGCACTGAATCCATCTAACTCCCATCACGTTAAGCTCTCATTCTCTTAGGGAGAAGGGTGTAGTAATGAGAGGCCTAAACTCTGGGCCAGACGGGCTGGGTGGGCTCGAATCCAAACTCCGCTACCCAGCAGCTGTGAGAACTTGGGTAAGTGATGGAGCACCGTGCCTGTTTCCTTGTATGTGAAATGGGGATCATACTTCATTTGCCAGTTGTACCGATGATGACAACCCCTGCTTATTGTGTTAGCATGCTTTGTGCTTACACAGCTGTTTCCTGGCCACGGAATGGGTTGTATCCGGAATGGCTCCGGTAAAGGAAAACTCTCCTAACAGGGTATTTCTAAGCTTCCCCAGGTGGAGGCTGCGGTGGGAGAGCGAGATGCAAATCAGTGTGGCTGGAAGAGCAGCTCCTGACTTCAGCTCGGCTTCTGGAACTGGGCTTGACAGTTGTAACTGGCCCACCTTATTGTTTTTAACCTTCTCCCCTGGCCGGCTTCCCTGGGGGAGTTCTCTGGGGTCCACAGAGATTCTAGGAAGCAGCCTCACGTCACAGAGATGCACTATCTCCTCCTCCTCCCTGGACCGGAGGCCTGGCTGCTGGTGACGTGTGTGTGGCTCTCCTGGTCCCCACAGCACTCCACTTGCTCCTAATGTGTGACTGTGCATCCGTTTCGTATTAACTAGGCACCACCGTTTGTCAGGGAGAGGCCAGGCCCTGGGGACAAAGAGCCTCAGAGCCCGATGGTGCCCTGCTTCAAGAGGCTTTTGTTCTAATGGGCAATGGTTAGTTTTGAGGGCCAGTCCTTGAGCTCAAACTTCCTTTGCATTATTTCATTCAATGCTCCCAGCAGTCTTAGTAGGTGGTGTCAGATCTTCTCTTCTTTAGAGAAGCATTATTTTTTTGTGATGGGGAGATGCCTAAGTCTACTTGGGGACGCAAGAGGGAGGTTTGGAGGCCCCAGTAATGAGAGCGTCCCCTCCAGTCACCATCCTTCCTCTTAGGGGCTTTTTGCCTGAAAGATTTTGGTCGTTTGAGTGACTCCTCTGGTGCCAGTGACAGGCCCTGTAGACCCCTTGGCACCCTCTCCTGCAGACCCCAGGGGCCTCCACATTAGGTCAGGCCTGGTTAGTGTCCCCAGAGGAAGCCCAGCTCGGAGCCCTCTGTCATATCTCTGATGGGAAGGGTACAGGGAGATAGCGAGCCGGCCAGGTATAGAGGACAAAGGCCAGAGCCACGCGTGACTCCAGCGCTAGGGGAAGAAGGACAGTGGCAATCTGCCAGGGCATCGTATGCATACCTGGCAACTCAGCAGCCAGATGCCCCACTTGGGGGAAGATCACAGGTCGGACCAGGCGTGGGGCTGGGCCACGTGGGCCGGTTGCGCGGAAGCCCTGATACCCCTCTCTAGGATTACCTCCTAATCCCACCTTCTGTTTTCACTTGCTCTGCTTCCTGCTAAATTCCCTTCCCAGGCTAAAAGTTTCCATCTCTGGGCTTGGCCCCAAAGTGAAATTCTTTGGAAACTTTCAGCTGAGTTCATTTAGTTATTGTTGAGTGGGAGAAAGTGGGTGGGGGAGACAATCTGGGTTCTGCTTATTTTTGATACTTCAAATGAAAGCCCTGTGAGACCCAGAACTTGCCCCTTGGCTGTTCGGTTCTCAGCTGGGGTGTTGGGGGAAAATGGTGTAATGGAAAGAGCTCAGGGCAGTGGGCCGGGACCCCTTGGATTCTAGCCCTGGCTAGGATGAGTCCTGCCTCGCCGCCTTGCTGGTTAAGGTGCTTTCTCTCTCCGAACCTGTTCGTTAATTTCTAAAGCTGGATCTTTTGAATAAATCATTTCTATGGTTCTGCCCGGATGCTGGCTGATCGATGCTTTAGCCTCCTGGTATGCTTTTTCTTTGAAATGCATGCTGCTTCCTTCCATGTGTGGGCAGTTATCAGAAGGTTCTAGCTTCTGCGGATGCCTGTGCAGCCCTGTCAGCCTCCAAATCATAATCAACCATGTGGCTGGACCACAGAGGTCTCAGGCTTGGCCTGATGGAAGCCAGGCAGCTGGCCCGGAAGGAACAAGCCTTGTTCTGCTCACCCCTCCTCTCCTGGTTGTTTGGTTTTACTTGTGTTCTGCATCAGGGGTGAGCTGGTTGGGAGAAGGGTGTGAAACTTAGAGCCTGGATCCACATATGTTGTTTGGTTTGGGGAATTAAAAACGAAATATTTGGTTGATTTGAGTCCAATAAAGTAATTTTTTAGAAAGACAGGTCGTTGGTCTGGACTTAGCTGATTTCTGTTTTTACCCTAACATAAAAAGGTTAAGAAAAATCAGCCATTATATTTAAAAAAAGGTTTGTCAACTGGTTTTTGGGAATTAAGTTCCTGCCTAGAGGGTCCCTTGCAGGTGAGAGCCGGAAGGTGTAAGTCAGATGAGTGGGGGGGTGACAGGAAAGGGAGAGGGGGGCAGAGGCCACTGTGGGATTTTCAGATCATCAGAAAGTTCTGTGTCTTCGGCACCATTTCGGAGACATATTTGTAAACTGTCTAAAATGTGCAGAAAGAGAGGAAGGGGCTGCAAAGTCCCTCTTCCCCTAGAGACCTTAAAAGCAAGAAGGTTCCCTGGTGTCCCTGGGGTTTCTTAGCAGTCCTGCCTGGAGGCGGAGGGAGGGATGGCATGGCCTCTGGAGGGCAAGCTGATGCCACAGGGAGATCGATCAGCCTCTCTGGTGAGCTCGCAGGACGACAGCCCCCAGCTTCCTGGAGTGGAGGCCTTCCGGCGTCTCTCTCCCCTGGGGGGGAATGCCCAGCTCTTTCCCTCTCTTCTCTGTCCTCTCCAGTCTTGGACTGGGAATCTGTTCAGGTTATTCCAGAGACCCTCACTCCGTGCTTTTTACACCTTTTGGCTGCTGAGCTGCTAGACGCGGGGAGGGTCCGTCGTTACTGTTCTCACCCCTCTTCCCCCTTAGCTCACGGTCCCACTTGGCCCCTGAGATTCTTGTCTACCTTTTAAGAAACAGGAGTTTAAATGGCAGATGTGAAGCTATGAGGGGAGATATGTTGGGATGAAAGGTGCCTCTCTTTTCCCCTGTGGGCACCTGCCTCTTCCCTAGTTCTGAAACGGTCAGTGTTCATCCTTACCGTGAGCCGAGTAGCTATTATGTGTGGGGCTCTGTGCTACCCTCAAAGGGTATTATCCACATCTGACAGCTTGGGAAACTGAGGCTCTGGCCCAAAGCCACAACTCTGGTGAGATGCAAAGCAAACATTGGAATCTAGATTTGTCTGACCCGAAGCCCGTGATCTGCACCCACATGCTCAGCCAGCTCTTGGGGGCCAGTGGTCAGAAGAGTCACCAGCTATTCCCAATGGCTTGCGATGCTGGCTGTGTGCCTGGCTAAGTGCTTTACCTGCATCGCCACATTCAACGCGCTGCTGCTCTGCACCCGGCTTTGGTACAGTTGACCGACACTGAGAGGGTCCTCAGGTCCCAGCCATCTACCCACCCCGGGGCTGCAGCCCCCTCAGGGCCTCTTGCTGTCAGGGCCCCGGTATGGTTTCTGTGGCCCTGAGACACCTTGCCCTCGTGGGCTCCTTCCTCCAGAGAAAAATGTTAAAAATTATATTGTATGACGACATTGGTACAAAGAAAAATATAATTCAGGCTGGATTTATGATTATGTATTCATTTTCATGATATTCATTTTTGCTTATAATTTTTAAAGAAACTAAGAAAAACACACTTTTGAGGGGCCCCCAGAATAGCACGGGCCCTAGGCACAGAGCCTCGTGGACATGTAGGCCTGCGTGCTGTGCGGTAAGTGGCAGGGCGGGCCTGACAGCCTTGTCTGTGGCTCTAGGGCTCCAAGAATTCCCCTGGGCCCCACTGCCACCTGATATAAAGGCAAACCCCGCTCCTTCAGCCACTTGGCTCCAAGGGTCCAGAAAACCCGGAATGCCTCTGCCCTTCTCCCTCACCCACTTCCCCATCTCTCGACAGCCTTCCAAGACTGGTAGGGAATCACACTCCAGAGAAAGCAACCTCTCTAGGCCCTTCCAAAATCCCCTGAGTCTCCGTCCCCTGCCCCCAGCACAGGTTCTCTGATTTTGTCTCATTCCCCTTTGGGAATTACTTAACTGCAGTGAACTCAGCAACTCACTCCACACCCTGGGAAAGTCTCTTTTTCCTTCCGTCAGAGGAAGGTGGAAGCTCAGATTCAGGGCTGAATCCTGCAGAAGTGCCTGGGAGGAAGGCGTTGGTGCTCTGGGATTTGGGTCATCCAGTGCCCACCCCCTTGCAGGCTTTGTACCCCGAAGCAGTGCGCCCCAGGGCCTTGATGAAGAGAGACACCTTCCCAGCCAGGCCCAGCCCTTCTATGGGTGGGACCCAGAGTGGAAGGTCCATCTAGCGTATGGCTAATATTCCAAAGTTATAAACAGAGCTGCAAACGTGTATGCTCTTCCTTCCTTCCTTGACAAAATCCCTTTATAACAACCTAGAAGATCAGCTTCTAATTTGGAACTTCAGACTCTTCAGAGTTCTATCCAGAATATTCTGCAGAAGGGAGAACTGGTCCTGCCCACCCCACTCAGCTCTTGCCCTTCCTGCCCTCAGCTCCAGCCCGACCCTGCGGCGTCTGTGTGCACGTGCGGGGTGGCACCAGCTCCGGCAGCCAAGTTTGGCCACCTCTCAAGCCCAGTTATGTAGGTGCTAGTGGAGTGGTTTGGTCCCGTCTCGGGAGGAGGAGCCCTGGGCAGAGGTCCAGGCAGGGACCCAGAGTGTGGTTCAGAAGGAGGCACTGAGCATTGGGCTAACATGATCCTTTTGCCCCCAGATCCTTGCCCTGTGCGGAGTGTCGAGTCCTGATTAGGGCCTTTAAATAGTGGTCTAGGATAAGGTCCCCGCTTGCCTGGCCCTGAGGGTGGTGCTGTCCTTGGCTGCCCCTGGGGTACTCGCTGATTGTCTATTTAGATTCGCTGACTCAGCTTGTAAGAGCTCCTGTTTTAAAAGAAGAGAGCTGCTCTTCGGGCACATGGCCGCGGTGGCCTCGTGTTTGACCCTCACATGCTGGAAGCGAACAGAACTCTATTAAAGCCATTTATGAGCAAACTGAAGTCTCAAAAAGCAAGCTGAAAAAGAGGCAAACCCCTAAGGACAATAGAGTAGCTTTCTCCCTAATGTGGATGGCTGTTGGAAAATGTTGATAATTTCGTAATTAAAGCTTTAGTAGGACATTTTGTTTTGTTTTGTCTTTTTAAGGCCGCACCCCGAAGCATGCGGGATCTTAGTTCCTGGACCAGGGATCGAACCCATGCCCCCTGCATGGGGAGCGTGGAGTCTTAACCACTGGACCGCCAGGGAAGTCCCTCGTAGGACATTTTTGTGGCATACCCACTGCAGTCAAAGTCTACAAGGGCATGAATGACTCCCAAGTTTCACACCAACTCTTCTTACTCTCTAAATCGAGAGAAACATCGTGAGTGCTGAGTGGTGAAAGTTGTTGCTTTTTAATCCATAACTGAATTATTCTAATCAGGGAAATCCCTTGGTCTGTCATTCTAACCCTCCCATCACCAGTCTGAAATTTCAGCCTTCTTGCATCTTCCCCCCATATGGATGCAAAATGGAGAGAATACCAAACTTCATGCCTGGCTCTTTTCCTCCAGAGGGATGACTTTCCAGTCTCCTTAGCCAATTAAGTCAACTATAATTACTGAGTACTGACCATGTGTGGGCAGCTGGTTGGCATTTTGAGTGCAGGGGGACTCACACAAGTGTGGTCCTGACCCTCGTGTTTACAAAACCTATTTTTTTTTTTAAGAGTAAGAAAATGCTTAAATCCCTCTATTGCTTTATATTTAAATCCAATGAAGCTTCTTTTAGTAGCCAAGTATTCCCTTCCTAATCACTGGTGTGAAAGTTTCTCACAGTCTTCTGTCTGACAGGAGGAAGTGTGACCCTAGGACCGACTCCTTTAAGCAACTGAGAGGCCAAGAGTGTCTAAAAATCTATCACAATGGGCTTGGCTACCAACTCACTGTGTCACTTGGAAAAAAGTCATTTATTTTCTCTGAGACTCAGTTTCCTAACTTATACTGCAAGAGAGCTGACCTAGATGATCCCCAATCTCCCCTCACCCTGACATCCTATGACAAAGATTTTCCAAATAGTCAATAAGCAGTGTTTTAAACACAGGCCCTGAGGGACTTCACTGCGCTCGCCTTGATGCTCACGTTGCACTGTCCTGCAACAGAGGTCATCTGGCCTCTGCCTGTCAGCCATCTTAATCTGATCAGCGTCTTCTCTCGTCCTTGAACTGCTTTGGAAACTGCAGGCAGGATGGGTCCCAGCTGCCGGTGGCCTCTGGGACTTCCCAGATCCCTCTGACTGGAGAACCAAACCCAAGGCTTTCATGATGTTCTTACACCTGTTTTAGCACTTGTCATGGCGCGGTGATCAATCTGTCCCCCACTAGACTGATCCATTCATTGCACAAATATTTACTGAGAGTCTGGTAGTGCCAGGCATTGTTTTAGCTACAGTAGGGGTATAAAAGGGCCCTAACTGCATGGAGCTTACATTCTAATGGGGAGGGCAAAGGGGGAGAAATACACACACACACACACAATGTGATGTCACTGAGTGATAAGTGTGTGAGAATTAGTAAAACAGATTAAGGGGACAGAGTGTGAAGCAGAAGTGCCATTTTAGCTTGGGTGATCAGGGAGGACTTTCTGGAAGGTGATTTTGAGCAGAGACCTGGAAGACGTGAAGGCACGGGCCAAGACATGTGGGAAAGAATAACTCATGGAGAGGCACAGCGAGAGCAAAGGCCCTGAGGTGAGAGAGTGCTGGCTGGGCGCCAGACACAGCAAAATGGCCAGTGCGACTGAAACTGGGGTGAATGAAGGGGAGACAGTGGACAGGTGGCCAGAGGCCTAGGAGTCAGGTCCCGCAGAGGCCCAATGAGTAGGCTTTTGTTTGAAGTGGGATGGGAAATCTTTTTTTGGGGGGGGGGTGGTATGAAGAAGGGGACAAAACAAATATGATCTGATTTGGGTTTGTTTTTTTTTTTAACATCTTTATTGGAGTATAATTGCTTTACAATGGTGTGTTAGTTTCTGCTTTATAACAAAGTGAATCAGTTATACATATACATATATCCCCATATCTCTTCCCTCTTGCATCTCCCTCCCTCCCACCCTCCCTATCCCACCCCTCTAGGTGGTCACAAAGCACCGAGCTGATCTCCCTATGCTATGCGGCTGCTTCCCACTAGCTATCTATTTTACATTTGGTAGTGTATATATGTCCATGCCACTCTCTAACCCTGTCACATCTTACCCCTCCCCCTCCACATATCCTCAAGTCCATTCTCTAGTAGGTCTGTGTCTTTATTCCCGTCTTGCCACTAGGTGCTTCATGACCTTTTTTTTTTTCCCTTTAGATTCCATATATATGTGTTAGCATACTGTATTTATTTTTCTCTTTCTGACTTACTTCACTCTGTATGACAGACTCTAGGTCCATCCACCTCACTACAAATACCTCCATTTCATTTCTTTTTATGGCTGAGTAATATTCCATTGTATATATGTGCCACATCTTCTTTATCCATTCATCCGATGATGGACACTTAGGTTGCTTCCATGTCCTGGCTATTGTAAATAGAGCTGCAATGAACATTTTGGTACATGACTCTTTTTGAATTATGGTTTTCTCAGGGTATATGCCCAGTAGTGGGATTGCTGGGTCATATGGTAGTTCTATTTTTAGTTTTTTAAGGAACCTCCATACTGTTCTCCATAGTGACTGTATCAATTTACATTCCCACCAACAGTGCAAGTGTGTTCCCTTTTCTCCACACCCTCTCCAGCATTTATTGTTTCTAGATTTTTTTGATGATGGCCATTCTGACTGGTGTGAGATGATATCTCATTGTAGTTTTGATTTGCATTTCTCTAATGATTAATGATGTTGAGCATTCTTTCATGTGTCTGTTGGCAATCTGTATATCTTCTTTGGAGAAATGTCTATTTAGGTCTTCTGCCCATTTTTGGATTGGGTTGTTTGTTTTTTTGTTATTGAGCTGCATGGTTTTAAAAGGACCATTGGGCTGCTGTGTATAGAAGAGTGAAGCAAAGAGAGAAAAGCAGGGGGACCATTGAAGAGGTGACTGCGGGAGACCCGGGGGAGATGATGCTGGCTCGGTCAGGGTGGAGGAAGGGAGAAGTGCCTGTGTTCAGGATGTCTGCGTGTGGCACAGACTGCGCATTAGACACTGAAACAGTATCTGGCACAGAGCAGGTGATCAGACAGGGAAGGAAGGAGAGGGGAGGGCCGTTGTGGGAGGCTGAGAGCCTGGAGGGCAGTGCAGGGCACTCACAGCTCCAGAAAGCTGGCCTCTGAGCCTCTGTCTGCATCTCCCACACCTCTTTTGTTTGCCCTGATGAGTATGGAATAGAAATACCCTGTGTGGATCCCACCTGGCAGCTTCCATCCCTAAACCTATTGTTTTGTCTGTCTAGGACCCCTTCCTGCTTGAGACAGTGCTTCCTTCTGTTGGAATGTGTGTCCCTGACCCCCACCACCTTAGCATCACCTGAGATTTGCTTGCTCATGGAGACCCTCACCTGTTGCAGCCACAGCTGCAAGGATTGCCCGTGGTCCCCTTCCCTGGGATGAGTCTGGGTTCCAGCATGGCCTCCGTCACTTCTGCCACGGTGGACCTGATCCATGGAGGGCCTCATCTCCCCCACTCTGGTCTCTGATGAAGTTCGCACAGCAGAGTGTGGCATTTGGCTTCACCAGCGACTCCCCCAGGATGCCAAGTGATGCGACAACCCAGTAGTGTCGGGGAGGTAATGCCCTGTGTGGCCAACTTTGACCTACGAGAGACAGGAGGTGGGAGGGGTTCAGCAGACACATTTCTCTCCCTCTTGCCGTCTGATCGCTGTCCTCAGGTGCGGTGACGATGCCTCACACGTGTCAAGGCGTCCGGTGTGATGAGAGGCAGGCGTGGCCTTCCGTGACGCTGTGGACAACTTGGTAATGCATCCCTTGTACCTGCTTCCTTACCTTCCTTTTCCTGACCTCTCACTGCCTTGAGATTTCACCCCTGATGGACCTGATCACGTAAGGGGTGCCTCAGGCCGTATTTTCTTAGGTGCCCCCAGTCATGTGGTTCTAGTGGGTTCTGTCAACCAGTTCCTGGACCCTTGGCCACAGAAGAAGGCACATGTCCCCAGCTAGGCCAGTAGAAGTCCTTACCTGCTGTCTTTTCAATTCAGACTGAAAGAACAACAGTTGTTCTGGCAATGAACCTGAAGATGTGAGTCTGGCGCTGCTGGGGACCATTCCCAGGGAACGTGGAGGAAAACCGTCCGGGGGAAGGAAGCCGGCAATGAGAGGACTCTGGGGGCCATGGCTCCTGAGATCCAGCTGCATCCCTGGCTTGCCCGCAGTTTCCTTCTGTGAGGCAGTACATTCCTCCTCTTTCCTGGCGGGTTTGAATTGGATTTCTGTCATCTGCTGTACTAGTCAGGGGCCAGAGAGAAAACAGAAACCACTCTGAGTATTTTACAGGGAGAGTTGAACACAGGGAGTTGGTTACACAGAGGTGGGAGAGCTGAGAAACCAAGCAAGGATGAATGGCACCGGGAAGCTTTTAACACCCCTGGGGCTGGAGGCGTCCGGGGTGTGACATTACTGGCAAGCAGGATGGGGGTCGCCTGGCAGAAGCTGAAACCGTGGGCAGCCCGTGTGGTGGGAGCTGGCCGCAGGGTGAAGGCTGCTTGAGATCTACCCAAAGCAGAGAGGGAGGGGTAGAAATAGTGTGGTCCCCCCTTCCTTCTACCCCTCAGCCTCTGTTGTGCCTTCCATGTCAAAGCTGTCCCCAGATCAGAGGACAAGGGAGCCTCGGAACATGGTTTGCAGCAACGTGGAGCAGAGCAGAGAGGGGACAGAGGGTGGGGAGCCAACAGCCAAATGACAGGCACACTGGTGCTTGAAGAGTCGGTTTACTGTGTGTGCTTTTTATTTTTATTTTTTATTGGTGCACAGTTGATTTACAATGTTGTGTTAGTTTCAGGTGTACAACAAAGTGACTCCGTTATATGTATATATCTATTCTTTTTCAGATTCCTTTTCATTATAGATTTTTACAAGATATTGACTATAGTTCCCTGTGCTCTACAGTAGGTCCTTGTTGTATATCTATTTTATATCTAGTAGTGTGTATCTGTTAATCCCCAACTCCTAATTTATCCATCCCTTCTCTCCCTTTCCCCTTTGGTAACTATAAGTTTGTTTTCTATGTCTATTTCAGTTTTGTAAATAAGTTTATTTGTATCTTTTTTTTTTTTTTAGATTCCACGTATGATCTCATATTGTATGATATTTGTCTTTCTCACTTCATTTAGTATGATAATCTCTAGGTCCATCCATGTTTCTGCAAATGGCATTATTTCATTCTTTTTATGGCTGAGTAATATTCCATATATACAACACATCTTCTTTATCCATTCATCTGTCGATGGACATTTAGATTGATTCCATGTCTTGGCTATTGTAAATAGGGCTGCAATGAACATTGGGGTGCATGTATCTTTTCGAATTAGAATTTCCCACTGTGTGTGCTTCTGACTGTGAACCTCGGGGAGCCAAGAATCCTTGTCTGCAGGAAGAGCACTGTTCCATTTCCTAAAAGCTCCTCACAAAGTACTGGTGGTGGTAGTGATTACCATGGCCATCCCTGAGAAGTCCTGCTCCCTTGGAGGAATACATTGATTCTCCCCGGACATGTTTTAATGCCTTTACACCCATGTGGGGAATCCATAAGAAGTTGGTGTCATTATTTAGGAACTCAGCTGAGTCCCAGAGAGAACCAGGTATACCTTCAGAATTTCTATAGCCAGTAATCTCCTTCCAGCACAGCTATGGTTAGAGTCTACTGAATTCCAGCTCAGAGGCTGATCAGAGCTGTCTGAGCTGTGCTGGGTGCATCTGGAAGTTTCTCTAGTGTCCAGTCTAAGTCCCTGTATTGTCAGATCACCCTTGGGAGACCTGGGAGGAGACTGTCCCCTGTGATCTAAAAGATAATTTAGGATATTGAAAAAAGGGGGGGGAAAAAAGATTTTTGAATTTGAACTGAGTATGGACTTAGTGAATTCTGATGATGTGGCAAAGGAGGGGCCGGGATGGGGGTTCATGTGAGGGATTTTCAGACTCCAGAGTGACCGGAATGACTAACTGGAGGTTGTCCAGGCAGTGGGGTTTGAGGTCCAGTTGTGCTCAGCAAAGAGGTTCCTGGGAACCTAATGGGGACAATTTGGGGTTTTGCAGATCATCTGAACCAAGGGTGTTGCACATATGTTGGAGGACATGCAGCTCCCTATACGTCTATATTTTAAAGTAAATAAAAGGCTCTCTGAGCAAACCACACAGTATTGGATGGATTCAGATTCCAGTTCGGAAGCCTCTGCCTTCTGGCTTTACAGGAGCCTGTGGTGACCACTCGGGCTGGGAGTCCGGGTTGCTGGGTCAGCTTCTGGCTCCCGCCGATGATTCACTGTAGCTCCTGTGGATGGGCTGCCTGCCGCGCCTGGGCCTCAGTTTTGCCCTTCTGTGAAACAGGCAGAGGGGCCAGCGGGTGCCGTGAGAACAGATGGAATTTTAGCTCAGTATTATGGGTTGAGTTGTGCCCCCCCCTCCCAATTCATATGTTGAAGTCCTAACCACCCTGGTACTGCAGAATATGGCCTTATTTGGAGGTAGGGTCTTTACAGAGGTGATGAAGTTAAAATGAGGCCATTAGGTGCTAATCCAGTATGACTGGGGTCCTGATAAAAAGGGGGAAATGTGGACACAGAGACACACGTAGAAGGAAGACGCTGTGAAGACGGCCATCCGCAAGCCCAGGGGAGATGCCCGGAACAGATCTTTCCCTCAAGGCCCTCAGAAGGAACCGAACCTACCAATACCTTGATTTTAGACTTCTAGCCTCCAGCTCAAGCAAGGTGATACACTCTGTCTCCTGTCTCTTCTCACCGTAAAGGTGTCAGGGGAATCCCTGCTCCCTTTTTTCTACCCCATCTTCTTTCCCCACACCCACTCCTATGTCACCATAACAAGCTCAGTTCAAAGTTCTATACTACTTTTATCTAAAAAATTTATTGTCGGGACTTCCCTGGTGGTGCAGTGGTTAAGACGCCGTGCTTCCACTGCAGGGGGCACGGGTTCGATCCCTGGTTGGGGCATTAAGATCCTGCATGCCGCGCAGCGCAGCCAAAATAATTTTATTTATTGTCACTCATATGCCTTCAACTCTGCAAGCTTCCATCCCCCTTGAGTATGAAAGGAAAATGGCTCTTCGTTGGTGTCAAGGGTCAATTCACCACAGGAACACAAGTGCAGTCAATGGGACGGAGAGGAGCCATTGGGAGGGGCCATCTGTCGGGTGGGGGGAGGTGAGGCAGTAGGGACGGTTGGGAAGGGAGGATGTCACCACTTCTTTCCCAGAAATCTGGTTAAGAAGTGGGCCACAGTCTCTGAGGCTTGACTAAAGGGCAGTACTACCTGAAGACAGAGTGGATGTAATGACTCCCATGGGGCCTTGAAGACTAGTTCCCAAGTCTGGGTACATCAGCTTACTTGGAGAGCTTTAAAATTTTTCCTCCCCCTTTTATGTTAGTGAAAATGCAAAATACCACAGAAAGCATCTTTGCACCTACAGGTTTAGCTTAGATGAAACAGTACAGGTAGAATTAAAAGCACCTGTGTACTTCTCTCATTTTTCAGCCTGGCAACTTTAAACGTCACATAGATTCTCAGCCCTAACTCAGGCTACTAAACCAGAATCACCAGAGGTGGGGCTCAGGACTCTGTATTTCACAAGTTCTCCTGGTGGTTCAGTGCAGGCAGAGGGACACAGCACACCTATAGACGGAACCAATGCTGGGATTACATCTGAGAGCCCCCAGACCCTCCATCCAGGACCCAGCTCCACACACCTGCACGCTGGTGCCGGCCTGTGGGGATGAAGTGGGCCAGGGGGGTAACTGGGATTGAGGTGGCTCAAAACTCAGAATCTGCTGGCGGCCATGAGCTGGGTGACATTTGTGGGGCAGAGAAAGGCCAGAGTGGAAGAGAGGTCAGGGGCAGTAACTCCCAGGGGAAAGAGAATGGAGGTCACCCTTTTATCAGGATCCGGGGAAATGAGTCAGCCCTCTCCCACATCGATTTCTAAGACTAGATTCTCTTCCTGTTACATGGGAACTAACGTCTAACCTCCTTTCCCAGCTGTTCTATTTTCAGCCCTTTTCTTTCTTCCCCAGTTATATGATCATGGGCAAGTCACCTTGAACCCTAATTTCCACCTCTCCAAAGTGGAACTAATATTATCTTTCTTATTCTGTTTGATAGCATGGTTATGAGATTCAAATTAACTGATGTTTATGCAAGTACTTTCAAACTGTAAAGGGTTCAATCCTATCCATCCTTCAGCATCAAGACCGAACATCGTCTCCTCTGTCCCGCCACCCTGGACCCCACCCTACCTTTCTCTGCGGGGCCAGAAAGAATCGTGTTGTTTCCTCCTTCTTTCAAGGATCACATCACAGTCTCCTTTAAAGTCTAATTGATTGCTTTCACATCTGTTTCACTCACCAGACTGTGTGAGCCCCAGAAGGACAGGATAAACGTTTCATTCAGGGCTGCATCTCCAACAATGGAGACTGCCTGCCACAGGACAGGCGATTGGCAAATGTGTTTTGCATTGAGGAATGAAGACTTTAGACGGAGTGTGCCACTGATCACTCCCCAGCGGGCTGCAGAGCCGTGCTTCAAGCGGGTCCGGGCCTGGGTGCGGACAGCAAACGCAGGCTTCCGCGTTGCAGCTGAACCCGCAGGAGGCCCTGCTTCTAGTTTGTCTTCAGCCAGTGCCGTGGCTGCTCGAGCTCCAGCCAGCTCCCCTCCAGAGCCTCCTGCCTTCCGGTCTGTTGGGACTACAGGGCAGTTGACTTGTGTGTCCATTTCAGAAGGCAAACATGTAATTTCAGGTCATGCCCAGTGCCATTTGGAAGGAAGCTCAGGTTTCCCTAAGTGGAAACAGCATGCTCTGAGAGTAATTACGGGCCGGGAGGCATGTTCTGGAGTGAGACCCAGCATTTATAAGCAAGGTTACCCTTTCAGCCTAGTGACAGGACAACCCAGGGAGGACACCATCAGTCCCAGTTAACCCCTGTAGTATCCCAGCAGAGCCTGCACCATCCCCGGCACAGGGATATCTGCCAGGATTCTGGCCCCTGGTTTCCAACGGGCTCTTGGATCACTCTTTTCCATGTTAAGACCTCAGACACAGAATATGACAGTTCCCTCATTAGGAATGGTGGGACCTTGGACAATCATATCCCGTTCAATTTCATGAGGAGGTTGAGCTAGTGGCCTCTGACCAGTTGTGTGCTGGTGAAAGTTTAACACTAGCTCTCTGGGGGAAAAACCAGCTGTGTGCTGGTGAAAGTTTAACACTAGCTCTCTGGGGGAAAAAAGCCTTGATCTGTAGCATCTGCTCGTCTCTGTGGTGTCAATACTCCCACGCTGGCAGATTTCAATGTTAAGCCATTGAACGCAGACTTGGAAAGAGTTGCTACATCGACTGTTGAGATCCAGCCCCGCACATCGCTGCTTCTGACTCTGGCACCTGCAAAGCTCTGCCGCTGTTATCCAGCTGTGTGTTACCCAATGTTCATCTGCTATGTACCTGTGCAGGTATACCCAGGGCTGCCTACATAATTTGTGGGTCCCAGGGCAAAGTGAAAATGTGGGCCCTTTATTCAAACAGCAGGAAAAAAAGTGCCATGAGAGATACTAAAACATGAAGTCCTCAAGGTGTTTTCTGGTTTTTTTTCTTTTTTTAAAGTTTTCTCATTTAATTTTTAAAAAAATTTAACCGTAGTTGATTTACAAAATTGTGTTAGTTTCAGGTGTGCAGCTTCAGATTATTTTGCGTTTTAGGTATTATAAGATATTGAATATAGTTCCCTGTGCTATACAGTAAATCCTTGTTTATCTATTTTATATATAGTGTTGTGTATCAGTTAATCCCATACTCCTAATTTATCCCTCCCCCTCCCCTTTCCCCTTTGGTAACCATAAGTTTGTTTTCTATGTCTGTGAGTCTATTTTTCTTTTATAAATAAGGTAATTTGTAATATTTTTTAATATTCCACATATAAGTGATATCATATAATATTTGTCTTTCTCTGCCTGACTTATTTCACTTAGTATGAAAATCTCTAGGTCCATCCATGTTGCTGCAAATGGCATTATTTCATTCTTTTTTTATGGCTGAGTGATATTCCATTGTATGTATGTACCACATCTTCTTTATCCATTCATCTGTCGATGGACATTTAGGCTGTTTCCATGTCTTGGCTATTGTGAATAGTGCTGCTATGAACATTGGGGTGCATATATCTTTTGAAATTAGAGTTTTTGTGTTTTCTGCATATATGCAAGGGGCGGGGGAATGCTGGATCATATGGCAACTCTATTTTTAACTTTTTAAGGAACCTCCAGACTGTTTTCCATAGTGGCTGCACCAATTTACAGTCCCATCCATCTCAAGGTGTTTTTAATTTTCTACTTAATGTAGTTCTAAGTAAATGAAAATTTTAAAATTAAATCATTAGTATCAATTTTATAGTTATATTGTACAATGCCAGTTTGGGATGAAAGTATAAGAGTGTTTAACTAGTGGAACCACCACAATTACACAGTCTTTATTCATAGCTCACATGTGAATAGTGGAAACTCTCACAAAACAAACTCTACTGTTTTTATTGTACCTCTTGATGTGCCCACATTCTAAGAGCTCTCCCTACGTTCCTTCAGCTTACTGATGAGGAAGGAAAGATGGAAAGGAAAGAGGTCTATGAATTGCTCTGCCTTCCCCATTCCTTGTTTTTTCATGTTTCCTAGAAGACATTTCCTTCTTTCTGCGTTCAAAGCAAGTTCTGGTTTGAATGGAAGACGTAGCTTGTCGAGGCTGTCAGCTCCCATGTCACTTAGTTGTTGGCATAATGCGCTTGCTCATACTCACTCTGAGTTTTGCTGAGCTGCCATATAGAGTGTGTCCACTGGAATTCTGTGCTCATAGGAATTGCAAATGCTATATGCAAATGGAGAGGCAAAGAATGGTGGCCAAGCATTATGCCCATGTCTGCTCTGCTCACATGCACACCCCAGTGTCCCACTGGGCTTCACCTGCAAAACACAAACATAAAATTATTAAGAATTTCAAATTAAGAATTTTTCCAAAGAGGAAATGCAGATGGCCAACAGGCACATGAAAGGATGCTCAACATTGCTAGTCATCAGGGAAATGCAAATCAAAACCACGATGAGAAAAAAAAAAAAAAAAAAACCACGGTGAGATATCACCTCACACCTGTCAGAATGGCCATCATCAAAAAGAACACAAATAACAAATGTTGGTGAGGACGTGGAGAAAAGGGAACCCTCGTACACTGTTGGTAGGAATGTAAATTGGTGCAGCCACTATGGAAAACGGTATGAAGGTTTGTCAAAAAACTAAAAATAGAACTACCATATGACCCAGCAATTCCACTCCTGGGTATATATCTGAAAGAAACAAAAACACTAATTCAAAAAAATATGTGCACCCCAGTGTTCATAGCAGCATTATTTACAATTGCCAAGATATGGAAGCAACCTAAGTGTCCATCAGCAGATGAATGGATAAAGAAGCTGTGGTGTATATATATATATACAATGGAATACTACTCAGCCATAAAAAGAATGAAATTTTGCCATTTGCAGCAACATGGATGGACTTGGAGGGCAGTGGAATAAGCCAAGTGAAATAAGTCAGGCAGAGAAAGACAAATACTGTATGATATCACTTATATGTGGAATCTAAAAATACAACAAACTAGTGAATATAACAAAAAAGAAGGAGACTCACAGATATAGAGAACAAACTAGGGGTTACTGGTGGAACGAGGGAAGGGGGGAGGGCAATATGAGGTGGGGGATTAAGAGGTACCAACTATTAGGTATAAAAATAAGCTACAAGGGACTTCCCTGATGGTACAGTGGTTAAGAATCCCCCTGCCAATGCAGGGGACACAGGTTTGATCCCTGGTCTGGGAAGATCTCACATGCTGTGGAGCAACTAAGCCTGTGTGCCACAACTACTGAGCCCATGCGCTGCAACTACTGAAGCCCACGCACCTAGAGGACATGCTCCGTAACAAGAGAAGCCACTGCAGTGAGAAGCCTGAGCACTGCAACGAAGAGTAGCCCCCGCTCACCACAACTAGAGAAAGCCCGTGTGCAGCAGAGAAGACACAAGGCAGCCAAAAAAAAAAAAAATTGAAAAAAATAATAAGCTACAAGGATATATTGTACAACACGGGGACTATGGCCAATATTTTATAATAACTATAAATGGAGTATAACCTTTAAAAATTGTGAATCACTATATTGTATACCTGTAAACTACATAATATTGTACAGCAACTATACTTAAAAAAAAAACCCAGAGAATTGCAAGACGGTGACAGCAGAGTGTCAAACCCTCCGTGGAGCACTTCTGAGCTCAGAGACCCCATGTGCTTGCACAGGTCACACATCTAGGAACGGGATGTGGGTGGACCATTGCTTATGTCTGTGGTCGCAGATTTACTGGTGAGGTTCTGATGCAGTGTGGGGTGGGATGAGAGGGACCCTGGGAAGTCCTTATCTTATGGCCACCTTGTGTTTCTGCGGCAGAGGGTCAATCCACCTCAATTTGAAAAGCACTGCTGCAAAGAAAGTAAACTTTGGAAAAAAGGAGGAGACCATAGGCCTGGCAGAGAGCTAGGGCTCAAGAAATCTTTGTTAAATGAATGAATGAGTGAATTAATTAGAGGATTTGAGAAGCCTGGAGTCATTCGGGAGAGGTTTAAGGGAGAGGTCAAGTCTGAGTTTCCCGTTCAGTCCTATGTACCCCATCTCTTCCCACCTTATAAATGAATTCCCAGCACTTATCCCAGTGCTGGGTTGTGGAGGAGTGCCGTTCATGCTTGTTGAATGACTGAAGGACGAGAGGGTACCCCATGCCTCCCAACACCCTGATCCCAGCTACTCGTGGTCAGCTGAGGGCAGAGGGGCATAAGATCTCAGAGCTCTCTCCTAGTCACGCTGGCTTCACAGTCACCATGGGTCTTGAGCAAGACCCTTTCTGCGTGCAAATCCAGCCAGGCTGTATTGGGAGCTCTCAGGGCTGCGGGAGGGTGGCACGGGGATTCGCAGAGCCCGGAGGAGGAGCAGGGCTTGAGGAGGCGGGCCCACAGATTGGCTCTGGATCCCCTTCCAGGTCTTTAGAGAAATGCTCTTAGCTGCCTCCCTCACCTGTTCCTGTGTCTCATCCGGGAAAGTCAGGAGCTAAATCCCCATGGATTTGGCTGTCTGGGGCACAGAAATGCCACCTGGGTCAAATGCCTGCTCCTTGCCCTCCAGCTGGAAGGCTCCACTCCCTTTTCTTGGAACTCCCAGAGCCTTTCATCTGTACCACTGCCTCTAAGACACTTGTCGCAGCCAACCCTGTGACTTGGGTGGCATTTGTTCTCTTGGTGAGTAGGACCGGAGTGATTTATCTCTGTGCACCTTTCTACACTCTAACCCCAAGTGTCTATTTAGCACCGAGCTGCCTGGGCCTGGCTTGCAACACACCCAGAGCTGGAATAAAGGCTGGAAGGTCTGTGTCCTGTGATTCTAGTGCAGGGCAAGTGGGCTGCTGGGCTTGTGAGGCTCTCCCGATGGCAAAGGGGTCATTCATCAGGTCTCACGGTGCAGCGCCAATGCACGTCCACAGGTGCCGCGGCGTGGGGGCAGGAGCGATCCTGAGCAGGTCAGCTGTTTTCTGAGCTGGGCTGGAAGAGGCTTGTTGAAAGGCACATCCTGTCCCCAGTGGCTCTCCAGGTGGGAGGGGATCCAGTCCCGACAAAGAGTGGAGGTGAGACCATAGGAACAGGGTCCATGGTGAAATTGGAGCTGCTAGGGGGGCCTGCCATGCAACCAGCTGAGTCCAATTTCATCACCTGTCAAAGGAGAATAATAATTAGACAACAGAAGAAGGATGCAGAGGATCTGGTGGCCTCCCACGTCCACTTTTAGCATCCATGTGCTCTCTCCTGACGCCCTTTGCCTCGTGTCTCCAGGGTCCTCATTCAACCCCCCTCCTCCATGGGGACCCGTCCAGCAAAGCTTGAAGAGGCCAGTCTCTCCCCTTCCTTTACTCATCTCCAGTCAGAACTACAATAATTACAAGTACTATTTAGTGGACACTTACTGTGTACCCTGCATTTTACTAAGCTCTTTCATGCACTAACCAATTGAATCCTCATGGTAACCCAGTGAGGTAGGCATTTCCATCCTCCCCATTCTCTAAATGAAGAATGGAGACTCAGAGAGGCAAAGTAACTTGCCCAAGGTTGCACAGTTAGGAAGCTGAGGAGTTGGGTCTGAAAGCAGGTTTGTCTGACATCACGGTTGGTGGTCTTGGTCACCACACTCCACCAGCTTCCTGAATTACTTCTCGAATTCTGGAGCTGCAGATCCCTGTTGGTGTCTGGCTGGCTGATTTTAAAGCCATTTGGAGATAAGGGGTCTGGCACTTAATGTGTTGGCCTTTGGCATTTTAACTGACCTCTTGGGCTTGTGGCCTTACTGAAAGGGAGAGAGCCTGTGATGCTGAAATGCCATGCTGGGGACGAGGTGTCCAGGGCTCGTGCTGTAAGATCAGCCCTCCTCCTGCCTCTTTTCTCTTTGGAGAAGCCTCCTGTCTCTGAGACCCCAGCCCCAAGCAGCAGGTCTTGTGGCTGCGTTTATTCCTGACCTTGGACTCCCAGCACAGTTGCTGTCTGAGATCTATTTAACTGCCTGTTGGCTCTGGGGACAGAGCCAAGTTGGAAAAAGGCATCCACTTTGGCTTCCAGACCCATGGAATCTTCTGGCCCCATCGGTAATCAGATTCATATTCTTTCTCAGCTGATGAGTGAGCAAAGACAGGGAGTTAGTCTCTGTGGCTCCTAGGGCTTGGGATGCTGGGGATGACCTCACAGAACAGCCCTTCGGACCTGAGAGCTGGTGAGGGTCATGGTCTCCGTGAGGCACTGGCTGGAGACGGTGCTTCCTCCCCTCACTTTTCTGGCAGCCCACGTGGGCAGCCGTGTGACCTGCCAGCCTGCAGCTCCGTCTGGGGCCTGGCTGTGTCCTAGTGGGCAGATTGCTTCACCTCTGTGCTTGGGTTTTCTTATCTGTGAGGTGGGGTTGCTGTGTCCATTCTGCAGGGGTGCTGTAAAAACCCGAGTACGAAATGCTTTTAATATAAGTGAACATAAATGAAGTTGACATTGGCTACAGGGTTGTGAATTAGACCCTGAAGTGATCATTTGAAGGTTTCTGCCTAGAGGAAAAGGCAGTTTCACAGAAATATATTGAACACTCACTATCAGGTTATTGGTAAACCCTGGCGAGATCATGGTGCAGAGCAGTTATGAACTAATAGCGCACTTGTGTGTCATATTTGGCCTATAGTATATGTGTGCTTCTGTTGTAAAGGATAAGCACATTTTCTTTTAGCCTAAGTAAGGTATTATGACTTGATAAAAGGCAAACTTTCATGCGGGTTATGCAAAATAAAGAGTTGATGCAGCTCTGGTCCTGGGTGGAAATTCATGCACATTCTCATTTCTTCATGGATATTAATTAAATAAACTGGGAGTAGATTACTGTCAGCTGGATCCCTGTGAAGGCCTGTGGTGAGGGATGAATGAGCTCTGGGACCACTGTGGGGCTGGCTTATGGGCGGTGGTATACGCCTCCCCCCAGCATCCCCCAAGGATGTCCAGGTGAGGAACACTTCACTCTTTGCAACCATGCTTTTCTTTTTGTTTTTAAGTCAACAAACATTTACTGAGCGCCCATCACCTGCCAGACACTGTTTTAAAAAACAGCTTTATTGAGATATAATTGCACACAATAAACTGCATGTATTTAAGGTGTACAATTTGGCAAATTTTGACACATGTATATTCCTGTGAAACCACTACCATAATCAACTTATAAACATGTCCCTAATCTCCCAAAGTTTCTTTGTAGCCCTTTGCAATCCTTCTCTCTTGCTCCTCTCCCCCCTGCAATCAATGATCTGCTTTATGTCTCTATAGGTTACTTTGAATTTCTTAGAATTTTATGCAAATGGAATAATCCATTATATGTACTCTTGTGTGACTTCTTTCACTCAGCATACTTATTTTAGGATTCATGCATGCTGTAATGCATAGCAATAGTTCACTCCTGGTAATTGCTAGTAGCATGCCATTGTATGGATATACCACAGTTTGCTTATCCATTCACCTGTTGAAAGGTTGTTTCAAGTTTTTGGCTATTACAAATGAAGCTGCTATGAAAATCCACGTACAAGTCTTTGCCTGGACATATGCTTTTATTTCTCTTGGGTAAATACCCAAGAGTGAAATGACTGGATCATTGGGTAGATATATATTTAATTTTTCAAGAAACTGCCAAACAGCTTTCCAAAGTGCTTGTCCTATTTTACAATCCCACTAGCAGTTTAGGAGAGTTGCAGTTCCTCCACATCCTCATCAACACTTGATAGGGTCAATCTTTTTAATGTTAGCCATTCTAATAATTGTTCACTGTGTTAAAATATATACTGAGACATATGAAAAATGTTAACAGTTTATTTGAGCAAAAATGAATTCGGGCAGCATCACACGGGAAGTGGTTAGGCGTGCTCCATCGGTAGGAGTTTGGGAGAGACTTTCACAGAAGCAAAGTAAGGAAATTATTGATTGCCTATTGTTTAAAGGTTATTTGGCTCTTTGTGATTGGTTGTCCTTTAGTGTCTGGATTTTGTAATCTTGAGGCATTTACAGGCTTAGATTTTTTTTTTTTAACTTTTTATTTTATATTGGAGTATAGTTGATTAACAATGTTGTGTTAGTTTCAGTTGTACCACAAAGTGATTCAGTTATACATATACATGTATCTATTCTTTTTCAAATTCTTTTCCCAATTAGGTTGTTACATAATACTGAGCAGAGTTCCATGTGCTATACAGAAGGTTCTTGTCGGTTACCCATTTTTTTTTTTTTTTTTTAAAGCCAAAGTGATTGCCTTTTGGAGTCTAGCTTTCAGTTTTAGTTTTTTTTTTTTTTAATTTTTTTTTATTTTTGGCTGTGTTGGGTCTTCGTTTCTGTGTGAGGGCTTTCTCTAGTTGCGGCGAGCGGGGGCCACTCTTCATCGCGGTGCGCGGGCCTCTCACTATCGCGGCCTCTCTCGTTGCGGAGCACAGGCTCCAGACGCGCAGGCTCAGTAGTTGTGGCTCACGGGCCCAGTTGCTCTGCGGCATGTGGGATCTTCCCAGACCAGGGCTCGAACCCGTGTCCCCTGCATTGGCAGGCAGATTCTCAACAACTGCGCCACCAGGGAAGCCCCGGTTACCCATTTTAAAAATAACAGTGTGTACATGTCAGTCCAAACTCCCTAACTATCCCTGCCCACCACCCCCCCCCCTTTGCTTTCATAGGCCGCTAGGTATTAGAGCCACCTGTGTCTAATGGACTCCTTCCCTTCCATACCAGACTATACCTCCCATACAATAATAACAGGTGGTATGTCATTGTGGTTTTAATTTGCACTTCCCTAATGACTTATGACACTGAACTTCCTTTCATGTGCTTATTTGTCATCCATGTATCTTTTTTGGGGAGAAGTGTCTGTTCAAACCTTTTGCCCATTTTTTAAAACTTGGGTTGTTTATTCTTATTATTTAGTCTTGAGAGGTCTCGATAGAAATCTGTATTGAAGTTGTTTGACAGATAAGTAATTTGTAAATATTTTCTCTCAGTGTGTGGCTTATCTTTTTATCCTGATTTTGAAGGACCAACGTTTTTAATTTTGATGAAGCCCAGTTTATCAATTTGTTCTTTTATTGCTTGTATTTTTGGTATTGTGTTTTAAGGAATCATAAAAATTTCCTTCTGTATTTTCTCTATATATGGTTTTATAGTTTTGTATTTTACCTGTAGGTCTATAATTCATTTTGAGTTAATCTTTTTTATCTGGTGTGAGGTACTCTTCCTGCTGCTCCCCATTCCTATTTTCCATCTGGTTTTATTTTCTTTCTGACTGATGGACTTTCTTTAACATTTCTTCTTGTACGAGTCTGCTGGTAATGGATTCTTCCAGCTTTTTATGCTTGAAAACATCTTTATTTCATCCTTTTTTTTTTGAAGAAAGATTTTCATTAAGTATAGAATTCCAAATTTTCCTTTCAATACTTTGAAGATGTTGTTCTACTGCCTTCTCATGTGACCTGTTTGGGATGAGACATCTGCTCACATTTCGATCTTTGTTACTTTGTTTATAATGTGTCTGTTTTTCTCTGACTGCTTTTAAAATCACCTCTTTATCACTGGTTTTGAACAATTAATTCTGTGGGGTGTTTTTCTTCATATTTCTTTTGCTTCACAATTTATTGGGCTTCCTGGCTTTGTAGCTTTCACTAAATTTGGAAAATAGCCAGTATTTTTTCAAATTTTTTTCTGTCGTCTTCCCCCCTGCCCCCCCGCCCAATTCTATGACATCAATTGTACATGTATTAGGTTGCTTGAAGGTGCCCCATAGCTCACTGGTGCTCTGCCCATTTTTCTTAAACTATCTTTTCTCTCTCTGTGTGTCCTTTTGGTTAGTTCTTATTGCTATGTCTTCAAGTTTACTAATCCTCTTCGGCAGTGCCTGATTTCCCATACATACTAACTAGTGTATTTTTCATCTCAGACATTTTAGTCTTCACCTTTAGAAGTTTGATTTGAGTCTTTTAAAATATCTTGCATGTCTCCACTGGACTTTTTAAACATTTATAATACAGCTATAATAACTGTTTCAATTTCCTTGTCTGTGAATTCTAACATCTGTGTCAGCTCCAGATTGGTTTTGGTAAGTTGATTGATCTCATTATGGGTAATATTTTCCTGCTCTTTTGAATGTGTCAGTGTAGAAGTCACCTCAGTCATTTCTTCACTGGAGCCTTTGAACCAATAGATTAGATGTTGGAATCTAGTAGTCAGAATGCTGAATCCAGTCTGTGGATGTGTTTTGTTTGTGCACGGTGTTTTAAAAATGATCTCACGTGTTTCTTACACTTAAAAACCAAGAGAGCTCCTGCAAAACCATGGATTCCTTTAAGATAAAAAGAGTCAGCATATCTTTTTTTTTTTTTTTAACATCTTTATTGAAGTATAATTGCCTTACAATGGTGTGTTAGCTTCTGCTTTATAACAAAGTGAATCAGTTATACATATACAATATGTTCCCATTTCTCTTCCCTCTTGCATCTCCCTCCCTCCCACCCTCCCCATCCCACCCCTCTAGGTGGTCACAAAGCACCGAGCTGATCTCCCTGTGCTATGCGGCTGCTTCCCTCTAGTTATCTATTTTACATTTGGTAGTGTATATATGTCCATGACACTCTTTTACCCTGTCACATCTCACCCCACCCCCTCCCCATATCCTCAAGTCCATTCTCTAGTAGGTCTGTGTCTTTATTCCCGTCTTGCCACTAGGTTCTTCATGGCCTTTTTTTTTTTTTTTTTTTCCCTTAGATTCCGTATATATGTGTTAGCATACTGTATTTGTTTTTCTCTTTCTGACTTACTTCACTCTGTATGACAGACTCTAACTCCATCCACCTCATTACAAATATCTCCATTTCATTTCTTTTTATGGCTGAGTAATATTCCATTGTATATATGTGCCACATCTTCTTTATCCATTCATCTGTTGATGGACATTTAGGTTGCTTCCATGTCCTGGCTATTGTAAATAGGGCTGCAATGAACATTTTGGTACATGACTCTTTTTGACCTATGGTTTTCTCAGGGTATATGCCCAGTAGTGGGATTGCTGGGTCGTATGGTAGTTCTATTTGTAGTTTTTTAAGGAACCTCCATACTGTTCTCCATAGTGGCTGTATCAATTTACATTCCCACCAACAGTGCAAGAGTGTTCCCTTTCCTCCACACCCTCTCCAGCATTTATTGTTTCTAGATTTTTTGATGATGGCCATTCTGACCGGTGTGAGATGATATCTCATTGTAGTTTTGATCTTGCATCATGACTGCCGTTCCTGCTGGGAACAAACAGCTAGAGAGTGGCCACCCTATTTAGGTGGATGGGACGTTTTGATAGCCCCTTCTATTTACATCCCCTAAATGTGCGCATTTTAGTCTGAGTAGCTGTTGTCTCAGTTCAGTTTTTCAGAAGCAGCTCCTGAGACGAGTATTAGCGTATGAGTGATTTATTAATGAGGGGCTCCTGGTACAAACTTGAGAGGGAGTGGGGCGTGCAGGACAGAGGAGAGGGAGGAGTCAAGCAAGCATGACATTTCAGGCAAAGATGCATGCGGGAGAATTTCCCTTGATGCCTCCGAGAAATGAGGGAGTGAGATGTATGCCTCAGAGTTTGTCCCAACTAGCGGTAAGGGGCCCAAACTTTCATACCTCCTCCTCAGTTAGTCAAATAGTTCCCCTTTCACCTGGCAAGGTGGGCAAAAAGGGAAGGGCAATAGGGCTGGGCATCTGCATTGCCAGTTCCGTGCTTTTCCGGCTGTGCCAGAGGGGCTGTGCTGGGCCCACCTGGGAGCTTCCAGTGGTCCTGGCTGGGGTAAGGACTAGAAAGGATGCTGTTCTCATGGGATTAAAACCAGGAAAGAGTGTGAAACTCCTTCACCTTGACAATGCCACAGCTTTCTCATCTCCAAGATGGGAAGATGAATTAAGATCACTAGTGGAGGCTCATTTTATAGATGAGAAAACTTGGGTGCAACGATGGGTGGGGATTTACCCAAAGACTGCTCTCTCCTCCTGTTGGAAAGCCTAGCTGATGTCACCTCACACGTTTCCTTACTTTTAGGAGACATCCCCCAGATTTAGTATCACTATAGTGCCAGGAGTCTCTAGGGAGGGGAACCCAGTAGCCTTCCATTCATTCATTAACTCACTCAGTCATCATTCATTCACTCACTCATAAACATTTACTGATCAAGCAGCATTTCTGAAGAACAGTTTGATGGAGTGTAGTTTGACCCATTTATAAAACAGTGCCTTTTCACTCTGCCCTGACTCACTTCTCTCGGTTATCAGGAGGAAATCAGGCAGTCTGCTATTGTTGCGCCAAATTCCTTCAAATGCTGCAACTGGAGGATTCCAACCTATGTCCTTCCAATCTATGCCTAGAGAGGAAGTTCTGTGCCTTAAGTGACAGACCCAAGAGCCCCAAGTTCAGGCCCCGCAGCCTGCCCTCTGGGTCTCTCTGTATCTCTTCTCTGTCTCTAGATCTTCACTTTCCCCCGTGTGAGCTAAAACCATGAAGGCAGGAGACCAGGGGCCGGGCGCTGGCCGTCACGGGCTCCTAGGATGGGGTGAACAGAAGGAAATACAGGAACAAGAAAGCCCTTCGTCAGGCCATCTCAACCTCCGCACAGCCTTGGAGATAAGTGTAAATAACAAATCTGCTTTGGGGAAGCAGAGCTCTGAAGGAATGGGCTGGATGGGGACCGCAGGGAGAGAGCAGGGGTAGGGTGGGGCAGGCGGGAGATAGAGAAGATGCAGCTGCTGGTGGGCGTACTGATGCTCTAGTCCTTGTCCGGCTTTCAGTCTGCTGATGTGAGCCGAGAACTGGAGGAGAGGCAGAGAGAGAGGAGAGGAAGGGAAGAGAGAGAACAGAAGAAAAAGAGCGGGAAAGAGAGAGAGAAAGGCAGTGGAAGGGGAGAAAGAGACACAGAAAGAAAGAGAAAGAGAAATCTCATGCTCGGGAGCGGGAAGGATGCAGCCGAGGGGGTGGCCTGGTTTGGAAATTCTAGGGGTGCTGCAATTCTGGGATGTGGTGAAAGCGCCTCAGGGTCTCAAGAAGCTAACGGTAGGCCCGTGCCAGGCCATAATGACAGCCTCTCGGTGGCTCTAACCCGCTCTGGCCTCTCAACTCCCAGGAACACTAAATTCACACAGGCACAAAATGCAGCCCCGCTCCAGCGCGTGCAGCCTAATAGCTATCATTCAGTTTGTGCTGCACTCGCAAGCATCACGGGCAATTAAGAAAGTTGTCTGCTGCAATCCGGGGCTGCCATTTAAGGGCTGGAACCTGGAGCCCTCCGATGTGACACAGATGAGCGGGGGAGGAGCGTTGTTTCCCGGGAGACGGACCCCTGCCATCAGCTGGCAGATCCCAAAGGGAGGCGGACAAAGGCTGCTGTGGGTTCGCAGGAAGGGGGGAGGAGGTGGGCGGATGAGGGGCCCTGATTGTGCAAAGGACACATGCACACACACACACACACTTTCTCACAGGCCGGCATGCACTAGCACGTACACACATTCACCCCCACCTGGAACACAGTCCTGCAGACATGTCAGGGGGAAATATGTGTAGAGCGCGCACACACTTGCATGCACACACGACAGCTTCATGCGCGTGCCACCAACAACTGCACACACTCATGGGCTCACACGGGCATTTGTACCAAGTTTGCATTTTCTGGGTACATTTACTGACATAAACCCACACTCACACATTGTTAGGCACTCACACGGACACAAATATATATACCTATGCACGTGGATAAAAGCGTGGATGCACTCAGGCTCGCGTACATATGCACATACAGACATACCCTCATCTTTTCATCCAAAATCCCAAAGCAAGATGGCTCTGAAGACCTTTAAAATATGCATACTCTAAACTCCAGGCTTCTTTCATGGCTGTGAAAAAGAAAGGACTTGGGGACTGGGGCTGATGCATTTGTCTGGTGGAAGAGAGAAAAGAGTTAGAAGAGAGAGTTGTCCTTTCTTTGCTCTGCTTTGAGCCACAGCCAGTGTCATTTAGGTAGTTGAAAAATAATTGTTGGTGGACAGTGTCTTTCCAGGAACCCGTCACCAGCCCCTTGACCCTGTTGCCACTGATGCCATGCTGATGATTTTTAGGCTCTCTGGGAAAATATCCTTGATGCTGTGAAAGCAGAGCTGACACGCCTCACTTCCCCAAAGTGTCTCTTCTTCCGTAGCCTGCCCAGAGTAGGGGACCAGATTGGATGAGTCGACGGCTGTGTACTGTGACTTGGCGAATTTGATTTTCTCATTTTTGAAATAGAGTTTAGAAATGTTTTCCTCCTTTTCTGAGGTTTGGGGTTTCTCCCTTTCTCTGCCTCCCTCACCCCTATCTCCCGCACTGTTATTAGGGAAAGAAAATTGGAGACCGTGTCCATTTTGAGAACATCTCCCAGAATTATTGTGCTGTGACACACGGGGAGCGCAAACTGAAAACAGGAAACCCAGCTGCAAGGGCTCGTTTGAACTGGCAGACTTTGCAGCAAAGTTTTCAGCCAGAAAATCCACAGCTGGCAGCCATTGCCCACACCACCACTTCCCTCCGTGTCTGGTTGAGAACGGGGCCTGCCATTGGCCTGCTCCATCTCCTGTGGTGGGGATGGTGACCTTCCCCATCAGACCCCAAGGCAAAGTTCAGTGCATTTGCTGTTTGCTCCACGTGGCACATTCTGGAAGCCAGCAGCCTCTGACCACCCTCCTACTGCCGTGCTCCATGGAGCCAAGGCTGTGTTGGAAACCTGCCAAGGACATTTGTTTTGGAGGCTTTTTGGCAGTTTAGATTTGGGTCAGAAGTGGCTTCAAGAAACCTAATTGACTTAAGTCTTTTCATTGTACTTTGAGCACCCTCCCCATTTTGATCTTTCAGTTTCTCTTAATTGATAACGAAATGTGCTAGAAAGACCAGAATACTTGACTGCTGGGGCGCTCAGGGTTCCTGGTGAGTGGACATGACGCTACCGAAGGATGCTGACGCCGACTGCAGTAGAGCTTCTTCTGCAGCTCCTGGGGCTGGCACTGGCCGAGAAAGAAGTGGCAAAGGATGCTCTGGGGTGTGCTTTTCCTCTAAGACAGGGGCTGGTGTGTGTGACCTCCCCAAGAGCCATTCTGGTGTTTAGAGGCAATGATAATTAGCTATTTTAATATTTAAAGGTCTTTCGCCCTGGCCAAGGAATCAAGATTATTCTGTATAGCTCTAAAGGGCTATTATGGAGTGCATCCGTTTATATTTTCCGCATAGGAAGACACCCCAAAACTTAGTGACTTAAAACAACCATTTATTTAGCTCATGATTCTGAGGGTGTGCAATTAGGGCTGGGCCTAGCAGGGCGGTTCTGCTGATCTGGACCAGCTGGGCTGATCTCAATGGTGCATCTAAGGTCAGCCAGCAGGTTGGCTGTGGCCTGACTAGTCTAGGATGGTTCAAGGTGGCATGACTCAGTTCTCCTTTACGTGTTTGTTCATCCTCCAGCAGGCTACCCTGATCTCGTTCTCACGGGGTTGACAGGGTTCTGAGAGAGTAGACATAGCAAGAGCCCTTGAAGCCTAGGCTCCTTAATGGCATGACATCACTTTTGCTGCATTCTATTGGTCAAAGCAAGCCATAAGATCAATCCTGCAAAGTCACATGTGAAGGGCATGGAAACAAGGAGTGGAGAATGATGGCCATTTTTACGGCTTACCACAGAGGGTACAGATTCTGACTTGACGTTCAGAAGCACTTTCTAAATGATCTAGAGCTGCTCAGTGGTGGGGCAGACAGACCTGCCCGCCACGGGCTTGCTCTGGAGGAAGGACTACCTCTCAGGTGATCAGAATGGGACCAGGTAGCTTCTAGAAGCCCTTTAATTTCAAGTGTTTCTTTACTAGGACCTTATTTTCAACAACCCGGAGTAGAATATTTTCATAACCTGAGAATCAGAAGAACTGGAATAATTTCCCAAATCCCTGATAGCCCCAATCTTGACCCCATCCCTCCTCTCCTTCCTCTCCCTCCCCCCAGATGCTGACCAGATTCCTCTCTTTCCCTGTCACCCATAATTACACCCTCTAGTCCCATCCACCTGCCCGGGCTCTGTTTGGTCAGGGATAGGGAGCAGAAGAGAGAGGATAAAACACGCTTCCAAAGACCAAGGCTGCTGGGCTCCAAATTTACGCTATGGTCTCTAGAGAAAGATGTGTATTGGAGAGGAGAAAGGAAACAGCATGTACATATTTTTCAAAGAAAAACACACGTGCGGGGAGTGGAAAATAAAAGAAACCAATAACCCAACCCGAAGTCACTTCTAAAGGAGGGCAATGTGAACTTGAGCTCTGGAACTGGGGCCAGGACAGGAAGTGGGCTTGGCCTGCACGAGGGGCATATGCCACATGGAAAACCACCCTGGGCCCAGGCTCCCTGTCTTCCTAATTCCCTTCAGCCTCCAGCCCCTCCTGACCCTGGGAACAAAGCAGCTCTGTGCTGAAGGGTTTTCAGCCCGAGCAGCCAAGACTGTGCCTTTTGTGATGGCCTGGGAGAGGAAGAATGGAGAAGCTGGTTGGACGTCTGCGCGTGTGAATCACTCATGTCACGTGGCTGGGCCTGCTGCAGCAGCTCCCCCGGGGACACACAAGGGCACTCGGGGAGCATGGCCTGAGCCCACGCCTGGAGGCTGGTGAGCCAGCTGCAGGGTGCCCTGCTCTGAACCAAACAGCCAGGGAAAGGACAGAGAATGGGCTGGGGGTGGGGGAAAGCCTGGCACAGCAAGGCCCTTGAGGACATTGGTGCCACGGTGCGGGCTCTGGGACCCTGGACATCTCCCTCCAAATCCCAGATCAGTTGCAGGGACTGTGTCTGATGGTCTTGAGTCACAGAATGTCTGGTTCATCCCTGAAGCCTGCAGGATCTTGGCTGGTTCCTTGATCCAGGCAGGTCAAGACTCCTTCCGCTGAGGCGGCTTTCCCCATGGACTGGAGAACATCCAGAGGATGGAGAAATCACCCCATTCTGCAGCAGAGAGGATACAGTGAGTCGGGCAGGAGCTGGGGGCTGCTGTGTTTCCCAGAACCGTCTGGATTCTGGCTACAAAGTGAGAAACGCCCAGGCCTGCCCGCCGGCTCCTCCGAGAGCCGATGGGAGAATGGTGAACATCAGGGCAGGTGGAAGATTCAGGCCAGGCGGAACAGATTGCTGGGGGTGAGGGCAGTCCCTGTCCCTGCTTCAACTTGGAGGGGGCTTGCCCTGCGTGGAGGCAAGGGAATGGATCCCATGACCCTGGGCGGTCTGAATTACATTCACCTGCCCCAGCCCAGCCTGGGTACCTCTCCCTGGTGCCCTGCAGAGGGCAGTGTGGTACCGCGGGCAGGACTCCGCTGCCTCATCAGCTTTTCTTTCCACTCCACTGCCCTCCTAATCTTTTCAAACCAAAGCTGCTTAGACACACACAACCTGAGCCCTGCTTGAATGACATGGATTTAGCCTGGTGTTCTGGGCTCCCTTTGCTGAGAGAAGCACCCCCATCCTTGGCTATGTTCAGAGAGGATGCCTAACTCTCCCCCAGTCCTAAAGGCAGCTGTGTAGATGGGCAGAACTTGCTTGTACATATGTAGAGCTTTATGGATTTCAAGACATCTTCTCATGGGCTCCTCAACAGTTCTGAGAGGTGTGGGAGCGGTGCAGTGACAGCACTGAGGGGCTCAACTGGTAAGAGGCAGAGCCAAGTGGGGATGCTGTCTTCTAACCCTTGGTCCACTGCCCACTCCACCCTGCCCTGGTGCCCCTGAAATTCAACCAGCACCATCCTTATCCCCCAACCCCTTCCCCCTCTTTGTGGTTGTATTTTCTCCCAAAAGAGAGTTGTGAAGACATCTCTACCCTTCTAGATTCTCATGCTACTCTCTGGTCAACTGTATAATCTTGGGCAAGTCACTTCCCCTCTCTGGGACTTTCTTTCTCCATCAGGAAAATGAGGGTTTTGGATCAGATGGTCTCTAAGGTGGCTTGGAATCTTGACTGTTTGTGGTTCCATGTTTGGGCTGTAGGACCAATTACAAGTTAGCTGATCGAAATGAAGAATAAAACTCTCGAAGGGTGTGATGGGTGGAGTCACTATGTGAGTTCGAATTATGAGTCTGACCAAACTCTTGCATTTCAACTGGTTGCTTCCACGCGGTGGATGCAACCTTTGCCTCTCAGGGCTTAGGAGAGTCAGACAAAGCCACACGGGGAGTCTCTCATGCTGACAAGTGACACAGACAATGGTGGCAGTGTCACGGATGATGGTCAGTGACGAGCCCAGTGGAGCTGCACGCTCAGAAGCTCGCTGGGAGATGCTGGCGAAGCAGCATGTCCCTCCGGGGGTCTTACTTTTTCCTGGCAGTCTCTCCAGCAGCCATTTACAGTCCCAGCAGTTTGGAGGCAGCGCAAAGCTACCTCTAAGGCTGCCTCAGGAGGTCTGCTCTTTTCCAAGAAGTGGACATTGGACAAAGAGGCAAACTCTCCAAGGCACACCAAGGGTCAGACCTACAAGATATAACTGGGACGTGTGGTATGAGGAGGAGTGGAAGGCCAGAGCCTTCAAGTCAGAATTCCTTTATAACATCACCAGTCGCCATTACTTGCGGACTGAGTCAACCAGGTGATGCTGTTACCGTCTCCACTTTACAGATGAAGAAATTGAGGCCCAGAGAGGTTGAATAACTAGTCCAAGGTCATATAGCTCACCAGAGGTAGAGTTAGGACTGCAAAGCACACATCCTTAATCACCATTCTGGGCTGTGACTGTCTCTCTGGGATTGAGTTACCTTCCCTATTCTCTGGACAAGAAATTAGGAGATGCCATCTTAAAAGGATGAATGTGCTAATGAGGCATCTGAGGAAGAACATCTGTTATCCACACTGTTTCCAGAAATCTGGGTTATTATTTGTCTGTATATCACTATATTATCTATCTATCTATCTATCTGCTTATCTACCTATCTTCCCTCTCCTCCCCCGTCCCCAGTATCCCTCTAAGCAGGAAGTATAAAAAGACCTGAAGCTTGTTGTGATTTCTATATCATTGTTCTTTGGATAGCTCTGCAGTGTGGGGAGGGTTGATACCCCTGAGATGAGGGAGCTGAGACCTGGTGAAGGTCAGTGACTTGTTCAAGGACCCACAGCTGGTTGGTGACTGGCCTGGGGTAAGAACCAAGGTCTCCTGATTCCCGGTCATAGTGTCCTGTTGACCACAGGTGCCCTGGGACAGAGTGTTGGCTTGGCCAGTGAGACTGGGGAATGCTGGCTTCCCAGCCATAGGGTCTCTGCCTCTGGGTACTTTGAGCTCCTGGGAGTTCTGTGCAAATATGCACCCAGAAGTTCAGCTCTGCCTTCTGCCAGTAACAGCACAGGATTTCAGTCCAAATGCAGGTTTGGGTGGGAGGTTTTGCGGGATTTATCCTGCACCTAAGTTCTGGTGTGGGGAGGCATGGGCTTTCCTATAAGCTGTGTCAGGGCTGAGAGTCAGGTGGGAGTGCCGAGCTTTGTGCTTCCAACCAGAGCTGCCCCCACCAAGCCAGCGCTGCCGCTGGGCTGTCCTGGGGCAGCCGGAGATGGAGACAAGCCCACAGGAGGGAGACTTGGGTGAGGGCTGAATGGCATTTGCACGGGGTTTCATGCCACAGATACACTGTGCGGCTTAGATTTCTGAGAAATGGTCCCACCCAGTCTAGGTGGCTTAAGGAAAGTCTTTTCTGGAGGCAGGGGTCTAGACCGAATGATTTTAGAGATTATTTTCTACTTAAGTTTTTCCTTCTTCTGACTAGTTTTACTTTTCTGCTTCAAAACTGCCATGGTTAAATGTCTATAATGTAAAACTTCAACTATTTACCTTGCCAGTAAGGCTACCTTCTTATCTCATCCCTGCAGCTCCCTTTCTCAGGCCTCGATCTTCCTCTTGTTTCTATTTTCTAACCCCTGTGAACACCTGTGTGATTTTGGGCATGTTTTGTGTGTTTCAGGCTGTAATGACTAGAGCTGAGTTCCAATCTCTGCAGGCAGGCTCCAGCCAGCTGCGTGAACCTGGGCAAATCACCCAATCTTTCTGAACCTCAATTTATTCTCCTGTAAGATGGGGATAATGATATCTAATTCATCTAGTTGTTATCAAGATCTCAGGAGGACCTGTAAGTTCTTAGAACGTAGAGAATCTCAGAATCTGCTGGAATGAGGCAGTTTGGTGAGTGAGGAAGAGAGAATCTACAGAATGTGGAGAAGACCAGATTTTTGAACTTGATTTTAGTCACAGAGTAATTGATTCTTCCAACGTGACATGTGGATCTGTGGATTAGCAGATGTGGCTTAGGGGCACTGTGGTCAGTACCTGTCCTGGAATGTGAGCTTGAGTGCATGCTGATAATGGCGTTTGGGGTGGATGTGTGGGATAAAGGAGGTATCTGAGAAGGTCTCCCAGCACTGGGGATTCAATACGATTCTAGCATCTTAGGAAGTGGGAAGCTGGAGGGCTAATTCACCATGTGAGATGGTTTGAGAAAGTGCTGGAAGGCTGGAGAATGAAGTTGTGTGGCATTTGTCTTTGTAGGGGTAGAGGTGGTGTTTTATGGCCCTTTAAAAGAAATTCAGGAAGGTGGGGGAGGCCAGAAGATGGAATGCTTTGAAGCTCCATCCATAGAAGGTTTAATTTAGGCTGAAAGAGGCTTTGGCTAATGGTAGAGGATTCAGCAAAATATGGGGAGGGTGGAGTGAAAGGGGAGGTGGATGGGACGATGGAATTCTACCAGCTTTTGCTTATGAGAGCACACCCACCTCGGAGAACATCTTAGAATGGCTTATTTGTTTATTTTTTTCATTGCTTTGATGTTTCAGACAGCAACCCTCAAAGCAGCCTACCAGACTCAACTTAGCCTCAGCAAACACTTAGCTCCAGATGATCTGTGTCTCCATGTCACGCCCCCTCTGGGCCCTGCGGCCCAGGCAGATGGGCAATCCGAAGCACTGGAGAAGCTGCTCTTGATGTGAACACCACGGAGATCATCAGAGAGCCCCATGGGTGTGGCAGGGTCAGGGGTAGGCTTCTGGCAAAGCCCAGCCTTCTTCCCCTCAGCAGCATCTGGGGGCCATGAACTTCTCATAGTCTCCTGGAGAAAAGCTGCTATGGAGAGGAGGAGACCAAATGATTGGTGTCTTGCATTGGTATCCTGTGTCCCTGAGTGATCTTCACAATTTCTAAGCAACTCATTCTAAGCCATGTGAGCCTGGGATAGGCTTTTCCAGGGAGAAGCAGATTAGGTGTTATTCATTTAGATTTAACTGTCTAAAAGAGATTGACTTTTTAAAAGAACTGAAGTATAGTTGATTTACAACGTTGTGTTAGTTTCAGGTGTACAGCACAGTGATTCAGTTATATACACACACACACACACACACACACACACACACACACACACATATATATATATACACACATACATATATATATTCTTTTCAGATTCTTTTCCATTATAGTTTATTACTGGGTATTGAATATAGTTCCCTGTATTATATAGTAGGACCTTGTTGTTTATCTATTTTATATAGAGTAGTTTGTATCTGCTAATCCCTAACACCTAATTTATCCCTCACCCCATTTTCCCTTTTGGTAACCATAAGTTTGTTTTCTGTGTCTGTTTCTGTTTTGTAAATAAGTTCATTTGTATCATTTTTTTTAGATTCCACATATAAGTGATATATATTTGTCTTTCTGCCTGATTTACTTCATTTAGTTTGATAATCTGTAGGTCCATCCATGTTGCTGCAAATGACCTTATTTCATTCTTTTTTATGGCTGAGTAATATTCCACTGTATATGTGTGTGTATATATATATATACACCACATCTTTTTTATCCATTCATCTGTCAATGTCATCTGACATTTAGGTTAAATAGTGCTGCTATGAACATTGGCGTGCATGTATCTTTTTGGATTAGAGTTTTCTCCAGATATATGCCCAGGAGTGAGATTGCTGGATCATATGGTAACTCTATTATAGTTTTTTAAGGAACTTCCATACAGTTTTCCATAGTGGTTGCACCAATTTATATGCCCACCAAGAGTGGAGGAGGATTCCCTTTTCTCCACATTCTCTCCAGCATTTATTATTTGAAAAGATTGACTTCTTAACACTTTTCAGAAGGCCTGTAAGCATTGCAGTCTCTTCCCCTGTGGAGGAAGATACCCTTGGCTTGTGCCCAGAACTTGAAAGGGACTTTGGGTATTGTCACATCCCTGCTGTTTTCTTTCTTATCTGGCGCAACAAGAAGTTTGGCCATCTTTGGACTCCTGTTTGAGACTTCACTCCAACTGTATTAGAGGTAAGTAGTGTTACTGCAAACCCTACCAGGTGCTGATAGCATAAAGGGCTTAAGATTGCAGCTAGAGAACCTGCATTCAAATTCTGGCTTTGTCACAGTGTTCTGGGCTTCAGTTTATTTCCCTGTGAATGGGAAAAATAATGAAATCTACCTCAAAAGTTTGTTGTGAGAATTAAAAGAGATGATGAATGTGAAATGTAAAAGAAAAGAAATCATAAGCATAGGAGAAGCACTTCAAAGATGGCGTCGTTTCTTTCACCTGGGTTCCAACAAGTCTTTAGTATTTTGGGGCTGAGAGTTCTAGTTGTGTCATTAAGAGAGTTCTAATCAATGGAAGGGCTGGGGTCCTGTATTTGGTGAGGATGCAGCCCAGTTCCATCACCCCCTTAGAATCTTCATCATGTTTCTTGGGTTGCCTTTTTCTGCAGACCAAGCAAATACAACTCTGCTCAAGTGTCCATTATCTGTAGGTTGAATATACACATCACTTGAATTGGACACATCAATTTAAAATGGAGTTATAAGACTAATCACTGGCACAGGGACTCCTGCCACTTTGGATGACACTGAAAGAGTTCTTGGTCCCACGTGCTACCTGGCAAAGGCACAGAAAACTGTCTGAACCAAAGTCATCTTCTGATACCTCCTTTTCTTCCCTTGGGGGGATTTTTGGTCTTTCCATGTTACTTCTAATTCTTGCTCATTTACCTGAGTGGTCTCTATCTTGTTTCCTTCCTACTCCCTTTTTTCTACTAACTGACAATGATTAAGGTTGATCTTATGTTGCAAATGCAACCAAAAGAAAAGGAATTCTCATAATACTCTTATCAAAGCAAATGAAAACAGTAAACTTGGGTATAGTTAAGAAATAAGGAAAAGAATGACAATACTCATGATATTGAGAGTGTGGGGGACAGGCACTCATGACTTGGTGGAAATGTAGTTTGGTCCAACCCTACTAGAAGGCGATTTGGCATATGTATCAAAAATTAATAAACTCTTACATGATGATTTTACATCTAGGAATATTCTGAAGAAGTGACCGGGCAAATTCACATAGTTGTATATGCAAGATGGGGAGCTTATTACAGTGTTGTTTATAAATACCAAAAATTGGAAACACAGTAAATGTTCGATAATGGGGATCTGTTGACTAGATTATGGAATATCCATATGATAGCACACTACACAGCCAATTAGAATGATGGTCTAGATTGGGTGTTATTGTTAAAACTGAGAAGAGAAGAGATTACAAAATATGTATAATTTTTATATAAACAAAGTACTAATAAGTGCATAGAAAGAAATCTGGAAGTTATGCAGATTTTATGGGAGAGGAAATTAAGCGGGATTTAATTTAAAGGAAACTTTTCTGTTCAATTGAATTTTGATTATTTTTTTCCTACAATAAACATATATTGCTTCTTTAATAAAGAAATCACAATATTTTAAATAGAATCAAGACCATTAACACAGACTTAAATAGTGTCCAGCTGACATTTCCATCAGAATCCCAAAGTCTCTATCTTTCTTTCTCTTTAGAATAGATTTGCTTCCCAGGATTCTAGAAATGTAAAACACAATTAGTTCTTCAGCAATATTATTGACTAATCTTGTGCTGAATTTACTAATTTGCCAATGATACTGTTTTCTGCTGTTTTTTGTTTATGGCATTTCTACTTCATTTGGGCTGAAGGAAAGCTGAAGAGGGATTCTTAGTCCTGTTTTCATTTTTGCATGACTGTCCTTTCCAGCTGCAGCTTTGGAGAGCAAACAAACATTGAAACCCCAGCAGGGAGGCAGCTGTACCCATCCCAATCAGTGTGGCTGGAAGGAACCACTCTTGGGAACTGACCCAAGGGCAGAAGCTCATTTCCCGTCCTCCCAGCCGTGCCACCCTGTCTCCACTTTTCCTGGCTTTCTCTGAGCCTTGTTCCTGGAGGGCTTTTGGACTGAGTTTAGGGTACCTGTAGCTTAGTTCTCTTTTCCAGAGGAACTTAATTTGTCCATGAGAAATGAGTTAGCATGCAGAGCCTGGAGGTGTGAGACACTTTTGTTCTGAGATCTGGAATCTTCCTGACAGTCAAGAAAATCTTGAAGAGTAAAGGCTAAAGGCCTAAAGGATGGAGCATTTGGGTTCTGGCTTGGGTAGGCATGTTCTCTAGAGAAGGCAGAGTGATTTTGTTAAAAACAAGAAGATACACTGATGTGGGGTTTCTGGGCTGGTGTGAGACCGGACCCTGCTCCCCTGCAATCCTGGCCTCACACCAATGTGTGAATTCATTATCAGAGCACTTGTTAAATTCTGGGTTTCATTTAGGGCTTGGCTATGTGCAGGAGAAGAAGAGCAGGATGGGACAGGAAGTTGAGAGGTCGGGGTGAGAAATTTGAAGGATTAGGGCAAGTGAACAGGATAGCATAAGATACAACTGGGGGTCGGGTGGCATGGACCCAACTTAGCAGTGGTTCTCTAAATTGCCAAAGAATATTGGATGGACCCCAGTGAAAGACTGCTGCTGGTGGCGTGTTCCTTACTTGCAGTCTCCATCTGCAGAAGAGAACAGAATAAGACACCAGGAAGAAAATCATGAGACATGGCAATCAGTATCCAGTGGAATTTTCTCTCCTGGAGAATTTATTTTTCAGAAGGAAAGAGGTGATCCTGGCAGGACTGGTTTGGTTGTAGCTTTGCAGAGAGGTAGAAGGATTAACAAGAAGACACACGGGGAGGGAACACTAGTTACCACCTTGGCTGCTTTTCATCCCAACCCTCGCCTCTGCTAGGAGAATTTACCACTGTGTGAGTCTTAGGTATGAAGCGCGGCTCTTGTCCCCCCATAGGAAGCTCAAAGAATCAGAACCCTATTCCCCTGTGACCCTGGAGGCTACGCAATGTTCAGTGCTCCCACTGGAGGACTTTAAGTCTCAAGAAGCTTGACAGAAAGAAGCAGGGACAGTGCAGAACTCGTTCTGGTGCTGGTGACTCCCAGAATCCAGGGTCTAGTGGTAGTGACAGTGCAATGGTGGTGGTGTCGCAGGACAAGTGACAGTAAGAATGCCACCTTAAACACATGGTTTCTGGGGCATAAACTTGGCTATTCTCCCTGAAGAGTGGAATTATCTGTCCTTCCTGTTGATTCTTTGAGTTACCCAATGTTGTTCCATTAACTTCTTTCCTGAGGATGAAACAAGCAGAATCACCTTTAGCTCATTTCTAGAATTTGTAACCAAGAACCTGGACTGGTATATCCTTGAAGATCTTAATCTTTTCAAGAACAGAAACTTGCATTCCCAAATGAGAATATATCATAACCCTTTTCTTCCTTCCTTCCAGGTGTCCCTCTGGGACGACTTGTCACTGGACGCCCTGATTCTATCCTATGCCCCAATTGTAAGGTGGGCTTTGGCGAGTCTAGGTATTTTGAGCTGTGAGTTTTAGGATCCCTGGGGTTTTCCTGGTGGTTGAGAGGGTTTATGTAACAGAGATAGGCTAATCTTAATTTGTCACCGCTACTAACCAAACAAGGATTTATAGAAATCAGCCATGTATCATTCAGTCCCAGATGCCACCCAGACTATAGCAAAAAGATGATTCAACCAAAGAGATATATCAGCTCCATCTCCTTGAATAATACCATCTTGCATTTATGTGGGGCTGTTAGCTTTTCAGACCTCTGTTCAGTCTGCTCTCTCATCAGATCTGGGAGAGCGGTAGGCATGGAACAGTAGTTACTTTTAATCTCCGTGAGCCTCTGTTGTCTCATCTATACAGTGGGTCTAAGTGTGAGAGGCCAGGACTTATACCTATGCTCTGTCCTTTATCTTTTTTTTTTTCTTTTTTTCTTTTGGCTGCACCCTGCAGCTTGTGGGATCTTAGTTCCCCGACCAGGGGTCTAACCCGGGCCCCCTGGAGTGCAAGCATGGAGTCTTAACCACTGGACCGCCGGGAAAGTCCCTCTGTCCTTTATCTTGTAGAACTTGAACAGGGTCAATACAATGGCATAAGTATCTGCCAAACTAGAAATCTGAGGAAAATTACACTGGAAAAAATTAAATGGACGCAATTTTTGGAAGGTAGTACCCTCAACTCTCCTGGCTCTGGGGAGGAGAGAACATCCATAACTGATTCCACTCCCACTTTCTTCTTCCTCCTTCCTCTCCTCCTTCCATCCATTCTGTTCACAAACCTGTTCCGTATTCACCTATGTCTTTTGATGTGGTCCTCTCATTATAGTCCCAACACTAGAGCAATTCTTGGCAGTTGGTTATTAAACAAAATACTTGAACTTAATTTTTCTTCCCCCTGCCCCTGATGGAGGAGCTGATGAACTTGGCATTGGGAAAGACGGACATGGAAGGCAATATGGAAAACAGAAAAAAAATCATGTCTCTGGATCAGACAGGCTTAGAGATGCTCAGTTAACAGCCTAGATTTTTCTAACTCACACTGTGACTTTGGAAAGTGACTTAGAGTATAGCTGGAGCTTTTGTGTTTGCAGGTGACAGAATCCCAACTCAAACCGCCTTCATCACCAGATGTACTAGATCGTGTTCCTGGGAATGATGTGGTGGAACGTGCATCAGGCATGTCTGATTTGAGAGGGTCAACACTCTCATTAGCCTGCTCCTTCCAGTTTTGTTTTTTGTTTGTGGTGGTTTGGTCTAAAAGGCAACCTCAATGGTCTGAAAGCATGTCCACTTCAGTGACTCCCATATCTGAGTCTCCTTTCAAGTGTCCCCCTGCATTCTGCTATGGTCTGTCCCTCCTCGTCCATTTGAGACCATCAGGGAATCTCCAAGGACCTGGGTCCTTATGATCATGACTCTAGAACATGGGGCAGAGGGAGATGGCATTCCCTGAGATCCATCTAAACTCTTGTTACCATCTTGCCCTTTCCCCCTGTTTTGCACTCAAAGCATGCTGTTCTACTGGGGCCGACTCCTGGTGACCCGACGGGGAGCTGAGCTGGATTTCTAATGTGGTGATTGGAAACAGAGATGCAGTGGGGAGTTGGGGAAGAGGGAGGTGGCTGATTCAGGAAAAGCAGCCAGTTCTGCTGGGCCAGCCTGCTGCCTGGGGTGGTATCTGAGGCTGGGATCTGGACACAAGTCTGTCTCCCATCCAGATTTCTGCAGCAGGAACAAAGTGACCTGGTCCTTGTCTGTCCAAGCCCTCACGCAAGCGGTTTCTGTCAAGTTTTGTAATGTGAGAGCGTCTCTGGAGGCCGAGGCCTTCATGCTTAGCTGCAGGTTGTTGAGACGCCATTTCCAATCATTTTAGCAAGTGAATTGGCTTCCAGATTGACAGCCTTGGAAACCGGATTCCTCTGTTTGTCCCACAAACAGGTATTGCCTGTGGATTGCAAGCAGAGGCAGAACACGGTGTCCAAGGCCAACTCCTGATTTTCTATGGTTTGGGGTGGGTGTGGGAGGGTGAGGGAACATGTGGAGAGCCCAGAAAAATTATGTCTCTAACCCAGAATTAATAATGATTATGAAAACTCAGCCACCTGCCTTAACTTCCCCCTGAATAAGATGTTTCTAAAGTCAAGTAGCTGAAAAGTGACATTCAAACGATTTCAGTTCTAACTCATCCATCACTTTGAGGCTGCCCTCCAAGGACAGAGTTGATGAGAAGCAAAGAATGTTTCTGCCCCTCTTCAGTCAATAGAGACAGGAGAGAGAGCCCAGCCCTTACCCCTCCTTCCAGGTGTAAATCTGAGAATCTGGTGAAATTGGTGCTAGAATTTCAAATGGATTGTCTTGTTTAATTCTTACCGCAAGAAGAAAGACAACAACAGGAGTATCTATGGTTTATTAAGCACCTACTATGCACCAGATGCTTTATACATATAATCTCTAATCCCCAAACACTCTTGCGAGGGAGTTGTCATTACCCTCATTTTAGAGACGAAGGGTCTGAACAAAGAGTGTAGAAGAAGTTGTCACTTGCCCAAATTTACATGACTCAGAAATGTTGAGACTGGGATCCAGGTGGACATATTTTCACTCCAAGTCAGGAGTGCTTTTTCCCATGGTGCTCTGGGCAGACTCACGATCTCCATCTTTCCCCAGATCCAGGACAGGTCAGGATCAGGGAAGAGAGACGTCCACTGCTCACCCAGCTCTTGGCTCCTTCACTGTACAGCTCTTGGCTGGAATCCATTGTCCTGGTGTACCGCTTGGTTGGGAGAGGAAATGGATTAATTTGTCTCCCAAAGCTTGGAAAGGTAGAGGTGGCTGGGCAGAGGGATGCCAAGGGAGGAACCAGGGGTGGAGATGGGAGGTGAGAAATTGGCTGTGTTGGTTTAGAGAACTGTTTACAGATATTTCTCAAGGTGAGGGGCATGTGTACTCTGTCTTTCCTGTGTTCTCGGAGATGATGGAGGCCTGGTCTAGGGAATTCTGTTTAATAACAAAATTTACAGGTATAAAAAGTTTCTGATTTCTCTGATGAAGACTGGTCAGCAGGCCGGTCAGATTCACTTATATCTCAGGGTTGTAAGAGCATTTTAGAACTGCTCAGCTGCCCTTTTAGCCAACATCAGTGGTCCTGGTGTCCCCAGAGAATTTGGTGGAAATCTCCCGAAGACACCATATGGTTGGGAGGAGTCAAGGAGCCCTGGGAAGAAATGTAAAGCCATTAACCAGAAAGATGTCCTGGGCCAGGAGCTCAGAGACAGTGATAGGAAATGGTTGCAGATTTGGAAACTGGGGCCAGCTTCACCACGAGGAGACAAACTCTTCAATGTTTGCTGATGGGTCAGCACGTTGGACCCTCCCCTGTCCAGCCCTGTCTGCCACTTTTCCCACTCCCACCCCTGCCTTCTGCTTTATGTCTAGTGCTACTTCCCGGCCCCAGTCTTCCCATTGTACTAGCCTGAGATGACCACAGTCCCCTTAAGTAGTGGTGACAGGGAGAGAAGTTTCAAGGACAGTCAAAACAAAAATAATGCTCCCCAGAGGGTGGACTCCATACCAGGCACTATGCAAAGTGCTTTATGTACGTTAACTCTGACCCTCTGCAGAGAATGAATGTCCATTTTACAGAACCAAGATTCAGAGAGGTTAAGGGACTTACTCAGGGTCACATAGCTAGGAACAGAGTCAGAATCCAAATTCAGGTCTGATGGGCTCCAGAACCCACAGCAAAGAGGACAGAGTAGAAGTGGTCTTTCTAGTCATAAATACCAACATCACTGCTCTGTTATCCCTGTGCTTGGTGTGATCTGCGGGATTCTGCGTGATGGGTGCTGTTAGCCCCAGATGAAGAAGCTAGAGCATAGAGATTTTGAGTGAAATATCTATGGTCCCAAACAGGTCAACAGAATAAAACAAGATGTGGGTGGTCCATTAATTTATTCCCTCTTTGCAAAAACTTCCAAGAGATCCAATTGATTGCATGAAAAATATCAACTCAGGGAAACACGTCAGTCAAACTGATAAAGATGTCAAACATCAAGACACATGTTTGTCTAGTGAGCCAAGTATAAGAAATGTGGGTGGGTGATGTCTTTGAATGCTGGCCAGGGTGATGCTCATATTCATAGTATCACAGATTCCAGAGTAGGGAAAGTCAGAGGGTCTAGCCCTTACTGCATCCCTGACAAGCCATCGCCCAGTTCCTGCCCAATACACATAGTGAAAGGGAATTTGCATTTTCAGGGCCTGTGAATTCTGCTTCTGGACATTCTGACTTCTGGTCAATAGAAGTAGAACTTCAGTATTCTCAGCCTGAGTTCCTTTAGATGCAAATGAGGCCACCATAAGAGTCAGGACCCTTTGGGAATGCCAAATGGTCCAGCCACTTTGGAATACAGTTTGGCCATTTCTTATAAGGTTAAATATATGCTTACCATAGGGCCCAGTGATCCCACTCTTAGGTATTTCCCCAACGACAACATTTGTCCACACTAAAAGTTGTATGCGAATGCTTCATTCCTCATCATCAAAAACTGGAAACAACCAAACATCAACAACAATAGTCCACCGATTGGCAGATGGATAAACAAACTGTGGTGTGCCCATACCTGGGATACTACTAGCATAGCAAGAAAAAAAAACATAGGACTGATATGTACAATGTCATGAATAAATCCCAAGAGCCTTATCTAAGGGAAAGAGGTCACACTCAAAGGCTACATATGCTATGATTTCATTTATATGACATCCTGGAAGAGACAACAAACAGAACATATACATATATTGGGACAAAAGAGATTGGTGGTTGGCAGGGATTGGGGGTGCAAGCGAGGTACTGACTTCAAAGAGGCATGAGGGGATGTTTTGGGGTGATGGAAATGCTCTGTATCTTGACTGTGCAGATGATTTTACAACTTTAGGCGCTTGTGAAAATTTATTAAATTGTACATCTTCAAAAGCTAAATTTTAAGTCTGACTTCAGGAAAATATTAAAAAAAGATACAGATACAAAATTGAATCACTGGATGGCCTCCATCTGTGTGGCTGCAGAAGCTTGGTCCTCATGGTAAGAATGGTAATGAGAGGACCCCTGCTCTGGAAATCTACAAGGACTCCCGTCCACGAGGGCCTGAATCCATGCAGCCGCTGCCAAAACCTGGCCGCTACTCTCTTATGGGCCAATAATTCTGATGTTCCAGCAGCTCTGTCCGGGGCTCTATCTCTGAAGCTGCATTTGGTCTGAAGTCTGTGTCAAGGCTTTTCCACCACAGGCCGCTGATGTGCTCCCTGTGCTCCAAGATTCTTGATAGTAATTTTTTTTTCCTGCCAAGATGGAAATGGTTTCTTTTTCTTGGTGGTCTACTCCTTTGCAGTTCTCTCTGAAGAACTGCTTGTGTCCTTAAATATCATGGCTTTTTAAATGTTTACACAAGACACTTTGCTCTCTATACACATGTCACCAGCGTGCCTGGGACTGAGGCAGATTAAAGCAAGGCCACCACCATGCTCTTCCCAGTACCTCCACTCTCACCCTTGACGCCCAGACCCTGGGGCGATGTCCAGCACTCCAGGGTTTTTCTACCCTCGTTGCAGATTCTCCTTTGCTTCTTCCTTTCAAATTTACCTTCTCTTGGCACGTGCTTCACGCACACCCCAAATTCAGCATGCCCTTTTCTATGTCTGAACACCAAGTTTTTCTATGGTCAAGTTCTTTCCCCAGAATATTCTAACCTTCTATGCAAATTAGTGCTGTAAATAAATTTTGGGCTTGGAGGAGTATACCTAACTTCAGATGTTTGTGATAGTTCAATTCTAATTTTGGCTAAAACCTTTTTTTTTTTTTTTTATTATAGTGAAGATGTTTTTGCCTCTAGCATCTTCTGTGTATTGTCCCCATTCTTCTCCTCTTCTGCTGAGCTGAGCAAATCTAATGCCTCTTCTGGTGACAGGGCTTCAGCTACTTGAACACAATGATCAGGTTTTTCTGGACTCTTCTATCCAGGCTGGCTTAGCAAGAAGGCCATGTCTGTTGAGGAGTCTTCATCTGGAGCCCTGAACTAAGATGTGGACCCTGGATGAGAGAAGAAAATAGAAAAAAAGAGAGGGACAGGTGGCTCAGCAAAGGACAAGCAGAGGCACCTACACCAGCAGCCCTGGAAGAGGGACAGCCCTGGACCCACCTTTGCCTCCTATGCAGGAACAACCTGTCCTTGCCACGTCATTACTGAGCAAAAAATCTTCCCATCAGAGAATCTGGAGTGAAATGATACTACCCCTGAAAGTTTTCCATGGAGTTATTGGCATGTTTTTGAATAAATTATTTTTACTTTTTGGCCCCAAAGTGAATTTAGCATCTCCTAGGAGTATCAGCTTAGGCTGGATTTGGGGTAGAGGCTTAGAAGGAGGAAAAGTCCTGGTTTTAATGGAAGAAACACCCCAGACACGTGGGGAAAAGACCCAAAAACTAAAACAGAGAGGCGTAGTGTACCCAGCCCTCCTCAAAGCACGTGGGAGTTGGCACTGTGTGTGCAATTCTGGTGCTCAATCAAGGTTGAAATATAACCCAAACGTTGGTGAGTCCAGGGGCCAACTCCCTACATTTCTGGAATGGTTTCACTGAGAATTAGAAATACATTTTATGGATCAGAATTCCTCTTAGTCTTTACCACCCAGGCTGCCTCTTCTGTCTTTATTGGACAAGACCGACCCCATTCTGAGCACAGCAATGTTGTCTGAGCACAGATGGAGACCCCCTTTCCTCTCTCTTCAAAATTCTTTGCTGGGGAGGGCCCTGTGTTTATTTGGAAGAAATATTTTGAGTCACTACGGGTGCAGGGTGACACACCCAAGGGTATGCTCAAGTAACAAAAGAGGCCTTCGGAACTCGTGCGTGTAGGACAAGGAGGGGGATTTGTGTTGTTCCTGGGAGGGAAGAGAGGAGAGAGAAGAGTAGAAAGAGGTGAGAGAGAAGCCAGGATATGGAAGAGACCTGGAGGGTGATCCTGACTCCTGGAAGGTTTAATGTATAAGTAAGTTATTAAACTCACATTATGGACTTAGGGATGAGTAGACTAGAGAAGAGCTGAATCTTGTGCCTAAACTTGAGGGGTAGAGGCCAGAGACTGTGGCAGGGATGCAGGAACTATCAGTCTGAACCTGAGTTACATTTGTTTCTTTGTTTATTTCACCCATTGAACTTGAACTCCTTCCTCTGGGGGCTCCACCTTTGCATTTCCAGTGCCTAGCACACTGCCTGAAACATAAGAGGCCCTCAATCCATGTTGTTTAAAAGAAAGAAGGATGGAAAGATAGGAAGTAAAATCTTCTAATTTTGCAAGTAATAAAGAGTAAGAGATAATTGAGACTGTCTCAGAAACTTCAAAGTCCCAATATTGATTTCTTGTAAAGTCTTCTGATTCATTCAAAGGAAAACGGGATCTGTTAAACTTTTCTTAAAACATTGTCACTTTTATCTTGACACTGTCTCTTCTTTAAGTCTAGCCCAGATGCACCTGCTCCTTGAAGCCTCTTCTATGTCCCTAACTGGACATCATGGTACATGACCTAGAATCACGGAAAATTAGGATTGAGAAGGGACATTAGAAGTCACTTACAGGGACTTCCCTGGTGGCGCAGCGGTTAAGAATCTGCCTGCCAATGCAGGGGACACGGGTTTGAGCCCTGGTCTGGGAAGATTCCACATGCTGCAGAGCAACTAAGCCCATGTGCCACAACTACTGAGCCTGCGTTTTAGAGCCCGTGAGCCACAACTACTGAGCCCATGTGCCACAACTACTGAAGCCTGCACGCCTAAAGCCCGTGCTCTGCAACAAGAGAAGCCACTGCAATGAGAAGCCCATGCACCGTAACGAAGAGTAGCCCCCGCTTGCTGCAACTAGAGAAAGCCCACACACAGCAACGAAGACCCAATGCAGCCATAAATAAATTTTTAAAAAAAGTTCACTATATATTAAAAAAAAAAAAATCACTTACAGATAATCTTATTCCTGGACCTTTCTTATGTCACTGAATTCTTTCTATCTTAGTTTGTTTGTTTTCTAAAATGTCTTTTACTTTAAAATGAGGTCTCTCTGGGCCTGTCAACATAGATGCTGTTCCACACATGAATAAACCTAAGTTGAAAGCATGAAACATGATTGGCATAATGCTGTGCTGGAAAGTGCTTTGCAAATGTTTTATAAGAAATAGATATTATTATTTCAAACCAATATGGCTTCCTGGTGAATGAAAGACCCTTTTGTTCAGTACAGCCCCTTGAGTTAGGATATGCAAAGTGGACTTGGAGTTTGGATTTGGAGCAGGAATTGGAAGAAGTCCAACTGGTGTTCCAGTAGTAGGGGTGAAGGGCCGTCTGGGAGGGAGAAGAAGAGGTGAGGCAAAAATGGATGGACCAGTGAGATGCTGAGAGTTGGGGGTGAGGGGTGACATGGCAGGGAAAGCATGCTGTGGCAGCATCTGAGAGTCAAAGTGGGGCATGTCCATGTTCTCATGATGTAACCTTGCCCCCTTCTCCATTTCCTGCACACCTTGAGTTGGATTTTTGAGCAAAGTGGCCAGTTTCCCCAGGAACTCACAGACATCTTGAGAAAGGCATTGATCTTCAACAGGATATAGAATAGAGGTATGAGAAATCTTACCTAGAGCTTAAGAGCAGGGAGACCCCAGCAGATATCTGGGTTACACAAGATTATTTAATATCTTGGAAATCTATGTATATACAAATAAGTGTTTCTTCTCTACAACATCACCTTGAAATTTACATATTTTAAAACCGGAGATAGAGATAAAATTTATACATAAATAGTCAAATCTCAGCTGCAAAGTACAAAACATCAATTGAGTGCCTTTCATATAGCTTTTGTCTTTCTCTGGTATAAATTTGGATGATGTCATTATTACACAAGAGAAATGAAGATCATCACCAATGTGAAGTTGGGACACTTGGGCAAAAAGATGGTGTTAGTGACATATTATCCCAACAGGTTCCACAGTAAAGCCTGATGAAAAGTTTTCACACATCATTATACACCCAAAGCAGAAGATATGGATGTGACATATCTACAAACCAATCCTGAGCCAGGAGCCTGGTGAAATCTAGGGCTGTGACACTTCCAGTGTCATAGGAGAGAATTACTGCTATGATAAGCTGTGAGGCAATCCCTACCCAGATGGCTTTATTTCTGGAAAGACCTTGTTGGAAGATGAAATTGCTCCAGGTCTTCTTCATGATCAGATATGCTATTTGGTAGTTCATGATGCCAGTGAGAGCAGTTGTGTAGCCTGTACATTCTAGGTATTTCCTCTGATACCTTGTCCATTCTTGTCCATAGCAATCGCCCCCGTCATTCATGCTGTTATTCCTCCATTGCTCCACAGGTTAATGAGAGTGCTGGGCCTAAATCTCCTCTGTGCATACATGGTGACACAGACAACGAAAGCTCCTGGGCTTGCATGAGGCCAGTGTGTTGGCAGGACTACATGGCAAGTGACTTGTTCACCAATCTGTCCATTTTCTTATAGTGGGGTTTCTGGTTCAAAATGTCACTTTCAGCTTTCCCATAGGATAGAGCAATAAGGGAGTTAAGTCTGTGCCCAAATTGATGAACAAGATAGTAATGATGCCAGTGATCAGGGCAAGCCTGACAATAGTGTAAATCAAAAAAAATGCAAAGCTTGGCAATGTTCTGGGTCAGAGTATAAGCAATAATCTCCTTTAGGTTGTCAAAGGTTAGGCAGCCTTCCTCTACCCTGTGGTTAGAGATGCAAAGACATCACTGTCATCCAGTAAGACTGTGTGGCCTGCATTTTTGGATCCATTAGAACCTGCTACCCTCATGGCAATCCCAACATCTGCATTCTTTAGAACTGGAGAAGCGTTAACTCCATCCTCTGTCACAGGAACAAGTGCATCTGTCTCTGACAGCCCACATCAATGATTGGCTTCTGCTGGAGGGATGTCTGAGCAAAGGTGGTTTCCAAGTACTCGGTTAAGAGCTCATCCAGGTGCTCTTGATTTATGTCCTTCAGCTCCATACTGGACATCACAGTGGCTTTACCCTATTTGTGTACTTGCTCCATAGCAGTGTTGAGGCTTTTTCAATGTCTTCCACCATCTATCTCACTGTTGGCTGAAATGATACCTGGCAATAGTGTTGGCTGTGAAGGGATGATCACTTGTGACCATAACAACCTTGACCCTAGCACTCTGGCATTTGGTAAGTACCTCAGGCACAGTGGACCGAAGGGGATCAGTCCTTGACAAGAGCCCACAAATCAGAAACTGGAGGTGGGAAAGGTCATGGCATCTGTCAAATGAGTAGGCTTCTGGGAACTTGATTGCTGGCAGGAAGAGGTGACAGAAACCCAGAATGTGGCTCCCCCAGACCCCCTAGCTCCATGTACATGGTGTGGAAGGCCTTAGCTGTGCCCTTGACCCGAGGCTGTGCTAGGACATCAATAATGATGGTGCTGCACTTCTCTAGGATCTTCTCAGGGGCCCCTTCATCATCGTGAGGCAGCATCTGTCACTGCGGTCATCCACCTCATGTATGGGGACTGAAATTTGTCGGTAGAATCAAAAGGGATTCCAGGCACTTTGCAGTCTCATTTCCTAATTTCTATCACATCCCCCAAAATGACCTCTGAAAATGACCTCCAACGACAACTTTCTCCATGATGGTTTCTCGTGTCCTTGTTTGAACTCAACTTGGTTATACGGTGTTATTATCTTGAATAAGGAGGCCCAGATTCCAGAGCTTCAGGCAAGCAGTTGGTTTTTCTGTTCGTCATGTGTCAGCCACATAGATCTGATTGTCACACCACACATGGGTTCTGTTGTGAGTCTGAGGGTCAATCTTGTCAGAGCAAATGATAGAGGCGGGACTGAGGTCTTCACTGCTTCCAGGTTGATCTCCAGGCAGTTCTTGGTCACCTGTTTTTCTGTCATTAATGGAGTGACAGTGACAATCACCAGGAGGTCCTCAGGTGCATGGGCCACAGCGACACCAATGAGGAAGGTGGTGGAGTCCAGGACATACTTCATGGACACTGTGATAAGAAAGAAAAGGATGCTGGTGAAGTGGCCACTTCTGCCACAATACAAACAAAGTGCTCAATCTCAGTGGCAACGGCTGTCTTCTTATTGCCAATTCCTGAAGCCATTGAGGCAATCTGTCCAATGATGGTGCCATTGCCTGTGTTGGTGATTGTGCCAGTTGCCACACCTTTAAAATAAGTTGTAGAAGAGAAGCTAGTGTTCTTTGTTTCAAGGGGATTGCCATGAGTAAAGTCACGGGAACAGGACTGGGGCTCAGACCTCCTAGTGAGAGATAAATTATCTATTTTAGCTCACTGAGAAGCCAGCCACCTGATATCCCTAGGAATTTGGTCTCCACCCTTAATCTCCACCATGTTCCGGACCATCAGCTGCTCTTCAGGGATTGTACTCTCCCTTGCATCCCAGATGACAAAAACTCGGAGAGGAATAATTTACTGAATCTTAACATGATGTTGGTGCTTTTCACTTATTGGAAATAAGCAAATATCACCCCAACCAGAGCAAGCACAGAACCCAAATACACACTGTCTAGGGATGCACACTTATCATTGGAGTACTGAATTCCAAATGCAAGCCAGCATAAGACAGCTCCTGTACATAGAAGGATGGAGAAGCCCCACACCATCTATTGAGAAATTTGACAATCCCTCATGTTTCTTTGAAAGGCCTGAGTGTACTGGGGCTGTCCTGAACCAAGAGCTCTTCATCTCTCATGCTGGACAGCACTGTATCTCATTTGGATCATAGTTCTCTTCCAATTCCTTATTGCTCAATTTCTGATCATCTAGGTGAATTCTTTCTTGAGTTCCTCTTTCCAGTGATTCTTTATGAGTTCCTAGCAGTTGTACTTCAGGATCTGGTACTTCTCCTGGCCATCGCCACTGGGTGTTTTCTCTATGTCTTTAGTTCCACTGAGCTTCACAGAGTAAGTTTTTGGTGTTGTTTTGCCCATGATGCCGATGACATGGGCGCTTGTGGAATGAAGTTGGTCACAGAAGGGCATAGTTTCAGGGTGTGAGCCATACTAAGGGCCTGGAACTCAGGGGTCCAGCTGCAGTATTTTGAGGTGGGAGACCTGAAGGGCCAGTCTCAGACTGGACCCTGTGCTACTGAAGCCCAGTGGGTTCAGTGCCTGCTCATAGTTTTCTATCTTATTTTTGCTCATTTAAAAATCTACTCTACCAGGTTGAAGTCCTCCCGAGAGCAGAGCCTGTGTTTGTTTTACCATTGTATTCTCAACACATGGGGATTCAAAATAGATATTTGTTGAATGACTAAATGATCTCATAATTTGGGACCTGTGGGTTTTGGCCATCTCTTGACAAAGTAATATTAGCCTCTGTCTAGAAGAGATAAAGCCTGGACAAATGTGCTTCATAAGGAGAGGAGCTTGAACCAGGTCAGCATTTCTCAGCTGAAGCCTCTGGAAATCTTTGCAGGGAATGAGGTACACAAGTCAATCTGAGCCTCAGTTTCTGCATCTGTAAAGTCAGGATGAAAATAGGGGAAAGGCAATATTTACCTCTTGGGGTTGTTAGAATTAAATGAGATAATGCATATAGAGCACTTAGAACTATTCCTGGTACTTAGTAAGCACTCAAATTTAGTTATTAATATTAATATTACAATACATAATCATAATAAAAAAGTAATGTCTTGTAGGGGCTGTAGATTCTGTAGCTCTATTTCATTCTATTGGTCAACTATTAACTGCCTATGACACATGAGAAATTGTGGAGGAAGAAAAACATTTGTCTGATTTACCACAACTTACTAATCCAGAGATGGTTGGCCACCAGCAGCATCATCTTTGTCCCTGCAGATAGAGTGCTCATTCTAGCTCATGATGACATTTTTGGTAGTTATTGACTTTGGAAGGTTCATATGGTGGTCTTTCAGCCACCTTCTCAAGAGAAATAAATATATGCATCACCCTTTATGGAGCTCTTTGAAGGAAGTGAACATGTTCCCTTTATCTCATTATCCTGCACATCTAGAACACACAGGAGATGCTAAATACGCTTTTGAATGAATGAATGAATCCTATTCATGGAAGGCATTGATATTGAACATTGGTTCAAAATAATTCAGAATCAGTGGTGATTTAGAAGCGATGGAATTGAACCCCAAAACTTCCTTAGAGACCTTTCCTTATGGTGAAGTTCTCATTATGTTATGATGTAACCAACAAACTTGTGCCCACTGAACCCGTTCCAGATTTGGATCTAGCAGCTGCCTCCACAGGGAAGAGAGAGTTAAACAACAGATTTGTTCTAATTAAAAGTCATTCAATCTGGGCTCTGGAGGGATACAGTCTGATGTAAACCCCATCAACTTCATCAACAATGCCATGATCAATTTTAAGAGTTGAGCTGATGTGGCTTATCAAGGGACCTTAGCTACTATGACACCATGGCCTGGCTTGATGCCCTCAGCCAAAGCCAAGTGTTGGGTGGGTAGCTTGGCTCTCTCAGTAGCTTGCTTGGCCCACTCTGGTGGTATGTGTCAGGGCAGCAAGAATGCATTGCCTAAGCTAGGAATGTGGACTCTCTGAGGGCTGGAGGAAGAGGGGAATAGAGGGAGGGAGTTCTGATTCCGGTGGTGGAACAAGAGAACAGGTTGTCTAGAAGGACATGGAAGCAGTCCTTGAATCCAGCATCCTTGCTGTTATCCACAGTTACTCACAGTTAATGTATCGTGGGTATTGTTCTAGGGCAGGGAAAGAGTGGAGCCAAACCAGGAGCAAATGACAAGGCACATTCCAGATCTGGTGCATAGGTATAAACTTGACCTTGGAATAAAGTGGGCGTGGCTGGGGATGCCATGACTTTATAGGAGGTCCCTAAATTTAATCTTTGGAAAGAGATATGTTCATCCCAAGGATACCTTCGGGGCCTATCTTCGCAAAGAGATACATCCTAATTTGATGATTAGAAGGACACTAGAAGTCCTGTCTTCTCCCCATCCCAGCCTTTCCCCATCCAGGCAAAAAAGGACCACTAATAATCTCATTCCTTCTCCCTTGCTGATTGTTCATTGATTTTAGCTTATGGAACATTTTAAATAAGAACAGGTTCACCTCACTGAATTGGAATTTGGGCTTGAAAGGCAGGACCTTAGGACTTTGAAAAGTTTTGTAGAAAAGGCATTGTTGTAAGGGCTCCTCTATTACCAAATGCCATTCTCACTGGAGGGAACCGAACCACTCCTCTAAAGTGACTCATCCTGCAGGTGACAAAGTGGCTGTGGTCTAAGTTTCTGGTGCAGTAAGCTTGATACTATGAAGAATATGTTATTTGCCCTCTTTGCTCAGCCATCTTAACTTTCTGACATCCCTAGAACATACCAGGCTTTTTCCTGCCTACACCCTCCACTGCCCTGGTCTTTGCATGACTGGCTCTTTTTTATTCTTCAAGTCCCTGCTCAAGGTCAGCTTCTCAAAGAAGCCTTCCCTGACCACTCAATGTCTAAAGTAGGTGTTCAGCTCTACCTCCCCCAATATGCTCTAGGACAACCCTCTAGTTCTTTCTTTTCTGACCCTCTTCACAACTCTAATTGCATTTATGCATTATTCACTTGTTTGTTGTCTTCAGAGTGTGAGCTCTATGAGGGCAAGCCTGTCTTGTTCACTGCTGTATTTTCAGGGTACAGGACCAACCTATTAGAATATTTAAGTCTATTATGCACACTTCAGTACTTTGGTAATTTCTGAGGATGTGAGTTGGACCCAGACTCTTAAAGCTTAAGGTCTAGTTGGGAAGACAGAAAATTTGTCAGTAGCACTTGCTTTGAGAGAGGGAAGACAGGGAACTGCTGGAGAAACACCCAAACAGGTCTGCAGAAGTTAGAGGAGGCTTCCTCCTGGAAAATAGAAGCACTGAGACCCAAAGAAAGTAGAAATTAACCAAAGAAAGAGGGAAAGAGTTCTGGGCAGAAGGGATAGCATGTGCAAAGGCCTTGAGGTGGGAAAAATGATGGCACTTCTGAGGACCTGGAAGTTTAGTAGGTACAAGAGGGCTAGCAGCAAGAGATGAGAATGGAGACACAGCAGTGCCTAGAGCACAGCATGGTGAAGCCATACTAGATTTGGATTTTATTCTGTAGGAAATGGAGAGCTACTGAAGAGTTATAAGTAGAGAGAGGCGAGTTGATGTTCACTTTTGAAGGATCACTCTGCTTTGTGGGGAGCAAGGGATTGGAGGAGCAAGACTAAAGAAAGGGTAAACATATAAGGGTATATTGGTGGCCCAGGAGAGCAAAGATGGCAGCCTGGGCTAGGAAGGTGGCTTTGGGTATGGAGAGCATAAGAATGGTTCATTAATATTTAGGAGCAGGGTCTAAAGATAGATGATTGACTACGAGGGAAAGTGGAGTGTCGGAGTGCTTAGTGAGGCTTTGGTGGAGATAAGGATGAGGCCCATTTTACTTGGGCATCTGTGTGGGTGGTGATGGCATTCATGGAGATGGGAGAGCCAGGGGGAGGAGACATACCAAGTATGTCATCATCTTTGAGCCACCCTTCCTTTTCTCTTTCCCTTGGGAAATTCCAGCTGCCCTAGAGACTAAGTGCCATCTCCTTCTTGACTTTCCCTCTGAGCCCTCCTCTGAACCATAGCACCAGGAACTAGCCTGTACCCTTTGCCACTTGTGTATGCTGCTATGAATTATTTTATCCAAGTTAGTCTTGTGTTTCCAACTAGGTGCTGTGCTTATTGGTGGCAGAACCATTTGTCTCAGTGACTGCCGTGGGGCTAAGTACATGGCAGATGCTCAGTCCTTGGGGACTGTGTTTGTCAGCCTTCTACAGAGAAACCGAACAAATAAGATGTGTCTGTATAGAAAGAGATCTTTGTAAGGAATTGGCAGGCAATTATGGAGGCTGGCAAGTCCAAAATCTGCAGTGTGGGCTTGCAGGCTGGAGACCCAGGAAGAACTGATGGTGCAGATGAATTCTGAAGGCACTCTGCTGAAGAATTCCCTCTTACTCGGGGAGGCAGCTCTTTTTGTTCTATGCAAGCCTTCAACTGAATGGATGTGGCCCACCTATATCATGGAGGGCAATCTGCTTACTCAAAGTCTGATTTAAATGTTAATCTCATCTAAAAGCACCCTTCAATTGTTATAAGGAGTTAATGAGTCAAATATTTCTAAGGTACTTAGAGTGGTGTCTGGCACATAAGAAATACTGTGTAAAGCTGCATGCAATGAATAAAAACTGTGAAAAAAAAAACCCCACAACAACCCATGCCCTTCAAGTTGACACACAAATTCACTATTACAGGGACTATAAGAGTGATTTTATGCAAATCATGATCATGCTTTTAGGCTAAATGAGTGGTCAGGTTGGCAAGGCTATAACTTCTTGGATTTCACAGGCTCATATATTAAAGTTGAAAGAGAATGCCTGGGCCCAGAGAGGTGAAGTGATTTTCCCAAGTTCACCCGGCAAGGTACTGCCAGTAGTGGAACCCAGGTTTCTAGACATCTAGAAATGTTTGCATTTTTTCTACTGCATCTCATAATGGACAATGTGTGTGTGTGTGTGTGTGTGTGTGTGTGTGTGTGTGTGTGTGTGTGTGTGTATGTGTGTGTCCCTGTCAAGAGGCCAAGATACCTCACTGGAACTGTGACTTGCAATTTTTAATTTGGAGATTATAAAACATGAAGAAAGGAGATACTTTTCTCCAGCTGTGTATTCTTTGTCACTGAGCTTCTAAAAACAACAGTTAGGGCTGGACTACAGGAAAGGTATGACACAACTTAGGGCCTTCATCAAAAATAGCCAGTTCCAGGTCACTGAACTGAGGCAGCCTCAGGCCTGGGAGCCCTGGACACTCTGGATTTGCATGGGCGCCTTGAGTCCTGAGGACAAGGTGGAAAGCTGTCAAGTTGGAAGAGACAGGCAAGGTTTAGGATCCAAACTAGAAAGGTGGGGGTCACTCCAGGCCAGAGGTGCACACCAGTCACCAGACCTCACACAGGCCCAGAGCCTAGAGTACCAGCTTGGGATGAGTTTGAGATTTCTAGTTAAGCATAAGAAAATTAGGTAGCCCATGGAATTTAGACCAGAATACTTGGGACACATTCTGGGTCAGAAAATAGCCTGTTAAACTCTGCTCCAGGTAACTGGGGTGTGACGATTGAGCCCAGGGTTTGAATGCCTTGGGTTTAATCCCTCTGTCTGTTTCTCCATCTCTCTGTCTCTCTCTCTCGTGGGCTGGAAAATGTGGCTGGCATGTGCTGCTCCTCTGAAGGCCTCATAATTCTGCACGTGAGGGTAAGCAACACCAGGAGTCTAGCTTCTCAGGGGACCCTCCCTGCTCTCCTAGAAGCGCTCTGGGCAGCAACAAGAATTCAAAGCAGTTGGCCTCTTTCATAAAGCCTTTAATGCAGCAAAATTCAACATGATATATATGGACAGGCCTTGGAGGATGCTATAATAGGATTTGATCTGCATAGTTTCAGTACTTCTCAAGACAGTAGAATCAGATACCAATTATGTCCCCAGGATGTCAGCTACCCAGATGGCAGAGAACAATCCATTCGTCAGCTTGGTCCACCGACATTCCAGAGAACAGAACTTCCCCAAATTTCAGAATTTGTGAAATGGTAGAGACTGGATTCATTGTGCTTTCTTTCCTCTAAAACTGCTGTATGGCCGGACTTTGTTTTCTTAGCTAAAAGGATTCATATTTAGCTTAGTACAAAAGAACTTGGAACCCCACAGATGTCACAAGGGAGAGCTCGGGAGTCAGTGCAATTTGTAGCCACCTTTTCAGAGACCCCGCCCCCCCCACCAGACCCTCAGGCCACGCCTTAAGTGCCACATTTCAGAGAGTACCTAATGGATAAATAACATTAGGCACCAAGACCCTAGCTGGTGGGGAGTATGGAAACCTGGAGGTGTCATAAATTTTCAAGAGTGTGGCGAATGTTTGGAGCTCTAATCAAACATGATCTGTGCTATATGCACCAGAGCACCATGGAAAAAAGAACTGGGATCACGAAGGGGAAAGTGCAAAGGCCTCTGCACGGAGAGAGGCCAGTAGGCCAGTCCTGCAGACAAACTAAAGAGTAAACTTCGAAACCTCAGTGGGTGGGTGGAGGATGGGTTGGTTTTCTTTTCCATTGTTCTTTTTCCATTTGCAGAATTACTCAATAATAGGATGAAAGGAGTTCTGTAGATGTTATAGATTTGGTATTTTAGGAAAAATGTGATAGGACTCCTTGTAAATTTCAATTTGCGATGTGGACAGATTATTTTGGGAGGCACTGCAGCCAGTTCCCTGTTGGAGAAATGGCCAGAGGCCAGGAGGAGCGATGGTAGCAGCTGCAACGTTGGTCACCAATATTGGTGTGTGTGGTGGAGGGGACTGGCTGATTACTTGCAGACTGAACCACTGGAGAGCAGAGCTTCACCCCTCTCCAACCTCCTTTCCAAGCCATGTATGGATTCCGGAACAGGACGTGTTGGTGGACAGCAGCAAAGATTCCAGGACAGAACTTTCCAAATTTAAAGATCCTTCCTTGGTGGGAAGAGACAGGAACTTAACAAAGTCCAGCCCGGAACTGGACAAACAAATACATCTGTGAGACAGGAATCCCAAATACAAATATGCAAACAGTAGGGAGAAAGCTGGAAAAAATTAGCACTAAGAGAGACCTGGGGCAGGAAGGGGGGGACTGTAAATTTGTTTCGTACTTGCCCTTGACTTATCACTGGCTGACCCAGGGCTGAGGGATGAGGAATGGTGGGTGGGAGAAGGAAAAGGAGAAGCCAGTACTATTTAGGGCTGCAGGCAAATGTAGCTGCAGGTCATGGGGAAGGGCAGTAAGTGATCTTCTTGTAGACGCTAATGAGACCATAGCTGTAAAGAACTTAGAGACAAGAGTTCATGTCCCTGGAGTGATAGATTCTGGAAGAGTTTCAAAGAGGAAAGGGTCTGAAAGCCCAGCATGAGGTCAGTTTAGCATCATGACTGAGGTCTTTCTGCTTTGCTAAAGGATAGCATTTTAGGATTTGCTGGGGGTCTGCACAGCATAAAAAGGGAAAACTGCAGAAAAAAACCAAGGCAGCAAAAGAGAGGCTAATGTTGCCAGAGTAGAGGATAAAGAAGTGAGAATTAGAAGGATTCTCAGAGCCCATCGTGTCTATTCTCTTTCAATGTCCAGGAGGAGGGTGACATAGAGGGTGGGGGACGAGTGGTTTTAGCCTCCAGGGTTCCCCTGGCTTTTATAACATAGAATGAAATAAGGAAAGAGACTTGTGTACAGCTCAAGATTGTCCTCACTGCGTATGGCAGTAGCTGGAGCAACGTCTCTTTTGGGGATGGAGAAGAGGTGAGAAGCTAGAGCTTGAGTAGATATTGGATAGGAACAAACATCAGCAGGGGTAATTTTGGAAACTGGGTGGGTCGTTGGAGCAATCCTGAACAACCTTTCAGGATTTCATTTCCCCCCTAGTGTCCACAGGAAGCCCACAGGTGGAAGGACAGTGGGGGGAAGGGTGGGTGGGAGAAGGGGTTGACATTGCAGGAAGGAGCAAGGTGAGCTGATCTCTACCATGAATATCTTTTGGATTCTTAACTCAGGAAATGCCTTCTTTGAGATCTTTTCCACTCCCTGGGGATGTGGGGTTTCCCTCACCTAGTTCTCATAAATACTGTGGGGAGTACCGCCTTCAGAGAGATCTGGAGGCTGGCAGATGTTTTTCCTTGTAGAAGACCCTCATAACAACCGCAGCTGCGTTAGCTGGCTTGTGAGTCCTGACTCTATTCCCTGCACCAAGGCTGAACTGGGTGCCAAAGATTACTGAGGAATGTGGTTAAAAGCAAAGATCCTAAGACCTCCCCCTCCCAGACCACCCGATTCAGAAATTTGGGGGTGGGCTGGCAGTCAATATTAAAAAAAAAAGCTTTCCTGATGAATCTGATGTGTGATTGGCGTTACAAACTTCTGTGTCTGAAGACATCGCTCAGAGTTGGGTCCTTATCTTCCAGAAGTTTCTGATGTAAAACAGATAGCATGGTCTTAACATCTGCAGTACTCTCAGACCATTATAAATAATGGCAGTAAATGTTGAACAAATGTGTAAGATTTATATATACATTGTGCAGAACTCAAAGATAAATATATTTGTGTTACTGGAATGTCATAATCAATCTAGACAATGACAAACTATGTTGGCATTTTCTTGGAACACACATTCTCTTTTAGTCTGTAGTACAAGGGGACCTTCCTCTTTACCAGCATCTTCTTGGTTTGCTCAATTTTCTAAGCAGTTTCTTTCAAAGCGATTTCTAGGGCATAGAGGCAGAAGCCCTGTGTAGTGTGTAAGGGTTTCTTGGGGAGAAGCAGGACTTCAGAATTCTGTTAAGAATGGGATTTTTCAAGTTGTTTGTATGCGTGTGTGGGCCTGCACTTGTGACATTTGATGGGTTTCTAGATGTTTAAGTGAAATGCCCTTACACCCAACATTTGTGTAAGAAATGCAAGTCAAATAGATGGGTTTGCCGTGAGCACGCAGCAAAATTTTCAGGATCTAGGGATGGAATTAAATTGACAGCATGGCAATGACAGTGAGGAGGCCAAAAAAGAAATGGGGACGGGAGACTCATCAGTTGTGTCCTTCATCTGGAGAGGGGCTGGATTAATCCATTCAGAGACAAAGAGTGAGGGAGACTTGAGGAGCTTCGATCACCTCTGTGGATTCCTACAGAGAAGATTGATTTTGTCAGTTCCTCAAACAGGTTAGCAAGTCAACAGAACAGCTTCCCCAGAGCTGGAGACAGTCTTTGCTGCACACCAGTTCTTTGCTTGATAAACAGAGCAAAGCCCTGGGGAGTGTTGAAAGAGAGGGGTGCGGCTAATGCCTTTGGCTGACATCACATTCAGAAGAGCTAAGAAAACAAAGGTGTAAACTTTAAAAATCTTTTAGGTTTTGTTTACTCAGGCAAAAAGGAGTCCAGACTATAGCAATTAACTGAGTGTGATGAATAGATATAGCTGACCTGGCAAAATCAGACCAGCAACCCTTTGTCAGGAGCCTATGTGGTCTTTACCTTCCTTCCCCAACCCATCCCTCCCCTAAAACACACACACACACACACAGACACACACACACACACACACACACACACACACGCCTGCAAAAACTCAATTTTACTGTCTCATTTGATTTATTTATCTTTCAGCTCAGGGAATTATATACGCTGAATTTCATTGTTCCCCAATTATTTCATGCAGGAAAATCTTATCTTTCTGGAGAACAAGTGTTGTATATTTTGCTGCTACTCCCTTTCTTTCCTTTTTTCCCTTTTTCCCTCTTTTTCTTCCTTTCTCTCTACCTTTCTACTTCCTTCTACAGGGTCTGCCTAGCTAGAGCTGGGTCTATGTTGAGCCTTCACGCATTGCTTTATTCTTTTGCTAAACTGTCTTTAATAAGCACCTACTATGTACCAGTCACTGGGCTAAGCTCTGGTGATACAGAGATGAAAGCCATGCTCTCAATCTTCAGACTGTTCTTAGTCCAGCAGAGAAGATCTCTGATGCTAAGGAATCAGACTGTATGTACATGATTTGTTGAATATAATTGAATCTTTAATGCTGAAATTTACAACTTTAGAAACTGGTAGGTTGGAAAGATGTTTGAACATGGATTTAAAAACCATCAAAAGGACTAAAATGGTGGAGCCAATCACACATGGCCAAGGGAGTTTTCATGTCCTGGTGCAGCTGTCTAAAGCAGTCCTATAAGTCACCCAGCTCTCAGAACTGGTTTTCAAATAGGCTGGGAGAGGTCTCCTACACTCCAATAGTAGCTCAAATGTGGGAAACCCAGAGTGAAGGCAAGTGAAGCCAACTGGAGCACTCAGCTCTAGCCACATGTGAATCCAACTGTGGTGAAAATTCTCTAGAACTCTCCTGGGCTTGGCATACTTTTCAAAGTCAGAAGAACTTTCCTCAGATTGCCTAGTTTCTCTGAACTTTGAGAATAAATTTCTCCTTTGTGGTTTAGAAAAGAAGTAGAGTGAGGGGAAAAAAGAAGCAGGAGAAAATATTAGTTTAATAATCCCTCAATTGTAAGAATGGGCAAAATATTCAGGGAAAAATGAACATGATTCAGAGGAGGGACTGGGTATTTGGAAAATATGGCTTTCTCTGCCCAGCAAAGTCCTTGCTTACTGCAGGGAAGTTCAGATGAGCTTCAGTGTGTGTGAAAGTGGATCTCTTTGGAGCAAGTTGTTTAATTTGATCTGGGGATGGAATGTACCTTGTACACCTCTTTCTTCAAGGAACTGACATATTTCCAGCTTGTAATTCAGTTTACTTAAGATGAGGACAAAACAAATCATGGCATTTCCAGCAAGTCTAGGATGGCAAAAATTCCCCTCTCTGTCTTCACCATTACACACACACACACACACACACACACACACACACACACACACACACACACACACACACGATCTCCATTGGGTGGGGCATCTTGTACCAAGCTCCAACAATTTAGATTCCTATATACCATTTGGCTGTTATTGCATGAAGAAGACTGGGTGTGGTATGAAATTAGCTGGTTGAATTCTTGTCTGAAAAAATGGCAAATGTTTAAAATACTCAATGCTCACTGTTGGTGTACAGTGAATCCTGTCCTTCCTGGATAAGAATGCTTATTTGGTGGAAGTGATCTGTGTAGACCTTCTCATGGTAGAGGAAGAAGAACCTTTGGGTTCACTACCAACAACATTAGATTTGAGGTTTTGAGACCTCAGGAACACATTGGACATGGCTGTGACTATAAAAAGGCATTTGGGGGATTTATCTCTCAAAACATGGGAAAAGAAGTAATTTTAGAAGATTGAACCTATAGATATTTTGCAAGTTATAGGCAATATAGTCTGAGGAATTCTGTATGTCTTTCTAGGTTATGAATTATTTCATGTTATGGGTTTTGGTGGGTTATTCTCTGTTTACTAGGAAACCCCCTCCCTTCCCTCAAAAGGAGAAAGTGGGCTTTTATGATAGTCAGAATATTCAAATTAAAAACAAGGAAAAATACTGTAACTTTGTTCTTAAGAGAGGGACAAAAGCACTAGATTATTCTGCTAGAAATCTATTCTTGGTTTGGTTGCCTTTGTGTCTATTCCATACAGGTTAAATTTGTCTATGTCTTAATGTCTTCTGAGATTATATTGCACTGATGTGTCCAAAAACTTGGCCATCAACTTGAACTTGAAAATCGGTTCCACAAACAATTGCCTGCCTACATTGTGCCAGGTGCTGAAAACAGGGATAGATACAGCCTCAGGTCTCTCTAAGTTGAGTCAAATTGGTGACCTGCCAATAGAGGGCCCTGAGGCTCAAAGTATGGAACTGCTCTGCCTTGTGTCCCACCCAACATATGACAGTGGGCTCGATCCAGGGAAATACAGGAACATTTTCAAGGGTGAAAGGGGGTCCAGAGAGTGTTTCTTCTGAAACGCTGGGTGAAATGATTCATCCATAACATCATGATCATGGTCACTATTATTATGTTTCATTTGATCTTCAACTCCAGCCCTCCAAAATGGTGGCATGCTTTTTATGGGAAGGGAGAATGAAGAGGCATCACCCTTTCCAGAGATTTTGACTGAGCAAGTTGGTCTTGCCACTTTTCATAAAGCTGATAGGGTTTAGGAAGTCCCCCGGGCAGCCTAGTCAGTAATTGGTCTCTTTAAGATGTATGTCACCTCACCATGAAGCCATTAAATCAAGGCAGAGAAAATGCTCAAAAGAACAAAATCAACTTCTTCCTCAGCCTTTACTGGGTGGTGGGGGAGTCTTGTTGGACTTTGTGGCTGTGGTGAGGCATGGTGTCAACAATGTGTGTGTGTGTGTAAGAGAAAGAGAGAGAACAGCAGTGCCAAGTTTTGTCTCTTAAAGATAACTCTCTTTCTTAACGTGAATCCCAAAAGAATAGGATTGGGAGTTATCTCCCAAATACTCTAGTTTCCCTTAACTGTGGATTTGCCATTCTAGTACCTGCCTAAGCATTTTCAGACTGTCAGATGAAATACACTTTATGTTATTGGCTTTCTGGACACGCAGGACAGTGCTTTCTTTGACTTTTCCAGAGCAGAAGTGCCCCTGGTGGATAAGTCTTCATTTCCCCAGCCCAGATGAGGAGGTGATGCTGGGAACTGGGGGTGGGGCTGGAGGAGGGGAAATGTTAGCAGAGACTCCACCAGTGTTTCCAAGGTCCTCTGATACTCAGACATAGAGGAGGCTTGTTGCTGGTGGGGAGACCTGGGGAGGCCCCACCGTCCCTCCCCAGCTCCCACTGTGGGCTCAGCCAGCCATTCTGAGAGGCATAGCTGGATATGAGGAAAAGTGGTGAAGCTTTGTGGACAAAGCATCTTTTAGTGACCCCAGTGGGCCCCCTGATCTCTCAGTAAGACTTGGGGAGCCATCAAATGCCATCTAGTACTCAAGGGAACTTCTAGGTCATGACTATAGGATCCAATGACACGTGGCCAGTGATGATGTGAAAGTGGAGGCCGAGGGAATGGACCTGGCTTGCCCAAGGTCACTCTGGTTGCCAGCGGCTGAAGCAAGGCCTCCCGCCTTCCAGCCCTGGACTTCTCTTCCTACACCACGAGGCTGTGTGCTTGTGGAATGTCCTCTGGAGATTTTGGGGTGGAGTCATTCTGGCTCCTGGTCTCAGTCTTGACCTAGAGACTTTCACACCACTTTGCTTTTCTCAGCCAGACCCTTCTTTACTCGCTCTCTTTCAGCGCTCCAGCCGTCTGCTCAGCCACCCTGAAACTCAGAAAAGAAAAGAGAAATCTGTGTGACCCATGGAAAATTTCACTGCAGGCAAAACCAGCCCCAACCCCTCCCTGCGTTGTTCCATTAGCAAACTCGAAGTCCGTTTTCTTTGGCTTGTCATCGGCAGGATTTTCCCAACATTAGAATTGCCCTGACCCCCAGCAGTCCTGCTGGGTTGCCATGCCTCAGTCAGAATTTGAAATTTGCCACTCTTCTTAAAATCATTTTTTCTAGGGGTTTGTCCTATCAGCTTGACTTATCTTGCACTCAATTTGTTTTTGGCTCTGATTTTTTTTTTTTTTTTCATATTGAAATTTGAACTGGCTAACAGACCTGTTGGTTTCCTCCATCACTAGCTTGATGTACAATGGTTTTGGGTCTTACGTAATTGTGAAATTGTTGAAATGTGTCTCTGGCACCCAACCACCTCCTTTTCCAGCCCCTTCTTATCTCATACATTTTCCTTCCCTAGCTTTGTCCAGCGCTAGCTATTTCTCTTGGAAGTATTTACTAATATAACCACGTTATCCAATTAAACCAATTACACTTGTACAATAACAGCATTTCTAAGACAATTTAGGCATCTTCCCATCTCCACTTCTCTTCAGTTGTGCCAGAAGTTGGTGGTCTGTAAACTTGGTTGGTCACAGAATATCCAGAGATTTTTGTTCCAAATACAGGCCTCACCAGGGGAAAAAAGAAGGGAATCCTTGGGGCCTGGTATTTTTAAACAATATTTCCAGGCAATTCTGATAATTAACTGCTTATCTCCAGTTGGAAGATTCCTTCCAACCCTGAGATCATGTGATGCTATGATTTTATCCTCATCATAGCCCTGTGAAGAATCATAATGATAATAACAGCTGACATATTAAGCACTTACTAGATATCAATTTCAGAGCTAGGCATTTATATGAATTAGCACAGGAGTGAGGATATTCTTAATCCCTCTTCAACAACAGGGAAATTTAAGGCACATATTGATCAACATCAACTGGTAGAGAACTGACTAGTGTCTTAAAATTTCTGTAACTACTGAGGAGTAAAAAATCCTCCAAATTCCCCACTCTGGGTTCCAGGGTTCTTTGTGCAACATGGGATCAGTAAAAGTGGTCTCAGGTCATTTGATCTGCAGTCCAGCTGTGAAGTCCTTAAGGACAAGGAACGTGTCTTCTTTTCTACACTCTCCCCTCCCCTAACACACCCACACATCCTGCCTGGCAAAGAGAAGGCCCTTAGCAGATGTTTGTTGAACTGGAATTATCTGTAACCCAGGTCTTTTGACTTCTAGCCCAGGGCATTTCTGCTATCAAGACTTAATGAACTCCAGAACCCCAAGGTATAAATTGAGAACAGAGTTTAATTTGTTATATCATGGACAGATATTTGGGATTTTAAAGACTCAAATCATGCAAATTACAGAGATAATTATCTCGAATGATGGACAAGTGATCATATATATGTGACCCACATATATATGGTCACTTGTTTTTCAACAAAGGCACCAATGCTGTTCAATGGGGAAAGGAAGTTTTTTTCAGTGAGTGGTACTAGAACAACTGGATATTAATATGGAGGATAAAAAAAAAGAAACTCTAGCCCCTACCTCATAGCATACATACAAGTTAATTTGAAATGAGTCATAGACTTAAATGCAGAAGCAAAAAGGTTAAAACTTCTAGTAGATAACATAGAAGAATATCTTTGTAACTGTGGGGTGAGCAAAAATTTCTTAGGCCACAAATTTACAAACCTCAAAAAAATTGATAAATTGGATCTCATCAAAACTCAGAAATGAATTTCTGTTCATCACAAGATAATATTAAGAAAGTAAAAAAGGCAAGTTATGGTATGGGAGAAAATAGTTGCCAAAAGACTAACATCCAGAATACACAAAGAACTCTTATAACTCATTTATAACAAAACAAATTACCCAGTTAAAAAATGTGCACACACACAAAAAATCAACTATACTCCAAAAAAAATTTAAAAAAATGTGCACAAGATTGAACAGGATTTCCATAAAGATATCCAAGTGGCCAACAAGTTGCTCAATATTATTAGACATCAGGAAGCGCAAAATAAATTAGCAGAGGTATTACAGTATACATGTTAGAATGGCTAAGATTAAAATGACTGACAATATGAAGTGCTGGTGAGAGTGTGGAACATCTGGAACTCTCATAAGCTGCTGGTGGTAGTACAGAATGCTGCAATCCATTTGGAAAACTGGAATTTTCTAATAAATATCAACATACACTTACTCTATGACCCAACAATTCCACTCCTAAGCATTTATCCAAGCGAGATGGAAATATATGTTTAAGAAAGACTTGCCTAGGAATGTTCAATAGCAGCTTTATTAGCAAAAGCCCTAAACTGGAAACAATCCAAATGCCTCTCAACAGGAGATCAGGTAAACAAGTTATAGTATCTTAATAACATGGAATACTATTTAGCAATGAAAAGTCGCTGATACAAACAACAACATAGAGGAGTCTCAGGAGCAGTATATTGATTGAAAGAAGCCAGTCACAAAGACTTCATGTTGGATGATTCTATTTACATGACATTTGAGAGCAGCCAAAATGAATTTATGATGGTAAGTTTTAGAAACATGATTATCTCAGAGAGGGAGGGAAGATGTTATTGACTGGGGATGGGCACGTGAAAACTGTCCAGTTATCTGTTGTCAAGTAACAAACTACCGTTAAACTAATGGCTTAAAGCAACGACTGGCTCATTCTATCACACAATTTTGTGGGTCAGGAATTCAGGCAGGGTTTGACTGAGAGATTCTTCTTTTCCGTGTGGCGCTGATGTGTAGGCTGGCCTTGAGGGTCCCAGACAGATTCCTTGCATATCTGACACCTGCAGAGCTGGCTAGAAGGCGGGGCTCAGCTGAACTCTTGACTGGAGCACCTGCATGTGACCACGGTGACTTCAGGTGGTCAAACTTCTTACTTGGGCTTAGGGCATTGAGAATGAATGTTCAGAGACTAAGGCAGAAGCGACATGGCCTTTAACTGGTGTAGCCTTGGCAGTCACACAGTATCACTGCTGCTGGATTCCACATCAAGGTAATCACAAGCCTGCCCAGATTCAGAGAGAGCAACATGGACCCCACCTCTCAATGGCAGAAGTGTCAAAGAATTTGCAACCATGTTTTAAAACTGCCCTAGGAACTTTCTGGGGCTGATGGCAATATTCTATATTTTGATCTGGGTGGTATGGCGGTTATGAGTGTGTAGAAAATTATTGAGCCATATACTTAAGATTTGCCCACTTTATGTAAGTTACACTGCAATTTAAAATCTCTGCAGAGTGCTTTACATACAACACTCTCATTATTTTCACAACAATCCCATGAGTCAAAAATTATTATCTCGTTTTACAGATATACTATTTTACCTAGTAGCTTAGCCAATGCCAGACAGAATCAGGGTTCAAATCCAAGTTTATCTGATCCCAAAGTGTCTTGTCTTTCCACTAATATCCTGTTACAGGGACAAAATGGTTCATTCATTCATTCATTCATTTATTCTTCAATTAATGTCTATTGAGAACCCACTGTATGTTGGGTCCCAGGCTAAGAACTGGGGATAAAAAGGAGACTAGCATATATCCTTGCCTCCAAGGGGCTCATGACCTAAAGGAGGAGACAGATCTGTATATAATCGTCAATCTATAATGTGATCAGTGTTATATTATACTGGATACATTTTCTGAACTCCCAAATCAGGATCCCATGAAATATTTGGTACCCATGGACAAAAAAGGATAGAATATTTGAAATCAGAACTTGTTCTAGAAAATATATGGTTGCAGTAGACTAGCACATTTACAAATGTGTGAATGGGGCCCAGAAGAAGGAAGCCTGGAGGGAGAACAACTTTTTTAGAACGCCACCGCTTTACTCTCCCAGAACTAGACCCTGACTGTCTATACTTAGTTACGTCTGTAATCTTTAAACTTTACATTTCAGAAATGCTCTTTATCCTGTTACATTCTTGCATGTAAATTTAGTTTGCTTAGATGTTTTTCTCTTAAAAAACTTTTTTCTGGCTTTAGGGTTTGAATTTGATTTGACTTTCATCCCTTACTTTCTTACTCCTTCTGCTTTTTGTCATTTTAATCGCCTTTGGGATGGATTTGGTCCAGACTTGAGCTGTCACACCTTCCCCTTCTGTGACCACACAGGGCCATCTGCTCTGAGACCTCAGTCTCTGTGATTGCCTTCCTGGGATCCATCTTTCATGCCTTTTTCTTGTTTGGCATTCCAGGCTGCCAGAGTTAGCTAGCTTTGACTAGCAGGTGTTGATGTGTTGATCTCTTGAAAACAGTTTTTTCTTCCTTGTCAGCTCCCCGATGTATCTCACCATTGTCACCAGCCACCCTGAGATACGGGGGCCTCAGCCAGAGACTATGGAGTGTCAGCTCTCTAGAAAGTGTCTGGGGCCCCATCAGTCAGCAGCGGGCTTGGAGGGCCTGCGGCATTGTGCTGGCCTGAGTTTACAGAGAGAGGCTGCTGAGCAGCTGCTGGGGCCGGGACATACTCTGGGTTATTTCTTCTGGGAGTGGGTAGGGGGCTGATTTTCTAGTTTTTCTGGTCATTTGGATGGATTTACCTCATCTATCTGCTGAGGCTCTCCTTGTACCTAAAAAAGATAACATTGAGGTGTGAGCAGACCGGCTCATCCGTGGACTGGCCCGTGATACTGGCAGCCTGATCTTGCCGTTTCAACGCATTTATTGAGTGCTTACTGCATGCTCTGACAAGCGCTTCAACAGCAGTATTTCATTCAATTCTGATGATGACTCCGAGGAGGAAGATAAGCCTCGGAGAGATTAAATTACTTTCACAGTCACATCGCGATTAAGTGCGTGAGCCAGAATTTGAACTCAGGATTGCCTGATTCCAGACAATGTAATCTGACCTCTTTGCTGTGCTCTCCTGACTCTCTGAGGATATAACGATTTAACCATCAGTTACCTATGTGCTAAATGTGGGGCTGGGAGCACGGGAATGAATGAGATAGAGACCCTGCCTTTGAGAAGTTCTCAGTTTAGTGGATGAGACACAGACTGGAACACAAATAATTCTAATCAGGGCATCAATAGGAGTTCAAGGAGTTGATGTGGAATAGAGAAGGGCATGGACCTCTGTGTTTGGGGATGGAGTGAAACCGGGGATGCTTCCTAAAAGCAGATGGGGTGGAGGGGGAATGTCTGGGCAGGGTCTGAAGGGTACAGCAGAGACTCTGTCTTTATGGAGACAGAGAAAGCCGATAAGTCATCCTTAACCTCCAGGTTCTTTTCCTGTGCCCCTTCTCAGGGACTGATGCTAAAAATGTGCCTCCTTGGAGCCTGTGAATCACACCTGCTTCTGTTCCTGGCACCCAAGACTCTGAAATTCCCTGCCCAAATGGCCCTGAGCCTTTCTGTTCCCCAGTGTGGCCAAGGAGAGGCTATATGTAGGGTCAGGGGGCTGTGGCCTGAGCTTGAAAGAGAAGCCCTGAGCATCCACATGTGTCTGTGTAGGTCTCCTTGTTGTATGGGAAGGAGCTGGGGAGGGAAGAGGAGAGAGGTGAGCCACTGACCAGAGTCCAGAGGCTGGGGCCCAGATACTGATAGACACTTCTAAATTCAAACCTGGCTTTTGAGATCATTATGAAGGTTTTATTTATTTATTTTTAACTTTGAGAGAATTTTATAAGACTTACAAAACTTGTACAGAGAGATCTTGTATATCTTTGACTCAGTTGTCCTGAATATTAATGTCTTACACAACTGCAATACCATTATCAAAATAAATCAACATTGGACAATACTATTAACTAAATGACAGACTGAAAACTGGTAATTAATGCCTAAGCTAGAAAGTCCCTCATCTCTGAGTGGGTGACTGAGTCTTCCAAAGCTAGAACTGGCACCCTGGAGTGTGGGGTTTCCAGGCACCCAAGGGGTGCATCTTGTCAGCATATTTACCATCCTGGGAAACCAGAGGCCTGGACGTGAGGCTTGGAGGTTCACCCAGAGGCCAGGCCTTAGCTCGGTGACAACCTGATAAACTTCAGCTCTCTGATTCTACCATTTATGATCTGCTGAGGGAGCAAATAGTGTCCTCTAGGTCTGAGGTACATTTCATGAGAAGCTCCCAAGGTCTAAGAATCAGGGCTCTATGAATATCAGATGCTGTTAGATTTTAGAATATTAGATTATATTAGATAATGTGGGTGTCTGAAGAAGCCAAACACCCCATGCAGATGTGCACACATGCAAGTTCTCATCTTGGTCTTCTTAATTCCCCTCTCTTCACTCTGCTTTCTACCTGCTGAAGAGTGGAGAGCATCAGGCTGGAGTCAGGAGGGCCTGGTACTTCAACAGGGCAAATAACTTCACCCCTGCACATCCTACCTGACACCTAAGAGGAAGCTGACTCCTATGATCTTTAAGACTTTGTTCTCCCTTCTCTGTATGTGCCTTTTCCTCTGCTCGCCTTCCCTCAGCCCACATCCTTCTCATTTCCCTCAGTCCTTCCCTCTCTCATTTTTCTACTTTGCTGGTACTTTCCCCTCCCCCTCCTCATTCTTTCTCCATGTTCGCCCTTGCTCCTCTCACCTCGTTCCCTCTTCTCCCCACTCTCTCAATGACCCCCATTGCTTTTTTTTTGTTCCTCCTCTCTTTCTCTTCCTTATTCCCCCCACATCCCATCCCCCCATCTAGGTATGATCTGTGCTACACAAGGGCCTCGATGGCCCACCAAATGCTTGCGGCAATTTTTTTCAAGTGAGAGGGAAGAAAAGAAGGAATTAAATCATAGTATTGGCAGCTGGCAATCTGCTTCAATTGCAGAAAAATGTCCCCGGCTTCCTCAAATACTGAAACATTGATGAAGAACAGATTTTCCCTGGCTGTGTGAATTCCCCTCCGTCCGAGTTTGGCAGAGGGACTGCCTTGCTTGTTATTATTATAGGCGTTTTGATGCATTCCCTGTTTAGCAAAGTTGGAATGCATTTCAACCAACCCCTGAATTGATGTAACACTATTTTTATTTGTAATGAGGGTGTATTAAAATATATATACATTTCCACTGATTTCTGGCTCTGGGGAGGCTGGGATCTGAGGATGTCCAGGCAGGAAGGCCTGGGTTTTTCCACCCTCTCTCCATGGGGAGAGTGCTGGAATTTAGGCTTTCTCGCTTGTCCCAACCCCCTTGTTAGATTTCACTGATTTTAATAAACATTTTCCTGTCTTAGGTTTCCTCAGTGACATAGAATCAGATGTGTCAGTTGGAAGGTGTCTTCCAGAGGTCACCTCTCTCTGCCCTGGACACATGGCCAATGGGCCCGAGCTGGGTAGGGACTGAGTGAGGGGTTAGGGAGGATACAAAGAAAAGGAGAGTTAAACACATGGAGAAAATGTACAGATACAGATATGCAGTTATTTCACTGTGATCTGTCCCACACAGGGGGACACAGAGTGAGTGGGTGATGAGAGGAAGGGGCACAAAGCCTGGCCCACTAGGCTGGTAGAAGGGGCTGTGAAGAGGGCAGGTATGGTTTGATAGCAAGGAGCACAGGGATGCTGGGAAGAGCAGTGGCAATGGCTACTCACAGGGAGCTTCTCTTTTTTGGAAAAACCTTTAGTGCCTTCTGTCAGGGTAGCTCCAGCCTTTTATCATCAGATAACTGCCCCACTCAAGCACACCTGGATGCAAGCTCTTTGGAATTCCAGAGTTCACTGGGATCTTAGAAAAGATGATCTAGTTCTGGGGTCTTAAGCTGGAGTTTCTGAGAGTTCTGAGAATGCCCTTAAATGAAAGAAATGACATCAGTGTTCATTTTTTTCTGGGGCGTGGGGAAAAGGTATAGCCTTCATCACTCCTGAAAGAGACTCTGATCCAGATGTTCTCAAACCACTGGTCCAGTTCAGCCCCCACATTGACCATCTCGAGGAACTGAGGACCAGCAAGGTGATGTGGCTTAACTAAGGCCTTGTAGAGAGTTATTGTAATTCTTTCCATTTACGGACGATGAAACAGGCCTGGGGAATTCTAGAGACTCAGCCAGCCAGCAGCAGAGCCAGGCTTATAGTTGGTAGCCTGGCTCTCAGCCCAGCCTCCTTTGTTCATGCCCATCTTTCCTGCTGTGCCACTGCTGCCTCCTTAACCTCCCCATCCATGTCAGGCTGCAGCAATGCCTGTCTGCCCCAGACTTCACTCCCAACTCCCGAGAATTGACAGAAATACCTGGAAAGGTATTTGAATGGAGCTGGTGTTCACTGTGATGTTGTTTAAGGTCAGCATTCTAACACCCAGTATAGTGGCTCCAACCTCTTTGGTTTGGAGCAGGCTGATGAATGGAAACTCTAAGGCTTGACTTAATAGCCTGTGATGCAGCCCTGCTGATATCCACTTACTCTCCCTAGTACTCATGCTCCATTTGCTCCAAAACAAATTCACTTTAAAAATCAGGTGTGGGAGGATAACATAAGGGTCAGAGGACTTAGCAGCAATCTGGTTAAGCCTTTCAAGCTTAGTCACTTTTCACCAGGGGCTCTGAACTCCAGGTCCTCCGAACCGTTTTCTGTTCTTTGAATACACCATGCTCTTCCATGCCTTTGGTGCAAGCTGTTCCTTTAGCCTGACATACCCTTCCTCTGGAAATGCCTTATGTTTTTGAGACTTGTCCCCAAAGTCACCCCCGCTGTGAAGCTTTATCTGACTCTCATTGGCAGAGCTGGTTCTCCCTCTTTCCTCTTCCTGGGCCTGTTAGAGAGATTGTCCTGGGTTTTGGTGGGTAATGGTGTAGGGATTGATGTCCCATCTAGACTGTGAGCTCCTGGAGGATGGGGACTGTATAGAACACTAAAGGGCAGTGACTCTCACTGGGGACCATTTTGTCCCCTACCCCCTGAGGGGGAGAGGAGGAGTGCTAGTGGCCTCTAGTAGGAAGATTTCAGAGATGTTGCTAAATATCCTACAATGCCCAGGACAATAAATACTTTTTGGGCCCCAAATATCAATAGTACCACTGTTGAGGGACCTGCCATAGAGGGTCAATAACCTGTGGTCAAATTCCTCCAACAGCTGACACAAATGTGTGAAGGGTTAATGCAGTCTGGGAAGAGCATTAAATGTTTCCACGTCTGAGTGGACAGACAAGGGGTGTGGCCTTTGACAACAGACATTTTAAAGAAAGTTACAAACACTTGGTTTGTGTTCTAAGAACTTTTTGTGACTCTGTCAGCCCTCTGAGAAGATGGCATTGAAGTTTCCTTCCAAATCTGGTATTCTAGAACTTAGTGCCCAGTAAATATTTCTTGAAAGGCAAGGATTAAGACTGCTGGTTCTTTGGATGGGAGACCTCATTTAGGAAGATTACATCTTTATGAAACTCTTCTCATGCTCTCGAAGGCACTAAAGTTCTTTAAATGAGGATTTTGAAACTCCCATTTGAGGATCTATTGCAAGATAAGAGACAGACTACAAGTGGAATTTTAGGCATATTCTACGTAATCAGCCATATTCTTGAGTGTTTATCTTGGAACAAACACATGGATGAACCATCCTTAAATAGTCAGCATATAAACTAAGAAATTTTCTGTAGCTCCTCTGAAGCATGCTAGTTAGAAGGCTAAAGCGGAGACAGTACCCACATGAGGGTCCATTCAGGAGGAGCTGGAGCTGGGGTGCTGGGGAGGGGAGGGATGTGCAAGTTCATGGCAAGGAAGGGAAGTAGAAGGAAGGAGGGTAAAAAAAAAAGGTTGTTTGGTGAATTGAAAAAGGCAAGGGACAGGAGAATGGTGTGTGGGTGCCATAAGGAGGCTGGCTTAACAACACGGTCTTGGATGAGTTGAGTCATTTGGAGAGGAGGTCCATAGCTATAGGAAAATGTTTCTATATGTCTAAGAGCAGTGGTTACCAAACCTAGCCACTCATCACAATCATCTGAGCCCCTTAAAAATATTCAGATTCCAAGGCCCCATCCCTGGAGGTTCTGATTCTATAGGTTTGGGGTAAGGTCCAGGAATCTTCAGTTCACAAGAGTGCCCCAGTGATTCTGATACTCATCCAGGTTTAGGCATCAGTGTCCCAGATTAGAAAAAACTGAGGAGGTGCTGATGGCTGTGGAGTAGCAAGGATACTGATCACTCAGTCAAAGAAATTGACTAGATTTGGAACTACACTAGGTGTTGGGAAAGGTGTAAGACACAGGGGTCTCTATCCTTAAGAGGCTTGTAAAGGGGTTCAGAAAAGGCGGTGGGTGCAAATTAAAAGAGAATTGACTGTGTAAATCATACACGAGGGTCTTGTAAGTGGCAAATAAGTGATTATAGTGGCTGGGATGGTCAGAACCTGTCAGGGGAGGGGTGAGGTAGATGTGAGCCCTTCTGGAATGATGGGTATGATTTCACTGGGGAGGGACTCAACCAAAGGAGGAGGAGGTTACGGGGTAAAGGTGTGATGTATCCAGAGTTTGGACCAAGGCTTTGGTGTTGGAGTCAGGGAGGATGGGCACAGCTGGCAGTCTTTTGGGAAATGTAGTAGACGGATGCCAGGCATTGCTGGGGAACCTCTCATCTCCTCCTTGTCTCAGGGCTGTGTTGTTATCTTTCTCAAAGAGGGACCTTCTCTAGACCAGGGCATGTGGCTGCAACTCCCCAGAGACCTGGTGGGTACATTTGCCATTGAGGAAAGTCCTTGGACGGGAGAGTTTAGGAGCTCTGGGGGACACTGCTGATGTCCAGACTGCAGCCATTCCCCTCCTAGGGGAGTGATCACAAGTGTCCACAGTCTTTGCAGCCCTGTCTACAAGTCTTTCTCTTCCCCTCAAAAACAAAAACAAAAACAAAACAAAACAAAACAAAAAACAAAAGAAGAACAAACCAACAAAAAACAGATTGGATGAGTTTGCTCTTTAAAAGTGGGCTTATAGAAAAAAGCTTGCATTTATTGAGCATTTATATACCAGATATATATCAAAAGAGCTTCAGTAACATTATCTTATTTAATCTTAATATAACCTCTTGAGATAGATACCGTAGTAGCCAGGGTTCTCTAGAGAAAGAGAACCAGTAAGGTCTCTCTCATCTATCTGTCTATCTGTCTATCTATCTATCTATCATCTATCTATCTATCTATCTATCTATCATGTAAAAATAAAGATTTATTATAAGGAATTGGCTTATGCAATTATGGAGGCTGGCAAGTCTAAAATCTGCAGAGCTGGTGCCCCAGTTCAAGTCCCAAGGCCAGCAGGCTGCTATAGAATGAGAAAGAGTTGAAGTCCCAGTTCAAAGACCATCAGGCAGGAAACTTCTCTCTTACTTGCAGGAGGGTCAGGCTTTTGTCCTACTCAGGCCTTCAACTGATTGGATGAGGTCCACCTGCATAATGAAGGGCATTCCGCTTTACTCAGTCTACTGATTTAAATGTTAATCTCCTCTAAAAACGCCCTCACACAAACACGCAGAATAATGTTTGCCCAAATACCTGGGCACCCTGTAGCCCAGCGAAGCTGACACATAGAGTTAACCATCACAAGTACTAAGAGCATCAGAGTTCCTTATTTTGTAGAAGAGGCAGGGAGGCATGGATGTGTAAAGTCTTGTGCACAAGGTCACACAGCAGTAGGTAGCAGAGCTGGAGTTTGAGCTTATGTAGCCACTGCTTGACTTTCTTACTATCTTTGACCTTACTGTCTCTCTCATGGAAGGGGGACTAAGCAACTACTCCTGGTGTGATTCATCAGACCAAAGTGGACATCTCAGACCTCTGAAAGTCTCTACCATCACCTTGCTCATTGCCTGGAGTTCTTCCCAAAAGTGAAATCTTTTTCAGGTCACCATTAAGCATTTTGCCTTGTCTATGCTTCTTTGTTTCCTGGGGGCAGAAGTGTGTGTGTCTTCCATCAGCTTGTCAATCAGCAAGCCTAATTCTGTCTGATTTATCTAGCAACTCTGCATCCTCATGGGCCAAGGGATGGAGAGCTGGATAAGTCACTTCTGCTGGAGCAACCTTGCTCTCCTGTCCCTGAGTGTCCCCGTGGAGGTATCCTGAACAGTCCAAGAGCAGCAAGGAGACAGTGGACTCCTGGAGAAAGTAACAGGTTTCTGAAAGGAACCGTGTTTCTTTAATATTTCCAGTGGTGAGAAACTCACCACCTCACCAAGTAATCCATTATCCTTTTAAGAACATAAAAGGAAATTTCTGCTTGAATTGAAATCTGCTTTCCCTTATTCTGGAGTAACAGAATGAATAGTCTCTTTCTTACATGAACACTTTTCAAATATTTGAAAACAGGGATAATATCCCCATGAGACATTTCTTCTCCAGGCTAAATGCTTCCAGTTCCTTCTAGCATTCTTTTTGTGATTCAGCTTATAGACCCTTTTTTGGCTTTGTCTTCCCCTGTCTATGGTGGATGCCCTTCTTAAAAAAACCCCAAGTGTTCTAGTTCTGCTCTGACTAATGCATTTAGTAGAGTGGAAGTATCACTTCCACTGTTTTGGACATTAGACATGCATCAGTGTATCTAGGTTGCATTAACTTTCGTAATAACATTTATTATTTTATATTGAGACTGAAGTCAACTTACATTAGGTCTTACCATGTTATACTTCTGCACTTGGTTTTTGGATTTGAAATTTAGAATTTTATATTAATTCTTATTAACGTATATCTTTGTTATATAACCCATATTTCAACCTGATTCTGCCATCTAACATCTTGCTGCTGATTTGTGGCGAGGGGAGAAAACGGAGGGGCACTGAAGAGAAAGTCCTCTTAGTTGGCGCCTCTGTCCACTGCTGTTCTGAGGCTGGAGGAAGAACTTCAGGGCATCGGAGCTTCCTGGAGAGTGGGGGTCACAGTGGGGTTAGGATCCAGGCAAACATGCTGACAGCGAGTCCCTACACTGGAAAAAGAACACTGTGCTGCATTTTCCTTTTCCATTTTCACTTGTCCCAGGGATCTGAGAACAAGGAAGCCTCCAGGGATGGAGATCCGAATGGAAAGGTCTTGTGCAAAGGATCCTATTTTATTCTAAGCTTTCACATGGACCTCTTATGTTTCCTTGGGGGCTCAGTCTAACCTCTTTCAGAGCCTTGGTCCAGAAGCAATGGAAGATGCGGTCCTTGCCCTCAGGAAGAATCATATGATGGTTTAGGGAAGAAGACTTGCATGTGTGAAACCACAGCAAACTGGCTAGGAATGAAGACAAATTTGTGCTAAGTGGCCTGGAGCTGACCACAGCCCACATAGGGGTCTACGGACAAGGAGGAGGTAAGAGGAGAATGAATCCGCTAGGGAGTGTCCCAGAGGAAGTGGGAATGGAGCTGGGTCCAGAAGGGTTTGGAAGGGGAAGAAAGAAGGAACGACTTTACAGGGTAGGGAAGGGCATGAACAAAGTGGCTGGTGGTGACAGCAACTCTGCAGGGACCCAGAGAAGGAAAACAGACTGGTTCTTTCCTAGGCAATGGAAAAACTCACCAATGGGAAGTGTCCGGTGACAAAGACCTTTCAAAGACCCCGTCCTTGGATCTGGCCCAGTTTTGCCATTTCTCTTACCACCAGCCCAATCCAGGCTCTCTTCCTCTTATTTCCAGATTCTTCACCCTTTCTTTGCTGGTCTTCTTGCCTCTAATGTCCTAAACTCTTACTCAAGATACATATTAATTTTTTCCCAAAATTGGGGATGAGCAAGATACAAAGAGGCATATTAATGCTGTCCCAATTGCAAATATTCTGCCCCACTGTCCCTATTTGCTGATCTCCCCCTGATAGCATTTGCATCTCAGTTTTTCACTTATAATACACAATAATAATATTATTATTAGTGAATAATAGCAGCTGACATCCAGAGTGAAATAGATATGCCAGGTTTTATATGTGCCGTGAGTTAAACATGACAATCATCCAATAAGGTAGGTACTATTATCATCCGCATTTTATAGATGAGAAAATTGAGGTGCATAAAGGTTAAGTAAATTGCCCAAAGACATACAGATAGTAAGTGGCAGCACTGGGACAAGCACAGGCCATCTGACTCCAGGTTCTGCCCTATTTACCATATACCCCTTCTTCATTCTAGAAAATACAGGGTTATAGTGTTCCAGGAGAAGGAATGGAAAGAAAGGGAGTTTTTATTGACACCTAGTATGTGCCATTCCTTGTGCTGAGGCACTGTACATGTGTCATCTCAGTTAATCCTTACCCCACTCTGAAAGACAGATTATTACTCCTCTTTTACAAAAGAAGGAGATGGATGCAGAATGAAGTAGCTGGTTGTGGGCACACAGCTGGTACAATGGGTAGTCAGATTTCAACTGAAGTCTGTCATTCTCCCGGAATCCACGTGTTTCCATTGCAAATGTGAACTAGATCTCAAGCGGCTGGTATAAGGAGAGTGAGAATGAGCCACATGCCAGCAGAAAGAGCCTAAGAAAACTTTCCTCACCATGAAAAAGCACAGCATTTCAGTCCATGTGACACAGCCAGGCACAGCTGGAAGATAGCATTTAGGCAGTCTGTGTGGCCAATGTGCTGTTGATTCATGCATTTGAGAACAAAGAGTCTGGGCTGATCTTCAGCGTTTATGTGCCAAGAATCTGAGAGAGTAGCAGGCACGCAAGTACCAGCTACTGACTGCATCAAAAGCATCTATCCCCTTTGTACAGTACAGCAACGGACCGTCTACTCACAATGACCTCTTTAGCCTAAGCTACCATCCAGGTGGTAAATGCCACCTGCAGGGTCATCTTTGGATGACCTAGGGGAGAGAAACCCAATTTCCGTGATTTTGGAAAATCTGGATGCTCTGTTCCCTTCTCTTCTTCCCTTCAGGATGGGATAGGAATAGGCAGGGAAAGCAGAGAGAGAGAGCGAGAGAGAGAGAGAGAGAGAGAGAGAGCAAGAGAGAGAGAGTGAGAGAGAGAGAGAGAGAGAGAGAGGTGTTTCTCATTGGGACCCACAGCTTCTGAGGTTCTAGACCAGTATTTCTCTAACTTTCCTGTGTGTCAGAATCACCCAGAACTGACTGCTAAACCTGAGATGTTAAATGAGATTGTTAAAATTAAATCTTGTTAAAACTGAGGCTGTGGGACCCGCTCTCGGAGTTTCAGAATCAGTAGGGCTCAGGAGGAATCACTAGGCCTCGAGCAGGGCTCACACATTTGCATTTCTACCAAGTCCTCAGGCGGTGCTGCTTGTTCCGGGACCGCACATGACCTCCTCAGGGTGAACAGCCCCTTTCTCTTTTTTTAACCTCCACACTTGCCTTGAACATACCGGGTGCCTCAGTCAGGGTCCTGGCAAGAACCACCTTGGATGGTTCAAACATGACTCTGCTGAGGGGCTGCTTACAGGAGTGTGGGCAGGATGTTAAAGGGGTACGCAGGGGAAGTTGAGGCACCTGGAGACCCACAGCAGCAGGAGCGGTGACCACCTTAGGGCTGCAGAAACAAGGGAGGGGACAGTGTTTCCAGGGCCGGGTGAAGACCGTCTGGGGGAGCCGGGGCCGGAGGGTGGGGCGAGGGTGGTGGGATACGCCGGAAATGCAGCACGAGAAGAGATCTCTGCTTCTCCACTCTCCGGCTGCCTCCTGGAGTGCCCCAGTGGCTGAATCCTGCTGGGTGCCAGAAAGCAGTGGTTGAAGTCGTTTCCAGGGGTCCCAGGGCACGGAACAGAGCAGAGAGTGGATCTGGGGTGGGGGGAGGGCGAATGGAGAATGACCAACACACCAGGTGAGACCCCGCTCCTCTCCCTCCTCACGCTCCATCTCTTCTACCTTTGGTTCTTCCCGGAGCTTACCAGGTGCTGGCTGACCCAAGAGGGCAGAGGGATGGCATCATGCCCGTAGTTATTCTCAGTCCTCACTCAGTAAATTGGGACTCTGGACTCTACCTCAACTGTGCACGGGGACCTCAGGACTCCCAGAGAGGCTGTAAGCAGAGCTGTGTCTCCCTCCCAGCGCTCACCCTCCCAACAAACTCTCTCCCCCAGTCTCGGATAAGATGGCAATATTTCCACTGGCCTGCTCCGGCTTGCATATGGTCAGGGCGGACTGGAAAAAGCCTCGCTGCTTCTGCAGCAGCCTTCATGGGGCTCTGATAGGAGAGATCACAGGAGCTGGGGGGACTGCGGGGGATGTTTGGCGGGCGGGGAGGGGCGCGGGCAGAGAGTTTCAAGTTATTTCCAAACCAGACTGTAAGGAACACACAGTGCTTGGCATCGGCTCAGATAGACCTCCCTTTCCATCTATGGAACAATGAAGATGACAACTCAATCCTTAGGAAAGAAAACAGAGAGAGGGGAAAACAAGAGGAAGAGGAGAGCTGTTTACAGGCGAGAACTGCCAGGCCAAGGGCCATGTTGCTACTGGCCCTGGCTGGCCCGAGTCTGTGTCTCAATTTACCTTTCTGTGGCTGTCAGGATACTTTCCTGAGCCACGCAGCAAGATCTCTGTGTTAGATAACCCCTCCGTGGTAAGATAATCTGGGAGCATGTTTAGGGAAACTGTGGGCTGGCTGGCGGTTTTATACCCTGACATGGTAGCTGGTGGGTGGCAGACAAGCTTGGAGGCTCTCATGCCCTCTGGAAAAGGAGGACCGGGCTTCTCTGGGGGCAGGGAGGGGACTCTCGGGTGTCAGACTCCAGGAAGGCCTCCTGGGCAAAGAGTGGCCTGGCGAAGAGGTCTAGTCCCTCCCCAGGTGGATTAAAAGAGTCTCTTCTCAGCTAAGCCTCTAGTTCCTTTTCTTCTTGAGATAAAAACAAAACAAAAGAAACTGAAGCCAGAGTCTGTCAAGGGCTCCCAAGCCTTGAAAAAGGGGCCACTTATGAATTAGGAACAGAAAGCTCTGGCTGGAGACCGAGAAATGGGCTCCCTGCGGTATGATGGATTCCCCTGCATGGTTCTTCATTTTCTTATTGCTCTGGGTAGAGACCTTGGCCTCCCCCATCATACTCCATGAACCCTAACTCTATCCTTGAGTTCACCCCTTGCCCATTTTGAACCCAACACACAGAGTCTTTGTTCTGTCTCCTTTGACTCAGGTGACACAGAAAGAGTTGGGAAGCAGACAAGCTTCTGCTGTGTATTTATGAGCCTGGTGTATGTGGAAAGGGACAGAAGTCCTCTTTGGCTGGGTCCTGTGGAAGAGGAGATGCTGGGTTGGGAGGAAGCTGGGCAGCATGAGGGGGAGGCAGGGACAGACTTCGCTCCCAGATAGAGGTGAGTGCTGGGCCTTTCTCGGGGTTTCCTATAACAGCCACTTCTACTACCGCCATGGCATCCCGGAGCTGGAGGGAACCTAAATGTGTCATCTGATCGTGGGACAACTGGATGGCAGTTCAGGGATCCCGGAACTGGAGGGAAACTAAATGTGTCTTCTGATGGTGGGACCACTGGACGGCAGTTCAGGGAACCCGGGGTTCAGTCCACCTTCTGCCACAGTCTAACCTGGGGGAGACTTTCCCTCCCTGAGCTGATACCTTCCCAGGGGGGTCTGGCTAGATGAACTTGGAGATCCTGTCTGGCCTTGGTAGTCTGTGATTCTATAGCCTCTGTATGTTTCTTGTATTCAGAGATCTCTTTAGGATTCACAGTTGTGCTTTAAAGAGGAAAACAGAGAATTGAGAATCCACCACATTTTCCTGGCCCTTAAGCCTTGTGTGCTGTGGCTCACGTTTCTATCCAGACACCTCATCTCCTCCTGGCAGCTTCCACGCCCATAGTCTCAGGCACAGGTCTGACCCAGAGCTAAGGTTTCTAGCTCTAGTCTTTCAAGTTGGCCACAGGATGCTGTTTTTCCTTCTGCTCAGGTCCAGGTCAAGTGCTCAGATCAGTATCGGGGCTAAAGGAATATGGGAGATGTGAGGGTGGGTCAAGGTTGGTAGCAGAGACTCAGAGCTGAGAGAGGGACCATGAAGGCCTGTCCTTGGAGTCTCACAGATCCAGGGCCCAACCTCTGTGACCCAGGGCTACTCATTTCATTTCCCTAGCCTCAGTTTCCTCATCTGAGAAATGTGTAACCCCCTTAGATAATAAAATTACACACACCTTTGAGGGTAGCTAGCAGGTGGACATGAAAACATTTATGTAAAGCATTTCTCTCATGTCCTAGCTTAAGTTAAACATTCAGTTCATGAGTTTCCTTTCCTTTTAAATTTCCTTTTAAATCTCTGGCAAGAAAGTGAGAGGAGAGAGAGCCATTCTGGAGAAAAGCAAGCCAACGCACGATTTGGAAATGGCTGTGACCTACACAGGAAGATGACTCACAGGTGTGTGGATTGTGCCCTTCAGAAAAAAGAGCAGGTATGTCCATCACAGAAAGGAAATAATTTTGGGTAACCACAAACACATAGAGCCCAGGGAATGGGAGGCTGGTGGCAAAGATGACCATTTCTAGGGTGTTGTCTTTCAGCTGGTAGATTGTCAGTGCTGGATGGGCTTCTTGGCATTCCTTCTCGCACTTGCCTCTTTCTCGCTTCTCTTCCCCACATCTAGGTCTTCTCTCTGCCTCCTTCCTCACCCCTCTTGGCCGCTTGGAGCCAGAGGAGCCCTTCAGTCCTCAGTAGAAGCGGGCTTTTCTTGTTCAGGTCTCTCAGAGTAGAGCACTGATCACACCCAGACCTCTCCCTCACTAATACTGCTGCAGAGAATTACCTCAGAGAATTATTATACCAAAGGACTCTCTTCCCAGACAGGTCAGGAGGGAGAGTCAAGGGAGTGAGGGGCCCACCAATTGCATTCTGTACATTGAAGGATGCCCCGATAGCCTTTTATGAGTCTCCATAGACTCACATCATCAAGTAGCTGGAGGGATGGAGACCAGACATCAAGAAGATTATTCTAATAATGCGAGTAAAAGTCCTAGATCAGGTGAGCAACGCAATCTCACACTCCCTCCAACCCAATGCATTTTCCAAAAACCGAAAAGAGACTCCATTTTAAGAGAACGGCCTACCAGGATCAGGGGGATGGAGGAAAGAAACCCTCAAGGCATTTTTTCCTTTAGGGCTCCACAAATCAGTTCCAACAGGGCTGGGTGTAGTGGGAGCCCAGGGAGAAGAGGGCTGCTGGACCACTCAGGTGGGGATTTAGTCCCCTCCGAGCCCCATCCTCACGCTCCCGCAGCCCCCATGTTCCTGGTCCTCTGCATACGTGGGCCCAGACCCAGATTCACAGCATGGGTGAATTCCTTCACCCGTGTTCTGCAGAGACCCGCCTTTGTTCTGGTGCCCACTCCTAGCTTCCTCTGAGAACAAAGAGGAAGTCCAGTTACAAATGTCCTCTTGCAAAGTAATTAAGCTCATGGCATGGGGGCCAGTGCTCCTCGGGGCTGGTCAGCAGGGGAGATTTGGAGTCCACAATAGGTCTGCCCAGAGGGACCTGCTGGTTCTCACGTCCTTCCATCCCCTAGTGGAAGTGGCGCTCCCACACGTGGCTGTCCAAGTGGTGACGCTGTGGGCACAGGGGCCTCGGGATGTGTCCTGGGGCCCGCTGGCACCGTGCACGGAGCCACGACCTTCCGGAGGCATTGGTCACTGAGATGCTACAGGCTCAGGCACACGTGGTCATGGAGGGTGCTTAAGGGAGGGCGTTGTTTACCCAAAACCTATGAATCAGCTCATAAAAGGGAAGGCTGTGTTGCCAAGGACATGTGCTGGGCGAGGAAGAAAAGAGAGGGATTGGTTAGGCTTTATGTAGTGGACAGGGGCCAAAAGTTCTCTTTCTTTCCTGAAAGAAGCAACAGAGACTGCAATAAAAAGAATTTAAGTTAGAAGTGTGCGCTAGGATGTTTCAGCACCAGGAACAAACAAAGAGGAACGGGCTGGATTTCTTTCCTCTGGGTATTCTTCCGAAAAAAATAGGATATATATTTGAGAATCCTAGCTGGAGGCAGGGAAAGGAACTCCCTGGCTGTGCATGATACTTACCAGAAGTGACAGATCTGAGATGGCCCAGGGAGCAGGACCGTGGCAGCTTCTAGAATCTCTGTGATGAGTTAGGAGTATTTCAGAGATGTTTTCTCCAGAGGGCACAACTTGATCCCACAGAGAGGTTAGCAGGGGGAAGGCTTTTACCGACTAGGAGGAAGAACATTTTAACAACCAAAGCTGTCTAACAGTGGAAGGGACTGTTTTATTAAGGCAGTAAACTTCTGATTTTGGGGGATATTTAAATCAAAGGTTCAAATCTGGAATCCTTTGGAGGGATTTCCTGCATTGGAAGGATGGAATCCATGCCCTTTCAGGTTCCCTTAAGTGCTCAGATACTCTGTTTCTTATTCTTCTATTTGTCTCTAAAAGTTAACAGACTTAGAGCTACAATTCCTTTTTGGTGGAAAGATGGCTCCATCAGGCCAGGGTCTGCTCATTAATTTATTTACTTGTCCTTGGAATGCCTAGGTACCAGACCTGGAGATATAAAAATGAAAAAGACACGGCGACTCTGTATTTGGGGAGTTCATTGTATATTGGGAATGCAGACATGGAAACAGATTGATTGCAATTTTGCATGGCGAGGGCCAAACAAAAGCATCAGGAAAGAGCTGTGGATGCACAGAGGAGGGAATAAAAAGCAGCTCTCCCTGGGAGAATAGGGAAAGAGTTACCTTTTCAGCTGACAGCTCGGTCCCAATCCAGTTCCATTCCAATCTAGTCCAGGTAGATTTACTCAATGTCTGCCATGTGTAAGTCAAAGAGATTGGACACAAAGAGGCATTCTCTAAAGAGCTATACAGATGCAAGTTCGTCTTTGTGCCCTTGGAGTTGTGTGCCTTGGGATGGAGGTTACACAGATAAACAAAGCCCGGTCTTTGAGGAGTTTCCAGTCTGCCAGCAGCCCCCTTTTCCAGGATGCGTGTCCCTGGTTCTGGTGTATAAGCTGGATCAGAGGGAGTAGGTGAATAGGGTGGCCACTTGGAAGAGGTGTCAGAGGGTAGTGTTAAGGAATTTGTTTCTGTGGCTCACCTGTCCTTTCTTGGTGTGGAGGTGATGTCTGATATGTGGCTGTACAAGCAATGACGTCATGGACACAGGGGACAAAACACACTCTGCTAGGTCCTCATATCTCCACTTTGCAGACCTGGGTGAGGTCCACTGAATGCCAGCAGGAGGCAGGGACATGTTTTATGGTTTGCTTCTTGTCTGGGTGAGGCAAGAGGTAGGGAGGGCAAGGCTGCTGGGTGGAGGGAGAACGAAGATCATCTCTTTTGCTCATTCTGTGTTATCGGGACCATTGAAGTGACTGAGGAACTGCAGGCAGCTCCGGGGACCAGTCATGAGACAAAGCACCACTGTGGTTTCTCAAAGAGGTAATTTAACCCAAAGAATTGTTAGGCTCAGTTGGGCTATTGAGGAGATGTCAGACCAAGAAAGTTGCCAAACGAAGTCAGGTTGGCTTCTAAATTAACGTAATTCAGCGATTGAAACAAACACAAACTAAAAAATGTCTTGTCGCTTAAATATAATTCCTTCTAGCTCTCATAAGTCCAATATGGGTGTTTCTGATCACTGGGTGACTTTCTTCCAGACAATGAGTCAGGGATGCAAGTTCCTTCCATCTGGGTCTGTAACTTCAGCACTGGCTTCCAAGTTTGCACCCTCATCTGTATCAAGTCAGCAGAAGAAGAAAGACCATGTGCCCACATTCCATTGTCTAGGCCTCAGGTGGACACACCTAACGGCAAGCAGGCCTGGGGAATGTAGTCCAGTTTTGCGCCCAGGAAGAAGAGAAAAAGAGGAAATAAAGAGCCAATTTCAGCCACACGTTCAGCAGGTCCTATAGGTTAGCCTTTCAGCAGTCCCTTCCTGTGAACACTGGCTGAACTTAGCTGACTCCACAGGTGTGTGCAAGGAAATCGAGCCAGAGAAGGTGGGAAAGATAGAGGGAAGAAACGCCCTAAGAAATCATAATTTGTTTTTCACTTCAGTCAAACAAAGCCTTGTGTTCCCATGGAGGTTTTGTTTTCAAGAAGGAAAAACAACAAAATTCAAAGGGTATGTATGCTGCAAATGTGTTTCTCCCATTTTTGCTTGTCTTTTGACTTGGTTGATGGTGTCTTTCGCAACAAATGTTTTATATTTTAATATTGTAAAGTTTATTAATTTTTTGTTATGTATTTCCCCTTCCCTACTCCAAAGTCATAAACACATTCTCCCATATTTTCTTCCAATACTTTCATGTGCAGATTGTTAAGGTTTTTAAATCCATCTGGACTTCATTTTTGTGAATGACATGGCATAGAAATCTGATTCCATTGATTTATTTTTAACCAGATGACTAGCTAATTGCCTATCCTTTTCCAGTTATTTGAAATGATTCTTTTATCATATCTTAATTCCTTTATATACATGATATATTAATTTCCTATTGCTGTTGTAACAAATTATACAGATTTAGTGGCTTAAAGCAACACAAATTTATCTTACAGTTCTAGAGATCAGAGTCTGCAGTGGTTTCATGGGGCTAAAATCAAGGTGTTGGCAGGGCTGCATTTCTGGGGAGGCTCTACTGGAGAATCTGTTTCCTTGCTCTTTCCAGCTGCCCACATTCCTTGGTTCATGGCCCCCTTCTATTTTAGAGTCAGCAATGGCCAGTAAAGTCTTTCTCATGCTGCATCACTCTGAAGTTGACTCTCATGATCCCCTCTTTCACTTAGAAGGACCCTTGTGATTACACTGGGCCTAACTAGATAATCCAGGATAATCTCCTCACCTCATTCAAGGTCAGATAATTAATTCGATCTGCAGCTTTAATTCCCCGCTGCCACTGCCGTGTGTTATGGGCTAATTCCTGTCTCCCCATAATTTATATGTTGGAGCACTAACCCCCAGTATCTCAGAATGTGACTGTATCTGGAGAAAGTGACTTTACGGAGGTAATTAAGATTAAGTGAAGTCATATGAGTGGACCCTAATACAATCTGACTGGTGCCTTTTTAAGAAGAGGAAATTTGGACATACAAAGAGACACCAGGGCTGCATGAGTACAGAGGAAAAGACAAAGTGAAGAGGCAGTAATAGGTTGGTCACCTGCAAATCAAGGAGAAAAGCCTCAGAGAAAACCAACTCTGCTGGCACCTTGATCTCGATCTTTCAGACTCCAGAACTGTGAGAAGGTAAATTTCTGTTGTTTAAGCCACCCAGCCTAGGGTGTTTTGTTATGGCAGCCCTAGCAAACTAATATACTACCTAATATAACATATTCACAGGCTCCAGGGATTAAGACATGGGTGGGGGCTTCTTTGGGAGGGCACACATTAGTTGATTTGTAATTGTTCTGTTGCATTGACCTATTCATTTATTCCTGAACCAATACCACATTTTAAACATTTCTAGGGTGTTATAATTATTTTACTTGGTGGGGTGAATTTCCTTTTGCATTCTTCTTTGTCTTCATTTTACCCAATATTGTATTGATTACTCTTATGCAATTGTTCCACATCGATTTTAGAGTCATCAAGTTTCCTGAAGATTGTGATTGCATTAAATTTACGGATTAATCTGGGACACTCGACATCTTTACATGAACACGGTATTTTTCCATTAACCAGATCTTCTCTACGCCTTTCTTCATAATGTGCTTTCACATTTCCTGGTAGTAGGTCTTCCAGAGCTGCTTTATAATTGTCATTGATATTGGAAGTAAGTTGAGTCTCCCTCTTTTACAGAAGGAAGACAGGCCCAGGGAGGGAAAGGACTTATCTGGGAGCAGGCTCTGGTGGAACACAGGCTTCTGATTCCTAACCCGCATGCTCTGTCCTTGGCAACTTAGAGCCTCTAGGCCAGATTCCATTAGATCCAGGTTGCAGTGTTCTGTTTTAGGCCAATGCTCACGCATCCACTAGAACAGTGCTGGACCAGCCCGGGAACAGGCTTTCTTCGAGCTCAGGGTAGTTGAGGGGTCATGTAAGGGTCTCTCCTGTTTCACAGATGGAAACATCATAGGGTAGTGGGTGGGTGAGAAGTTTGAGAAGGAAGCAAGGGAGCATCTGTAGAATCACTTACTTCTTCACCTTGGCCTATTAAGCAACTATCATCAGGGAAGGAGTGTGTACCCATAAAAAGCAATAACAAATAGAGCTCTTGTTCACAATTCACAAGAATAAAAATCCAACTCCTGCTCAGTGGGGAGCAGTAAAGAGGCCCCAAAGCTCTTCATTAGAATGACTAAAAAGATTAAGAATGATAAAAGAGAGACCTTAGGTTAATTTGACCGTGGAAGAGAATGTGTACGACGGTCCAGAGATACCAAAGTTCAGGGAATGCAGAGGGGGGTGATGAAAAACTATGCCTCTCTCAAGGTGCTCAGACCACCTCCTTACATGGCTCCAGCTGCAGGAGCAGCAGCGGGGCGAGCTTGATCTTGCTCATCTACCGGTACACCCCGGGGCCCCTTTCAGGAGCTGCTCAGTTTGGACACTCCCAGCCTTAGGCAGAGGTCATGATCCATTAGCTACACTCAAGGATACTGCGTTTGCAAATACGATACTTTGGGAGATTTTCCAAATATCTTTCAGCAACTGTATTTTCTAATGTCTAATGATAGCTGATGTCTAAGAAATTGAGGAATACTGCTTATTTCCAAGCAAAGAGGGGCTTTTGAGATCCCAACTCTGCTCCATATGAAGACCTCAATTTTATAAACCAGGCAGTGGAGGCTTGAGAGTAAGTTACTTGAGTCAACATTGTTTATTACTCTTAGAAGTCTTAGGGCCTAAGGCTCCAGGATAGTTCATCTTTTAGGGGGTGGCTCTTCCCCTGGCTGATAGGATAGATTACAAGCCATAAAAACTATAGACACCAAGATGTCAATAGTGGTAAATGTGTGTGCGTGTGGGAAGGGGATATGCAGGAAAGGGGGATAAGGTTCTTCATTTTTCCCAGAGGCAGAAGACTGCTGCTCCCTCATGGGCACAGAGGAAATGTTCTAACAGGAAATTGAGTATTAGATCCATTTGTCCTTTCATCCATCCATTCATTTGTCCATCTATCCATGCATCTATACATACATCCAATATATTCATGCATGCACGGCATGAATAGTGTTTGAATGGTATGGAGTTGTAAAGTGCCTTGTCGAGAAATTTGGAGTTAACCCTAGAGTCAGTGAGGAGCCACTGAAGATTCCTGGATGAGGGAGTGGCTAGATGTGGGAAGGGATTCAAGGAGAGTGAGGCAGCATAAAGAGAGACCTAAGGGGCAAAGGCTAGATGTGGTCCTTTCACAGGTCTCACAGGTGAGCTTGAATTCATCTCTTTTCTGGTTGGGGTCTGGAGCCAGGTTCTGGTCCTGACTGAAAAGGGGTCAGAAAAAAATGAGAAGGGTGTAAAAATTGGCTAGAAGCCTGAGAGAACGAGATATATGATGTGATGTGTTCAGTGGACTTGTCTGGAAAATAATCAGTTCAACAAATATTTGCTGGGTACTCTCAATTTTCCCTGTCATTTTCTTCCACCCTCCAGCCCAAAGGGCCCTGTGCTTTCTGGCAGGACTATTAGGGAAGGAAAGACTGGGTCTGGGTCTTGGGGCTGTATATTTTGCACATTTCTGGCCACTCCAGCAAATTCAGCAATCTGGCATATGGAATGGGTTTGGGAGTTGAGGAGGGTATATTGTATATGAAGAGACAGGGGACAGAGCAAATAGGGGTTTGTTGGTGAACAAAAACCAAGGGTAACGTTAGGGGCAGTGGGAAAAGGGGCCCTCCTCTTCCATCTTTAACTAAACAGTTGCCTGCACAAGTCTCTGTGTTGGGGGCCCTGCAGAGTACATTGCCAGGATGCTTGCCTTCCAAAGGATTATGGCAAGGGGAAGGGGAAGGAGCAAGAGATTTAGAGTCACACAGATCTGCTTACCAGCTGTGTGACCTGGGCCCTGCTTGCCTCAAGCTCTCTGAGCCTCAGTTTCTTCAACTGGAAAATGAGGATCATAATATCATCTGACTCATGGGATTCTTTTGAGGACTAAATACAATAATGTATGTGAGAATGACTTTTTTAGAATGTCAATCATAATTTAAAGATTAAATATGAATAATGAGAAGTTTTCCAATGTAATTGCTGTTGTCTTAAAATGCAAGCACATTAACCCCCTTCCAAAATCTTCTGTGGTGATAACGTCTGGGGGGCAAACACCCAGGAGGGAAAAGACCATTTGGGACCCTCAGTATTTATAAGTAAAGGCTGTGTTCTCAGCCATAAGGTGACTCATGTGTGTTTGGATGAAGCACCCTGCCTTTTTTGGAATGTGCACATGTCTTTTTTTCACATTTCATGACCTTCTATTGGTTTTTAAAATATGATTTACTGTGCCATTATATCTAGCTGACCTTCTCATGTTTTTTGTTTGTTTGGTTTGTGTGTGTGTATGTTTTGCTTTGTTTTGTTTTGTGAATCAAATCTAGAGAATAAAACATTACTTCCAAATGACTGGAGTTAGAGGAAGAGGGGGAGGAAACATGGCCCCAAGTTGAACCTAAGGAGGTTAGAGACAGAACTCCATAGATTTCTGGAAACGCGGCCACCTTCCACTTTATCCTTGTCTAGAAGGAAAGCCTTGCAGCTTGTTGGTTTCTGGTACTGGCCTTCTTCTTCTCCGCCCTGGGGAGAACCTGCCACTTGCTGACATCCATCCAGAGCTACAGGATGGGGCCACCACCAAGGCCAGGGCTGGGAGCGTGTCACTTTGTCCAGAGACAGGGAACACTGGGTGGGAGGAGGGTCAGCTGGGAGAGGCAATTTTCCTGGCACCAGGTCCTTCTCCTGGGGGAATGAGGATGTGAAAATGTTCTGTTTAGTTTTAGTTGTTCCTGTTCAGCAACTGATAACCTCCCCCTCTGTTGAAGGCATGGATTCAGTTAATGCTGGGCCTTGGGGCCTGTTAAATTGTTAAAACGCAAAATGACAACCCCCTTTGCTGGTTAAGAATATTTATTTCCAGTCCTAAATCAATTTCAGTCCCTCTCTCTCTTTCTCTCACCACTTTTCTCCTCCTAGTGCACCCCTCCCCTTTGGAACTTGGGAAAATCCAATTTCCTTCCTGCCTTAATCTCTCTCCAGCGTTTGCACTGGCTCTGCTCTGCCCGCACCTGCTCCTTCCAGCTGTGAGATTTTTTTGGTAAAATACTTTGTGTCCTGCCAAGTTGTCGATGGACAAGACCCCCATGGCCACTTCCTGGATCCCTTAATGAACATAGTTGTTCGGTCCCACCGGGTCCCCAGGAGCTCCTTGCTTCAATCTGTTAGCCAGTGGTGGTTTCCACATTTAGAATGAGACCCCTGCCCTGGGCCCCCAAGCGCCTTCTCTTGACTGAGGAAAGAATTTGAAATCTAGCACTCCCCATGCTGGTACTAAGTGCTTTGAGCTTTACAGGCCCTACTCCTGTATCACAGGAATGTCAGACTAAGCAGAGAGACTCCAGATCTGCCGTCTCCCCAGCCTTGGGGCTAAACTATCATTATTAATGACAGCAATCACCACCCAGAACTCTGGCCATAAATAATAAGTGTCTTTCAGCAGTCACAAGAATGGCTGCAAACATTCGTCATCTACACACCTCTCGAAATAGCCATGGGAATGAACAGCAGAACTATTATGGCCAATTCTATCTCTATGTCAATGCTAACAACTTAGTTTTATGTAAAAAGAAAAGTCCAAAGCAGCATGAACTTCATGTGACAGTGATAGAGATTCTACAAAAAGGATTCTATTGCTAAATAAGTTTGGAATACTCTTTGTTTATTAAAAAAAATGTTAAATAGATTTCTTTATAGAAGGATTTCTCTGAGTCTTTAATATGCTAATGTGCATTGGGAATTTCCAAGAGAGGTAAGTTGTGTTTCCCCAAAGTTTATTTGACCTTAACTTTTTTCCCCTTTGGCATACATAATGTGTCACATCTTACAGAACACTATTCAGTGGTGTGCTGGAAATATTTAACAACTGGCTCTCCAGGAGGAGGTAAAAGTCCCCATTAGTAGTGTTTGCTGGTTTCCATGGTGTAAATACTCCCATCATGACTGATTTCAAGCCGCCAACATGAAGTCACTGAACATGGTGTTGGCTTCTTCGCTTGCGATCTAAATCCTTGGGTCCTTTAGCTCTAGTTTCTCCTCCCCTCCCCTCCTTTCTCCTCTTCCTAGATGATCAAATCCATTCTCATGGGTTTAAATACCACCATTATTCTGATGACTCCCAAAAATATAATTTGAAATCAGACCTCTTCTCTGAGCCTCACATTTCTATAACCAACAGTCGACTTAGTATCTCTATCTGGATGTCTTACAAGTTTCTCGACTTTAACTTGTGCAGAAAGGAACTTGATGTACCATCTGCCCTGTTTCTCCCTCAGCTTCCCTTATCTCATAGCATTTCCTTCGATCTAGTTGCCTGAACCCCAAATCTAGGAATCATTCTTGATTCAATTTTTTTTCTTATCTTCCATATCCAATCTATCAGTCTTGAATGAATGAATTTTACTCTAGTTCCCCCTTTTATCTTGAGGGTTATTATCTTCTATTACACTCAAGCTCTGAAACAGTCTGCTGGGTCCATATTCTTCTGCTTTGACTTACCAAAGAGAAAAATCTAGAAGAGGGATTTCAACTTAATTACTCTTAGATTTTCTTTTGACTCTTCTCCAAACTAGTAGACCACCAAGTTCTCCAAAGTGTCCTTCTTGCCCAGCAGATCCTGAATGGGCTTCTCCTTGTTCAATGGGTCCAAGTTAGCCTGGGATCCCTTCCCATTTCCCTTATACTCAGTCATTGTTCCATGGCCTTTGTCACTCCACTGCCACCCCCACTCCCAAACATAGATGGGAGGTTAAATGGGACAAGGCACCTTGGGAAAATTCAAATAAGTGAGGTACAGGCTTCAGGAAATACTGGTTTATTCTTTTTTTTCCTCTTATGACTTTGTTTCTAGGGTGCTTTTGGTTTCATGCTGATTTCCTGTGAATCCCCAGCCTTGCCTGTGGGAAGTAGGAAATTCCAAGGAATTTACCCTCATTTTAAGATAGAGAACTGAGACTCAGATTGTGGCTGGACAAACTCAAGGCAGAGTGACAGCCATGTGGTTCCTCTGGCCCCGTCTCTAGTAGGTAGAGTTATAGACCATAATTCAAGTTCCCCCCAGAGCACTGCTGTGTTGAGCAATGGGCATAAGGAAGGGGATAAGCAGGTTCTATGGAGCCTCATGTGCGTATAATTTGGGGTCCCTCTTTAAGAAAAAGAATACAAAATTCTATAAAAAGGTGAACATTCTGTTAGAACGAGAAAAGAAATCACAACAAATTGCAAATTAAAAAATGCAGACAAAATACGATGAACATAACAGAATCTAAAAATAACACTTATAGTTTTATTGATTAACAGACCATCTCTATGATGCTTTTTCTATATTGTGGCTGCATGTTGTTTTATTGCTTTTTTATATGTCAACAATTTGGTAATATTTTTGACAGCAAGAATAATTACAGAAAGATAATTTAGTTTTTTTCTACCTTGATAATATGCACTTTTTAAATTATTGATCACTTAGTAAATTTTTCAGTTTTATGACTTGTTATTGACAATGTCATGTAACTTTTTGGGTTTTAAATACTAAATTTGGGAACATCTCAATCACTTTTCTGTCATATATGAGCTGGAAGATTTAAGGCATTTCAAATTTTTCTTTTTTAAAATTAAAAATATTTAATTATGGTAAAATATGCATAACATAAAATTTACCATCTTAACCATTTTTTAAGTGTACAGTTTAGTGCACTAAACTCTATATCCATTAAACTAAAATTCCCCCTTCACCCCTCTCCCTATCCCCTGGTAGCCACTATTCTACTTTCAGTTTCTATGAATTTGACTACCCTAGGTACCTCATTTAAGTGAAATCACACAGTATTTGTCTTTTAGTGACTGGCTTATTTCACTTAATGTCCTTAAGGTTCATTTATGTTGTAGCATGTGTTAGAATTTCTTTCCTTTCAAAGGCTGAATAACATTCCATTGTATGTATCAACCGCGTTTTGCTTACCTGTTCATCCATTGATGGACAGCTGGGTTGCCTCCACCCTTTGGCTATTGTGCATAATGCTGCTATGAACATAGGTGTACAAATATCTCTTTGAGACCATGCTTTCAATTCTTTTGAGTATATACCCAGAAGTGGAATTGCTAGATAATATGTTAATTCTATTTTACATTTTTTTGAGGAACCACCATACTGTTTTTCAAAGTGGCTATACCATTTTGCATTTCTACCAACAGTACAGTTATTTTCTGTTTTTTTTTTTTATCATAGTCATCTTATAGTGTGTGAGGTGGTAGCTCATTGTGATTCTGATCTGTATTTCCCTAATGATTAGTGACATTGAACATCTTTTCATGTGCTTATTGGCCATCTGTATTAGTCTGTATTATCTTTTTTGGAGAAATGTCTATTCAAGTCCTTTTCCCATTTTTCAATCGTATTTTGTTGTTGTTGTTGTTTGTTATTGATAATCTTTCTTGAGCAGTGACTAATTTTAAATGCCCCTTGAATTGATTGCACTCATTAACCAATTTGCCTTTCATGGTGTTGTAGTAGCATATTGTGAGTTTTGTTATTTTTTAGTGCCAACACAATCAGCAAGAAATTAAACTTGTTTTCCAATGTGTTTATATAATTTTCTTCTCTTTTAAAATTGAACTACCTAACCATCCAAGAGTCTATTCATTTCTCTTATTTAAAATGTATCTCTGTTAGTGAATTACTGCTTTTGGAATGATCAAAAACTTTTTTGTTATAATCATGTGTTGATGTCAAAGTTATCTCTTCTGATTTCATGTAGAAATCTATGAAAACAAATTTAAATGTATAATGTGTTTGTGACTGTATACATAGAGTTGTCAAGTGCACTCCTGGTAAGAGAATACTTCCTTTTTGCCTAGGGACCAATGAGAACTGAACCTTCCATGTACGATTCTGTGCTTCCAAAGATCGTATAATTTTCCACGGCCTAGCTTCTGGCTCCTTATATTTCAAACCTTAATTCTTGTACATTATACAGATACTTCCAATTCTAGTGCCATAGGATACTTTTGTCACGATAGCACCTCTGGCCTGGCACCTTTATGCCATGACACTGGGTGGGCCAGTAGAGTGGGTAGTAGGAATATTTCTGGGAGCCATTCCTGCCATGGGGCAGCTGGAATTGTAAGCAGGAGGAACTGTGAACCACATAAAATTATCCCACTGAACCAAGACTAAAAGGACCCTAAATTCAATTCTCTTTTAGCTAAATCCTCCAAATACGAACACCACCAGATATTAGAGGATATGTGACTGAGGGAAAGTCAGAATGGAAAGAGACAGTGGTCTTAACTGATTATGGTTAAAATATCTTTCCTCTGCAAATTTTGCAAAAAAATAGTCCACCATGCGAAACATCTCTAGGACTCTTTCCAGGGCCTTGAAACTGGCATGTGCAAGTAGGGGGCCCTGAAGCTTAAACTTCATTAGCTTCAGGGTAAATCTGGTCTGGCCGTAAGGTGGATAAGTAGGGCCCTTCTGTTTCTCAGGGTGGGTGAGATGAGGAATGTGAGGAAGGACAGTGATCTGGCCGATTTGCATCTTGAGAACCCAGGCTCCCAGTTCAGGGTCCAGCACATTTTCTGGTCTTCCTGCCCTTCCTCTGCAATCACACACCACATGCTCCGTATTCCTGGAATGGCCCATTTTGGCTGGGGACTGTGGATTTCCTGGTAAGATGTCAGCAAGCTTTGATATTTTTATTTTACTATCCCGCCATTCTTCACCTACAACAAATGTCCCCTTAATTGCTTCAGCGTGAACCCCAGCTGACATTCCCTATTCCTAAGGGTCTCTCAGGCCCAACCTCACAGTAAACTCAAGACATCCAAATGAGGCTGCCAGACATGGCAGCTGGAATCCAGACATCACGGCCGGTTTGAGCAATTAGCTGAGCTCCCATCCTGGGCTGGCCTCATTAGGGGCCAGAAGTGGGATGCCCACTGCTGGAGCTGCCTTCCATCCCTGGGGATGGGCTGTCTCCCCAGGTGAGACCAAACTTCTGTTTGTGGGAGGCATGTCGGAACTTAGAGAGCCTGTCCTCATTTTCAGGGCTGCTAATTGAAGTTGAGTGGGAATCGCAGAGGCACAGGCTGTGGCTGTCCCGTCCCCAAGGCTCTCTGGTTTCCCATGCATAATTGCTGTCTGCACAGAGCTCTCCCCATCTGGGGGCAAGCCCAGCTGCCACAGCTCAATCGATTGTGAAGGGTGTCCAGGCACAGTCATGCCGTTTGTCTGCTAGTCTCCCAGCATGACTAAGTGGGAACATCTGGAAAAGGGCAGGGCAGGGCTGGGGCCATGGGGAGAAGCGTGGGGGGAGGATTAAACCTGCTCCTTCTTTATAGTAAGATTTCCTCTGGTAATGTGTGCTGCTTCTTTCCCATGTGGTGGGAGGTGGGGAAAAGAGAATTTCATTCCAGAACAACCTGACAGATGGCCCGGTCAAAGATACCAGCTGTTATAAGGGCCTCTAGCCCACTCCACTTGGGAGATGGTTCACATCATAGTCTATGGAAATGGCGCCCCCTGGAGTTTTGAGGTGCACAACATGTGTGGCCATAAAGCACTAGCCCTGCCAGCTAGACACAAACTGGACCATGGGCTTGTCTTAGCTTGGCTGTTCCTAGAAGCAGATGCCAAGATAAGTTGTTGATTTGGGAGGTGATACCAGGATGTACCAGTTGGGGGTGGGGAAATGAGATGGGGAAGGGAGGAAGGAAACATGTGGTAGTGAGTAGGTTGGTTTAGGATGGCCAGCCATCCGGTTTGCTGGGGACTGAGTCCCACTGGGATGTGGAACTTCCAGTGCTAAACTGGGAAAGTCCCAGGGAAACTGGAACAAGTGGGTCACCCCAGTTGTATTAGTAAGTAGGTCACTGCTGTGGACAACCGGGCTCAATCAATTCCACAGGGATCACCTGGGTGACTGTGTAGACCTTGCCTTAGAACTGTCCAACTGAGGGGCAAAGAAGCTGGGGTGTTTATCCACCAGCTCCTGTCCATTGTTGGTTGAAGGCTGCTACCTAAGGTATTAATTCTGTGATGTCTCTGGCCTGCCTGTCCGGAGACAAACATGCTCCTATGCCCAGAGGAAGAAAAGGAAAGAAACCCGGAAATGGATGCAATACATAGCCTGCCTTCAAACAGCCTGGTGTAAGGAAATCTCAGAGGTGAAGAGGTCCTCCTGGAATGTGTCTTCTCCCACGGACCCTGGTGCATTGGGCTCTGTGGTAGGGAGAAAAATGTCCCCCCCAGATTTGTGTAACATGGCAAAGGGGAGTTAAGGCTGCAGATGGAATTGAGGTTATTAATCAGATGACCATGAAATAGGGTGATTAATCTTGATTATCCAAGTGGGCCCAATGTAATCACATGAGTCCTTAAAAGTGGAAGAGAGTCAGAGAAGAAGATATGCCTATGGAAGAAAAGTTTTAAGAGATGCAATGCTGTTAGCTTTGAAGGTGGAGAAAAGGAGCCACATGGATAGTTTCTAGAAGCTGGAAAAGGCAAGGAAAAGGATTCTCCCCTAGAGCCTCCAGAAAGCAACGCAGTCCTGTTGACACCTCGATTTCAGCCCAGGAGGTCTGTGTTGGACTTCTAACCTCTGGAGCTGTAAGGTAATAAATTTGTGTCGTTTTAAGCTACTAATTTTGTGGTGATTTGTTACAGCAGCAATTTAGAACAATAACACAGTCTCTGGCTTCGGAAAACAAGCATTGTTTGCTCTGTTTTACTCATTTGTAAAACTCCTTACTCCGAGTAAGGAGTTCTAGGGCTGAAAATATGAAATCCAGTGAACCAAGCCAATTCAGTCCCTGCCTTCTTGGAGTTGAGAGTCTCATGGGAGAGATTGAGAATGCAGAAAGGCACTTGCTGTGGGCTACAGAGGAAGTTCTTTAGGAACAAAATTCCTAGCCTGCCTGGGAATAACTATGGATTTCTGGAATTGGATCCCCATCTTTAAGGCCGGAGCTTGGTTTCATGCAGAAGAATGACTTCATAGGGCCACTCAGTAGGGCCCTGGAATATTTGTTGAACTGAGTTCCACTGAACTTGGGGAAGTAGGCTTTTAATTTACATTAGAATTTTTCCATACACCTTGAGTAAGACCCAGTCTGATTTCTTCTGGGAAGACTTTGTTCATGAACATGCCATGAGAACCCCAAGACCTCTCTGGGGGGAGCAAAATCAGCATTGCTGTTGAGTTTATCTCTAACTAGCCTAGTTCCTTCTACACACATCAGTCATGTAATTCCCAAGACCCTTTCTGTGGTTGCTGATATTTCTTCAGTGGCACTTGTGGTTTGAATTAATTTATTTATCGAGCATGTGCATCATCTGTCCCAGTAACCCCTCTGCCCCAGCACAATATTTGCATGTCCACTAGAGCAATTGTCATGTTATACTGTGGTTTGTGTTATTTTATCAGACTGTCCTGTTGCACTGTGAGCCGCCCAAACATCCGTGTCTTATTCAATTTTGTAGACTGACTGTTCTTAACAAAGTGCTGGGGGCCTGGCATACTTTAGCAGCTCAGTAGATGTTTATGAATGAATGAATGAATAAGCCTTTGTCCTGTCTTGCTTTCTAAGTTGGTGTTTACTTTCATGGAAATACAAAGGTAGGAGTTGTTATTAGTCACTTAGAGGGGAATCCTTTATGGAACACGTGACAATTAAGCTGGTTCCTTAGAAAGGAGTAGAGCAGATGGCTAGCGGTGCTGGTGGTCATGGTGGTTGTACAGCAGGCAAGGAGAAGAGCATGGGCCCAAGTTCAGAGTGCGCTTGGGGACGAATGACCGGACTGGTGTGCCTGGGGCACAGAGTGCGTGGAGCTGCTTAATGGGAATTCAGCTTAGGTTTGTAGATTGGGTACTGATCAAGGCGGGCTTTCAATGAAGTGCCAGGTTTGGAATTAATTCTTTGGGCAACAGGGAACCAAGGAAGGCTTTGGAGGATAGAGAAAGTGGGTTTTGGTGGCAGTAAAAGTTGTAGGCATTTAGTGTAGACATTATGTAGTGTTTTCCCTAAACTCTAGTGAGCCTGAATTACCAATCTTTTAGGCATTTCAAAATAACCATGTCACCTTCCTGGGGATCTTTTAGGCATGGCCCTGGTTGGGGGCCCTAGGAAAGAATCTGTGTCATTTCTGAGTTGTCTCCAGCCCTAAGAAACTCTGGCTTATGACTTGTCCTTTTAGGAGTCAGCCTGTTCCATCCTGGGAAGAGGCTCTGGGGCTGGGTGTCTCTTTCGGAATCAGCCGGAAGTCTCCAGGCCTTCCGAGGATATTAATGATCAGTCCCCTGCAGAGTCTTGGGGGCAAGGAATGATGAACTGCACCTGAAGTGTGTGCAGTACATGACAGTTTGGCTCAGGTGTGCAACCTCTGTGCCTTTATGACATTACCCAGGAGGAATTCACAGTATGTTCTAGAAAGCGTCCAGGAAGTATGCTGGGAAACTGTTGCACAGTCTTGAATTTTCTCTCCCTGGATCACCACTGTGTGCTTGGTGCAGGTGGAGAGGGGTGGTCCCTGAAGAAGAGGCTTCTTGATCCTGGGAACTTGGATCATAGCCCCACATCCACGGCCTGCTTTTCTTAGTGTCCTGGCCTGGGGCGGGCTGGGGCCCTGAACTTCAATGTTATACAGATGAGAAAAGGACCTCATCCTTCCTCCAGCTCTGGCCAGCTTCCCTTCTCCACAGCACAAATAGGGCCCAGGTGTTGCTGGACAGGGTTTGGTTGAGAGAGGATGGTCTGTTGGTTTGGGGGCAGACTGGAGCCCGAAAGAGCTCAGATGGGCCAAGGGGAAGTTGGGGGGGCATTAGAGAGGAGAGATGAAGGTTGGGGTCACCCGTTCCTGCTCACCAGAGAAAGATGAGGCAGCAGAGTCTGTGCCCCTTCTAGCATCCCCCCCAATTTGTCCCACTTGCCTAATCCTCCTCTTTCTTGGACAATATTGACAAACAAGCATTTGCCAGAGGGTTGGAATGGTGAAGGGGAGACATTCTTTTGGACTTTTCCTGGACCCAGGACGTGGTGGGGAGGTTGAGCAAAGTGCCCTATGATGATTGGTGGCCCTTCATCATGGGAATGTGTCCATTAGCTTTGCAGAACCACATCTGCCAGGTTGAAAAAAAAAAAAGATACATGCAGAGTTACCATTTGATGTGTTTGAGCGTATCTAGGTTTTGGTTGATGAAATACTCTGGGAGATGTTGGTCAGTCTTGTCTTGTTTGCCATCAAACCATACATCATGGGGTCCCTGAGTCATAGAAACAGAAGGCACATTAGATAGAAATGACCTTGGCTTCCCTTGGTAAGACCCGTGGAGTGTGTGAGGTCCCCAGCCCTCGGGCTTCCTCAGGGGAACATTGTGTGAGGCTCAGTTTCCACACTAGGTTGGGGACTGTGCTGACAGCATGCTGCCTTGGCAGGAAACGTTTTTTTTTTTTTTTTTCCTGGCTGTATTTTTCCAAAAGCCAGAGATGAGGGGATCATCTCAATGCCAGGCCCTCAGGAGGACAGGAAATAAGAACTGACTTTCGGAATGGACCTCTGGGAACACTCCTTGGCTGCGCGAGCTGTCGCTTACCCTGGCTCCGGAGCTCCCTCCACACTCTGCTCAATCGCAGAGCATGAGTGCTGTGCTGAGTCTGACAGGGCAGGGTTTCCAGATGGCTGGAATGGGAGGGACTGCTTGGGACCCCGCACAACTTTCCCACTAGCTGGGATTTGGGTTATCCTCACGGTGCTGCCTGTCTTCCCCATGCCCGGCATGACTAAGCAAGAGTTTATATTAAAACATAAAGGGTGGGCTTCCCTGGTGGCACAGTGGTTAAGAATCTGCCTGCCAATGCAGGGGACACGGGTTCGAGCCCTGGTCTGGGAAGATCCCACATGCCGCGGAGCAACTGGGCCCGTGAGCCACAACTACTGAGCCTGCGTGTCTGGAGCCTGTGCTCCGCAACAAGAGAGGCCGCGATAGTGAGAGGCCCGCGCACCGCAATGAAGAGTGGCCCCCACTTGCCACAACTAGAGAAAGCCCTTGCACAGAAACGAAGACCCAACACAGCTAAAAATAAATTAAAAAAAAAATCTATTTAAAAAAAAAAATATATATATATATATAAAGGCCACAAAATAGATGTCCTTCCCTCTCTTTGGGTTAGATTCTGAGGTGCCCAGGAGTGGGATCTGGCCTAGTTTCCAAGGGAAACTACAGGTCCCCGAGTGTTGAAAGGAGGGGTATTCTGCTTAGTTAGACCAGAGAGGAATTTAGCTCAAAATTCCTCTTCTTTCTCCTCCTCTCCTCTTTGTTCTATATTCCAACAGTTATTCCCTGTAATTAAACTGTTAAATCAGGCTTGGTTATCTGACTGTGATGGGAGAATCTAGAATGCAAATTGTCTTTCAGATTTCCTCCTAAGAACGTTAGCATCATTTTTCTATCTTAGTACTGCATGCCTCCCCTGCCTCTAGAGAAGGGGGACCCAAAGGGAGATTAAAAAACATCTCCACTCTGCAATTTTTATTCCATTGCTGATGTCACTGACTCCCCAAACTTAGGTGGCACACTTTAATGACTAAGGGACCAAAAGAAACGCTTTTGTTCCAAATAGCTTGGCTGAGCTGCCCTGGATTTTGCTCTGTGAAGATTAGCCTGGGGTTCCTCTCCCAGCTCAGCCGGTAGTGCATGCTGTGGCCTTGGGCGAGCAAGGGTGCCTCCTTGCACCTCTGTCTCTTCTGTGTAAAATGTAGGAGCTGGTTTCGGTGGTCTCTGTAGACCCTCCTTCTTGTGAATCTCCAGCTTCATGCTCTGTCCTGGCCCCGCATTTCAGCCTTCTCCCTGCACGCAGGCCTGCCAACACGTGGATTTATGTGGGGCACTGGCTTTCCCCAACTGCTCATTTCCGCTGCTTATTACCAGAGGGGTGGGAGTCATTAGCCTTGCTTTGCTTACTGAGCCTTCACTCCCAAGATTTTATGTAGGGATGGCATGTTTAACCCTCAGGACTAACAGCAGCAAAATTTCTGGTTGCACTTTACTAATCCTAGAACTGAAAAGCGACTTTAGGGAGCGCTGGTGGGTGGGGAGGAGAACAGAATGCCTTGAACCTTTAATGACTGCTGATCTCAGTTGGGTTGGGTAAGGGTGGGGCCATGTGTGGGAAATATGCAGGCTGGGAAGGTGAGCTGTGCTTCAGTTTCTTCTTCCTGCTGGGATTTGCCTAGTCAGGTTGACAGTGGTTATTATTGGGGCTGCTGTTGGAGAGTAGCTGTATCATTATGTGGAAAGGAAGTGGGCAGATCATGAATAAAAATCATTCTGTGGATGGGAGAGAATAGGAAGAAGGAAGTAGGCTTTGCCTAGGATTAGTTCTTGATGGTTAACCTCAGCCTTTCTTAGTTCTATAGGTCTCTAGATAGTAGACTTCTAATATTTTCCCAAGGGACAGTAGAGTAAGATTGATTATATACAACCATGGTATTTTTAACAGGGACCCAAAGATTCTGTAATTTAAAGTCTGAAAAGTAGAGAGAATTCGTCCCCAAAGCTGGTATGTCTAGAATTTCTACCACATCTGTAAGCATAGGAACTGAGTATTTTGTTTAGCATCAATCTTATGAGATGCTCAGGAAAAAAAACGTGTGTCCCAGTAAATTCTGAAAAACGTTCAAACTCCTCTCTTAGAGGGTAATATTATACACCACTGTAGTAAAATCTCAAAAATCCTACAGGGTAAGGGGAACTACTTAATTTGGTTTAAACTTTAAGCACCCAAGTGTATTTGAGAATAGAACCATTTAATTTTTAATATCCCACACAACTAGTGTTCTGTGGATCAGACTTTGGGAAATGCTACCTCAGGGTGAACTCTGCCATTGGAAGCTATTGGTCTGGGTTTTCTTTGCTGCACAGATGCAGACCTTGTTCAGGGTCTATGGGAATGGGATTTTACTTCTTTCTGGATCCTGGGAAAGGCCACTACATGGATTTATGTCTTATTTTTGATAAATCCACCAAGGGCATCCTAAAACTCCAAGTTCAAGGTATAAAACCAAAAATAAATGAAGTGAAAAAAAAAGTAATATAATTCATTGGTGTAACAGCGGGAGAGGTATACTACACCACTTCCATTTGGGAGGCACACAATTTGAAGAAGGAGGAAATAGAACAGCCAAGTGGGGGGAGGCAGTCTGCCTAAATTACTTCCTCCAGCTAGGGAGAGGGAAACTATAATGAGGACTGTTTCAGGCTACATTCTTTAAACACAGAGCCTGAGGCAAGCATGCTAACATTTTTTTGGAGAGTACACTCCGAGGCCAGCAAGAGTAAGGGATAAAGATGAGGCAGGGAAGGAGGGAAAGAAAATACAAAGTGGTGCATAAGGAGTTGGCCACAGCCTTACAAGAAGACAAGCAGCGAGGCGTCTGGGCACATGCGAAGTCTTTGGAGAGAATGTAAGGAATAATCTTGGACTACCTTGGAACAGTCCTTTGGAGACTCTGGAGAGTAGAGAAGAAGATTTATTGGCTAGACCCTTTCCATCATTTGCCTCTCATTATTCAGAGTTGACCCCTCCGTGAATCCAGCTGGGTCAGACCTGAGTGCCGGAGTTGCCGAGGCTCCATAACCACCAGAACACTCACCCCAGAACAGACATGCTGGAGGCCTCACTGAAACCCAGCTCCTGCCCTTTGGGGAGGCTGAGTCAGCTGGCAGTTTTAGAAGATGAGGTGATGTAGCTATGGTAGCCAAGACTCTCCACTGAGCAAGCAACCCAGGTCCGGGGCAGGTGGGGTCAAGCAGATCTGGAGAGAAAGAAAACTGAGTCTGGTATGAGGACTATCTGGAGAAATAGAAATGGATATAATCCCTCCAGAAGGAGGATGCAATAAATTACTTTTTTCTGCAGTGTCAGACCTTGGGACCCAGGCATGATGATATAGGATGGACAAGACAGTCTAGCGGTCAGAAAGCCAACATGTCAACCCTCCACATCCGGCATTTTGGTAGAGGCCACATCCATACAATGGAGGGAAGACGTGAGCCATTTTAGACCCTCTCTCCAAGCACTGATCTCTAGTCTGGCCCAGGAGAGGGGTGGTCTTATGTACTAAGAGTCATTTTTGCCTGTCCCAGCATTCAGACTATGACAAGTTTATTTTGGTTCACCCTTGGATTGTCTACTCCCAGAGACCCATGCCTCCTTTGTGAGGAATCCCCCCTTTTCTTTGTGGTCTCCTGCCTGACACTCGGCAGGCCTGGACCAGCTGGGAGGCTATCTAGAGTTACATCTTCAAAGGAGTTCACAAAGATTGTTTTTCCCATGCTTCTCAAGTGTTCTGCAAAAGAAAAACAAAAGGAGAGAAAAAGAGAGAAAGGAAAACAACCCCTCCCCTTCTACCGCAGAAATGGGCAAGAACTCAGTAGCTCTGAGTCTCTGGCCGGCAGGGACAGAGCATCCTCTCCTTCTAGAAGGTTCAGTACTTAGTGGAGTACTTTAGAACCATGGGAGAAAGTGAAACTTAGTGAGGATCAGAGGACCTGCGGTTGGGCATGAAGTCTCAAGGTTGCACCGAATTAGACCCTGAGCTCCTCTCCAGTTGTCATTTTCACATTGTAAGCTGCTGGCTGGCTCAGGGTGGTTATGTAACTGGCCTAAAGTCACACAGCAACATGCAAAGCATTGGATTCAAACTTAGGGTTGCCCAAATCCAAAGTCTCTTTGAATCTCTTCTTTATCCTATAGGCTAATTCCTCTCTTCAAGGCTCTTAAGCTCAAAGAGAGGAGGCTCTTTGAGGTCTTAAATTCCCTGCAGACTGATAGCATGTACTGTTTCTAGAGGTGAACATTATTAAGTTAAGATACATTTAGAATCTGGGAAATGTCAAGGTTTTCCCTATTGCTATCTTCTCTTTGTCCACCACAGAGACTGGCCTTCTTAGGAGCCTAGAAGAAGTTCCTGGGGTAGTTCTGCTTTTAGATTAGGGCTGGGAGCTTCTGATCTGTGCATGGGTGTGGCATCCATTTACTAGTGACTGTGCACTGCAGAGATCACGGTGGCCATGTCCCAGCTTCTGAGCATGATAGTTCCTGAAGGAAGACCACGGCAGAAGAAAATGGTCATGCTTGTTTTTGTTCTGGTTAGTAATTGTGAGATTCATCAAAGTGCCATTCATTAATATATTTGGAAATAAGTAGAACACATGAAAAAAACTGCATTAATTTTGACTTTGCTTTGAAGGACCTTCCAAACAACTTATATCATTGCTTGACAGACAGTTCAGGCCGTTTTTAGCATGATTGTTACTACATCTAAAAGAAATAAGATCTTAGAGCCAAAGTTCTTTAAAGAAGGCCCTTACCGCCCTAAATATGCAACAATTAAGCTAGAAGTATCATGTGTGTCCCCTGGCTTTTCTTAGATGCTGTGTTTTTTTCAGATGCAGAAGGGCTTTATTTCCTCTTTTACAAAGACAAATATAATTTTTCCCTTTGGAAAATTAGAAAAATATTCAACAATAAAATGTTGGCTTTTTTTCCCAGCATCAGACCTTGGGACCCAGGCGTGATGATACAGGATAGACAAGACAGTCTAGCGATCAGAAAGCCAAGCTGTCAACCCTCCACATCTGGCATTTTGGCAGAGGCCACATCCACACGATGGGGGGTAGACATGAGCCATTTTAGACTCTCTCCCTAAGCACTGACTCTAGACTGGAGATCTAGTTCAGTGATTTTCAGCTATGTTTCATGAAGATCTGGGGCGTCATGAGGGAGTTTCAGGGATACCACAAGCATTTATTTTATTCCCATTTCATTCTGGAAAAAAAAAAACTATTTTGAAAGCTCTAATAAAAACACCCTATTTTAGTGCATTTGTGAACAAAAAAAAAACTAACTTGTGTTGCCAGGTTGTTAAGGTAATGCTAGTTGCTATAAAAAAATTATTCAATAGATCAAGTACATTAGAAGAATAAAGCCTAAAATTGGTATTTCTGAGTGCTGGTCAGCTGTCCTTCCAGCAGAGTTGTGAGGGCCCAGGCTCCTTCTGTCTCATGGTTCTACCATCTCTCACCCAGGACTTCAAAGGTTTCTGTGTTCCTCTGCGTTGAGCCAGCAGAGGGGCCAAGAACTGAAAGGTAGTGTGTCAGAGATTTTTGGGGTCTGCGTGCACCCTCCACTCACATGGTATTGGCTAGAAATCTGTCACGTGGCCGTTTCTAACTGTGAGGGACTCTGGGAAATGCAATCTATCAGTTTACCAGTCTCTGCCTTACCAGGTTACGCTTTGAGGTGCATACTGGAAATCAGAACTGTTTATCTGAAGAGTAACCACTTTTAAACTATCTATCTGTGTGACTCTGAATTTGGAGATTCTGTAATTAAATTGAACATAGGTGTCAGTTTTTATTCATACATCTGGATATGATGTTTTTGTATTCATCAAAATAGCCTCATCAGGTTCACGGTTTGTATAAATAACAAGTAAATATTATGCATTTGAATTTAGGAAATATTGTATGTTAATGAAATGCTACTTTGATCTGCTCTATAAAATATGAAGTTCTACTGTTAAAAAACCTTGAAAAAAATACTCATCAGGTGCAATTTCCTCGTTCTACAGGAAATAGAGACCCAGGGAGAAGAGGATACTTGCCCAAGGTCATGCATAGATCAAGAAACAGCTGGTATTTGAACTCAGACTTCCTGGCTCTTAGTCCAGGGTCTTTTCTTCTATTTAAACTTGCTCCAGGGCCTCAAGACCCTCATAACTTGAATGTTTTTCAGTCCATTTTCATTTTCTTCATCTGCAAGTGAGAGAACAGCTGAAACTTGAGGGCTGTTAATTCTGCTGTTAAGATTTAATGTCTTGCATTTTTGGTCCAGCTGCTTCATGAATCAACATTCAAGAAGCATTTATTGAACATCTATTATATGCCACACATTGTGCTGTGAGCTGAGGATGCAATGGTTCAACAGATACCTTTCCACAGCGGTCTTACAGTCTAGCAGCATACATAATGGAACAAAAGTGTAAATGTATATATATCCAAGTTGGTGCTATGAGGGAGGGAACCAACAGACTGAGATAGAAACTGGGACAGTGAGCTTTTTCAGATGAGGTGATCAGGGACCAATGGGCTCCTTGGCCTGATCCTGGAAACATTCGGAGGTTGGCCATGTCAGTGAGCCAGGATCCTGGAAGGAATGACTTCCTTCCCTTCTGAACATTACCAGTAAGATTCTTGGCCTGGGAATGTAGGTTCTTGTTCAAAGGCTGCTGAATGTGCACAGATGTTAAAATAAGTACAAATAATTAAAAGATGAAAGTGAGTCAAGATTCCTCCAAGAACTAAATAAGAAAAGGGGTTTCTCTGATGGCTGTTGAAGTAGCTAAGTAAACTATAAAAGACAAATAATAGCTTTTCCATTTTTTAAAGGGGTAGGTTGGGGGAAACCTTTATTAACTATTCATTGGCATACTTGTTGCCTCTTCGTTCTCTCTGAGTTTTCACATCTGCAACCTGTTCCAGAATCTTCCTAGTAGGTGAAAATGAAGACAGAGGAGCCAAGACCATGTAGGGTTGGGACTGAAGTGGATACAGACCATGGAGTAGTGAATATAGATGTATGAGTGGTGTGTGTGTGAGGTGTGTGTAGGGGATGTGTATTGGGTTAAGCACATGGTGATCAGTTGATCAAAGGACCTGACACCAATGGCGAGGAGGAGAACATAATGGGTGTTACCCCAAGCTTCTCCGGAAGGGAGTGATATGCAGGGAGCAAACATGTGATATCTTAGAATGCCAGGATTCTATATATAAAAGGGATGTAAAGAGCATCTGGTTCACTTTCCCATTTCCTATGTGAGAAGACTGAGGCCAGAGAAGGGCAGCAACATGCTTAGAGTCACAGGATGAGTCAGTGATTGGAGCCAGATTAGGACTCCAGTCCGTGTAGCCATTCCCACACCAGTCCGTGTCAGGATGCCATTGGACCAGTGTGAGGGATACTGCCATTGAGGACTCTTGGAGTAGGGGTTAGTTTAAGATAAAAAGAATCCTATTCCAAAAGGCAAAGTCATGCTTTCCACTGCTTTGGGGGCCAGAAAGATATGGCTAATACAGAGAAGGGATAGAGACTAAGATGTAGCCCAGTGTGACCACTGTAGCCTCGTGGCTGCAGATAGACTGATATCAAGTGACTGACTGGGTGAAAGAGTGCAATTGTTTTTAAACATTTCAAGTTGGAATTGTGACCCTTGTAAGAATCATATATGTGTTCATATTTTATGGGTACAATGATACTTTTATTTATTTTAAGAGATTTCCTCATTACAATATTTTGTCATTAAAATATTTCCTTCTCTCAAAATATTTGAGTAAGTTTGTACAAAGCAGCTGAGTTAATTCATTTTGGGTGAAGACAAGGAATTTAACATGGTATCTAGAGGCTTTGCACGATCTATGTCATCTCTCTTTTCCCTCTATCCATCCTCCTGGCCTCAAGTACCATTTTCACGTGGGTGATTCCTAAATCCACATTCCTCTTGTTGGTACCCCCAGTTGGGTATCCATCTTCATCTCCTTGTCCCATAATAATCTCAAGGTCAACATTGTTCCCCTGTCTTAGGCTGGGCTCTGTAGAAGGCAGAGCCTGAAACAGAGACTTATGTATTGTGTTAGGGTTCTTCAGAGAAACAGAACAAATAGGATGTGTATTTAGAAAGAGGTTTATTTTAAGGAATGAGCTCATGCCATTATGGAGACTGGAAAGTCCAAAATCTGCAGGGTGGGCCATCAAGCTGGAGACCCAGGAAGGGCTGATGTTGCTGTTCACATCTGAAGACCATCTCCTGGCAGGATTCCCTCTTGCTTGGGAGAGGGCAGTCTGTTATTTTATTCTATTTTGCCCTTCAACTGATTGCATGAGGCCCACCCACATTATGGAGGTAATAAGCTTTATACAAAGTTAACTGATTTAATGATAATCTCATCCAAAAGCATCCTTACAGAAACATCCAGAAAAATGTTTGACCATATATCTGGGCATTGTAGCCCAACTAAGTTGACATGTAAGATTAACCATCCCATGTGTGAATAGTTTATGTGGGAAAATGTTCCCAAAGATGAGTGAGGGAAAAGGAGAATGAAACAGGAAGGAGGGAGATCTGATATAAAGATCTGGCCACTGGGTGATCCAGCTTCTGGGACCTTCTGCGAACATGAAGTATTCTTCCATCAGCTCCCATCCTCTATTGGGTGTCCACTGGGTGTTAATTCTCCTGCACTTCACGTGAGCCTCCAGTGGTTCCCTTAGGCATGGAAGCCACTGCAGGCTAGAGAGGCCCAGTGCAAAGAGCCCCAGGGAAGGGACACAGGCTGCAGGTGGGGTGCCTCCACGTTGCATCTACTCAGAACTGGTGGAAGCTACCCAGAACTGGCGGTTGAAGCCTTGGCTGCCGTCAGAGGTGAGGCTGAGATGGTGCTCAAGAGGTGACAGTTGCTTTATCCCCAATAGCCTTCTTCCCCTGACACCCCTGTTTTGTGAACTGACATTATATCATCCAGCTGCCAAGCCTTGGAGTCGTTCCAGATTCCTCCATTTCCCTCACCAGTCATCTGATTAAGAACGGTTCTTCCATTTTTTTCCTCTTTTTAATATGCTTCTTATATGTATTCCTCCTCTCCAACCCCTGTGTTGTCACCACCACCCATCAAATCCTCACCAACTCTTCTCTGAGTTCTTTTTTTTTTTTTTTAAAAAACATTTGTTTCTTTTATTTTTTTATAAATTTATTTATTTATTTATTTATTTATTTTTGGCTGTGTTGGGTCTTCGTTGCTGTGAGCGGGCTTCCTCTAGTTGCGGTGAGGAGGGGCTACTCCTCGTTGCAGTGTGCGGGTTTCTCATTGTTGTGGCGTCTCTTGTTGCGGAACACAGGCTCTAGGCGCGCAGGCTTCAGTAGTTGTGGCACGTGGGCTCAGTAGTTGTGGCTTGCAGGCTCTAGAGCGCAGGCTCAGTAGTTGTGGCGCACGGGCTTAGCTACTCCACGGCATGTGGGATGCTCCCGGACCAGGAATGGAACCTGTGTCCCCTGCATTGGCAGGCAGATTCTTAACCACTGTGCCACCAGGGAAGCCCGCTCTGAGTTCTTTGAAATGATTTTCCAGCTGGTGTCTCTGCCTCCAGCCTTGGATACCTCCCAAACGGATATCTCTAAAATGCATGCTTGACTGTGGAATGTTCCTTGCTTAATACTCCTCCACAGCTCTGAGGTTTGAAGACTACATTTCTTCCAACTCCTCAGATAGGCACACAAAGCCCTTTATAATCCGAATTCCATCGACCTCTCATTTCATCTCTTGCAACATTGCTGCTTGGATGCTCTGCTCCTCTAGGGAAGAACCCTTGGAGGCCACTCAGGGCAACATGCTCTGTCATGCTCTGATGGCTTTAGTTATGCTGCACTCTCTGCCTGGAATGTTCTCCCTCCTCCTTAGGTCTTCATCCCCAGCCCAAGTTTACCTAGTGAGCATGTTCTCCTCTTTCAAAACTTGGCTCATGCGTCACCTTTACTATGAAATTTTCCTGCGCCTTCCAGATGTAGAATTGACCATCTTTGATACCCTTCCCACATCTTTACAGACATCCTTCACTAGGTCCATATAATACTTAATTGCACTTGCAATGAACATATCTGTCTTTCTCAAACAGGAAGTGCCTTGACAGCAGGCATCCTATTCTGGCCATCTCTTTGCATCCACACCATGTAATGCTCAGCCTGGCACAAAGTAGATGCTCAGTTAGATAGCTGCAGATGAGATGATGGAGCTCAGAAGGAACTATGCTTAGACTGCTGGTGGAAGGGTTTCTTACCTGAGGCACAGAGGCAGGAGGCTGGGGAATGATCACATTACGTCTCCTGACAAAGTTTAAGAACAGGTGAGGGCCTTGTGCACTGAATTGTGTTAGGGACAGACCTGGTTCAAAGAAGTGGGGGAATATATTTGTGCCTGTGGAGCCCCCCTTCCCTTACAGTCTGAGTCCTGAGAAGCCAAATGTAGCTTAAGCAGAAGCTGAGTTCTTAAGGTCTCGCCAGAGTAGGTTGTGTTGGCCTGGCTCCTGAAGAGCCAGTGCTTCTAGATTCTGAGAATTTTTCCCTAATCTCTGCTTACAGGACTCCAAGCGGCTGGAGCCTGCATAAAAGGGGCCTTTGTCTGATATGGGAATGGCTTTGGGTGCTAATCTCTCCTTGGATGCATTTTAATTCACTTTAATGACTCTGCCTCCTGTCAGGCTTTTCTTTAGTGAGGGGGTTTTGTTAAAGAGATTAGAAGGAGTGAACAGGAGCCCCCAAATCTAGCTTTCCTCAGAAGGTGCTGTTCTTGGGAAAACAATATTCTGCAAAATGTATTAGGATGCTCTGGCAGGGAGTGGGGAGGGAGCGGAGTGGAGAATAGGAAAATTAGATCTCTAATAAACACATGCACGTGTAAACACTGTGCACATCCTAACACCAAGCACATCCACCAGCCGGCTGCAACTCTCACTGGCCCCCCTCTCCTGCTGACAGTGGTGGGAGTTGAAGCAGACAAGACAGAATGATGTCATCCCTAGGATACTGTCCTTTCTCTCTCTTGCTCCCTCTCCTCTAGTTTTGTATAAACACAGCTGTTTGTGAGGAATGCTGGGTTGGGAAAACATAAACCATGGCATTAAAGACCTTTCCTCCCCACCACACACCCCTTCCTACTGAATGTGGAAGACTGGAATGCTTTCAGCCGGCAGCCCCATTGTCCTCATGTCTGCAACACCAGGCCTTTCAGCTTTCTGGCTGGGGCCTGGGGTGCCCCGGCTCAGGGACTGTGCAAAGTCCTGCAGGCCAGACAGGAGCTCTGGTTGCAGGTGACACATGAGACTACCTGTGGAAGATTCCTGGAAGAGCATGGAGAGAGGAGGAGGGCTGCTTTCTTAGGCTGGGGGATGCAGGGTGGAGGTTGGCGGGGAGGAAGGAGTCCACAGTGGATGCAGGCTCTCTGGCTGGAACCAGAGCTGCCAGCCTCTGGGGAACCAAGGGGAACAAAATAGCTATGGTGGGTTACAGACCCCGGCTGCAGGGCGAGGCTATTGCAGAGGGAAGGACTGTTGGGTTAACTCCATGCTCATGACAGCAACCCATCCCCTTTCCAGGGCGTTCACAGTCACGATTTGAGACCAAAAGCCTTTTATCCTTGTAAGGAGTAGAGAAGGGGGCAGCTAAAGGGAGAAATCAAGCCTGAACTCATGCAGTCCGGCTTCTTTTGAAATCCAGCGGTACTGCGGCCCACAGCAACTTATTGGTGGTGGTTTTCCATTTCCGGTTGTTGACTTCTGGGCCTTGGGGGTTAGGATGGTTTTTATTCAGGCTCCTGAACTTGGCATTTTGGCTGAGAACACGCTGGCTTCCTGGCCCCCCTGCCCCATCCCAGCCTACTCTCTCAGTGCCCCACTCTGCTGTGTGGTTTTGTGGCCACAGCTGCGAAGAACTCCCCGAACCTCCCTTTCCAAGGGCCAAGCCCCCTAGAATGTGACCCAGAACAGCTGTCATTGTGGAATGATGGGATTCAGTGCTAGAGAAATGGGGGTGGGTGGTGAGCCAGTGGTCTTAATTCAGTCCTCTCTTGGATTTCCATGGGGAGAGAAGACAAGCCTTTACCTACTTTTCCATGTTAAGTAAAAATCTCAGAGGTCACGCTCCTGGAGACCCTGCAGTAACATTTGGCCCGTGGTTGCCTCTCTTGCCTGCAATTTGCCAAGGCAAATGTCTATCCACATCCTTACTGGGTGCCTGCTATGTGTCAGGCGGAGTGCTAGATGCGTTGCATCTGTTCCAGTTTTATCCTTGCAAAACCACAGTGTTATTAAACGGTGTTATTTTATAATGAGCGATAAAGAAACTGAGATAAAGGTAGTTTAAGAAACACTATCCAGTGATAGTTAGTGATGGAGCCAGGATTCACACCTGCTCAAATTTCAATGTCCATGCATTCCAAGAATTCAGAAGGAGATAGATAGGGTAGGAACGATCAGAACAAACCTGAGAGACAGAGATGGCAATTGCCTATGTGAGGTGATTTGAGGGATACAATTAACATCCCTCACCTCCCCAAATATTCCCCTTACAGCCTGAAACCCTACGTTACAGAGCCATTCCTTTGTGCTAAGCAAAACTCTGTTTTTGAATGGAAATATTTCTGGGAGGGGAAGTCATTTAGCCATTAAAATGCTCTATTAAAAGAAACAAAACTCTCATTTTCTTTTAAAATGTTTTACTTTTAAATTAATTGTGTTCCTTGTAAAGTAATCCTTAGCAGAAAGTAGTTTGTATCAGAATAAATGTCTGGGAGGAGACCTCTTAAGGGAGTTGAAAAGTGTTAATCTTTGACATTTACTATTATAAGCACATTTAAAGTAATTCCTAGAAACTGATAAAATCTATTTGGAGAAAAGGATTTCTCGCTCTTTTTTTAAGTAGTAGAATATTTCACCCTTCGGATCTGAAAAAAAAGATAGACATGGGTATTAACTTTCTGAGATATACCTACAAAACTGAAGTCTCTTGGAAGTCTGCTTCAAAGAAGGAAAAAGAAGGAATGTGAAAGATAGTTTGAAAGCTTCAAATATTATGAGGTGAGAATGCATTTGTTAAAATACTTGGAAAAACCCTAGAGGTAAATGAATAGAAGCTATTATTATTCCTCCTAGAAATTACATCTACAACAAAGGAGTGAGAGGAATAATGTCCCAAGGCAATATTTCCCAAGAATTTTCGGCTGGTGACTATGCCTTATGTTGTCAATAACTGCTACATGAATGCAGAATTTTCTGGTTAAATGAATTTGGAAAGCACTGGGTGAGACAAAGTTAAACATGTTTCTTTATGATAGGAGTTATCAGAGCTTTTAATTGTGCATTCTCCCAGAGGGTGTACAGTACAGTATAGAGAGTTTCTTAAACTCATTTGACCAATACATATTTTTTTGGGGGGGTGAGAGGGCTAACATTTTGTAAGACCAGCATTTCATGGAACATAGTTTGAGAAACACAGCCTTAAACAATTGTCAATATGCAATATGATATGGCAGTTCAGGTGACCTGAATTTAAATCCTAGCTTCACCACTTGAAAGGGATGCAAGCTTGGGCAAGTTACTTAGCTTCCCTATGCCTCAGTTTCTTCCATCTGTAAAATGGGAGGAGTAACATTAGCTATTTAGTCAGCCATGAGGATTAAATCAAGAGTACCTGCCGTAGAGTCAGAGCTCAATAAATATTAGCTACTGTTGGTATTATTTTTGACATTTTGTCTAGATTGTTTATGCTTATGCTGAACCCCAGAAGAAAGGGGAAACCTCAGCATGCACTTCTCTATCTTTGTTCATGTCTTTTCCTCCACTTAGAATGCCTTGCCCATCTCTGCCCGTGCAAAGAACAGCAAGATATATCTCAATGCCACTTGTCCCATGAGAACTTCCTGGATTCTCCCAGCTTTCCCTCCTCTAAATCCCCAATTTTACTCTGTAGGTTTCTTAGACTTATAACATTTGGCTTTGTATTTTTGTGTAATTTACTTTAATCTTGGAAAGATGTCTTCTCTATTGTACCTTTGATTTCCTGATACCTGGCAGGGTACCTTCATTGCCTGGATCTCCGCTAAAGGTTGGCTGAATTGTTAAATTTCAGGACCCTCTACTTAGATGCAAACACCCTTTAGCAAACACCCTTTAGTGAGATTATCCCTTAAGTCCTTACCTGTACATGCATCACCAAACTTTTTATAGTTTGGCAAGGGCTGGTGAAAACGGGTCTTTGGCTAGGCTAGGCGTAGGAGTAGGAAGAAAGAAGAAAGAGGAGGATTAAGTATGTACTATGATTGTATATCTTAGTATTTTTGTTCTTCAGGAACATTATAATGAAAAGTATTCTTTTTCATTCTCCCTATCCATGTCCACCATGTGTCTGGATTTCTGCTTGACTATTGTATGGTTAGAAGAAAATCAGAGACAACTCCTGCCTACTACCTCAATTTTACTAGCCTGACTGTAAGTCTCCACAGCCTCTGAGATGTTTCGTAGCTGCTGTCACCTCTCAGAGCTCTCACAGCCCTTTGCACCTACCACGTACCACTGTTAGCAGTTTTGTCACCATGAATAGGTCTGTCCCCTCGCTCTGAGGTTTGTGGGACCCGCCTTGGTATCCCCTGGCCCTTGACCCAGAGCCTGGCATGTAGCAGGCTCTCAGCACGTGATTACTGGGAAAGTGAGAAAATGTCCTATAGGATGCCTTTAAACAGAGGCTCAGAAATAGCCTCCCAACTCCTTCTGTGTCTGAAATCTGAGCCCCATTAGCAACCCCCTTTCCCTGACCCTGACTTGAACTTTAGTCTGCTGAAAAGAGAGAAAAGTGCAGAATGGGAAGAGGCGCATATGTTTTCTTAGCCCCATGGGCCTTTGCCGCCCTCTGGCCCACGCATTCCAAGGCAGATCAGGAGCCAGGTGGAGCTGGCTGACGTGCACCCTGATCCCTGATGGGGGCGGAAAGACCTGCCCGAGAGCCTACACAGCCCATGGGGTGTGTGCAGGGCCTGCTGTGACCCACAGCTGAACGGTCAAGGTCCCACCTTAATACCCGCACAGCTGCTCCAGGGGCAGGAGACCTGGGGGAGGCAAGCCCCCTGCGAAAGACCAACCCCAGAGTGCTGGGGGAGGCTGTTCTTTGTGGGAGGGATAATTTCGGAAGGGCTGGGTTGTGTTGCCCAACTGGGGAGACTTGTGGAAAGGGTTCCAATGTCCCTGAGAATGCTGAGATTAGGGAGAAAACATGGAGGGAAGAGCCGGGTGGGAAGCCAGCCCCTTTCCATGCGCCTTGGAGGCAGAGAGAGAGAGAGAGAGACAGAGAGAAACAGAGAGAGACAGAGAGCGAGAGGAACACCAGGAAGTATTTCCATAGTATTCAAATATGAAAATGATGACTCAGAAATGATTATACTTCATTTCTCAGATTTACTCATCTCCTCTGATTCTGGGTAGACCCTGGGAGACACGTAGAGCTCCACAGAACAGCAGAGGACACTGAGGCCAGAGAGAAGCTATTTGGCTCACATTTGAAATTCCAGGAGTCTCATGAATTCCTTTCTAGGAGACGTTAGAACCAAGAATATGTGGTCTGAAGTGACTTCGGTGATTCTCTATTCCAACCTCCTTGTTTTTCAGGTAAAGCATCTCAGTGCTGTCATATCTTGTCCCAAGAGAATGGAAGAGTATTTTGGGGATGGAGGCCTTGCCTGGGGCAGGGGTTGGTCGAAGAAAAGCGATTGCCTCACGCATCCTTGGTGAAGAGGAGGAGGCTCATATAAGCCTCTCAGTCTCCATCATGCGATTTTGTTGGCTCTCTTATTCCCTAGAAGGTTGCCTTCTGTGTTCATTCTTACCCAGCGGCCCCTGGCTGAGATGTTTAGAGTTGGGGGATGGAAGTGAGAGTTGCATACAGTGCAATTTGATGTGCCCCTTCCACTTAGGGGGATCCTATTCTCAGAATCTGGCCTAGTCTGTACCTGGTAGAAGTTCTCAGGGAAGAAGCAGAAGTGACTTGCTGCATTCCAGCACCATCTTGGGCCCTGGGATGGAATGCATGGAGTTCCAAAGGCCAAAAGGACTGGCAGAGGACACACAGTAAGAAATGGAGCCCTAGCCCCATTCCCCAAGGTGTCATCAGGCAGTGGGCTGAAGCAGAAGGGTGATGCACTTCCATCTTAATACATTTTCTTGTGTCTCAGAGACTCTGGCCATCTATAGAGCAAAACCCTACCTGTTCAGGTTGTGGCTCTAGAGCCACAGCTTTTCACCCCAACCTTTTCCTCCACATATGACCTTGCTCTTGGTTGAGACGGTCAGGGGAACAGAGAGAGGATGATTAGAAGAGAAATGGGTGAAGTTTTGGAAATGGCCAATGACTTATCATGTGGACTACTTATCAGTTGGATGAGTATCTTCAACCTTGTTTTATAGATGGAAACTGAGGGCTAGAGACTATGTTGACCAAGCTCTTCAAAGGTTATAATAAGTGATACACTAGGTCAAATTTCAGTTCCTGTGGTTTGTTTTGGAGATATAAAAGAATGTGGAGTAGCATGGAATGTGGTCTCTGCAGTAGCATGGTGCATGGGGCCCTGTGCTTCCAGGACTATGAGGAATGGCACTGGAGCAATCTCTCAACCTCATTTAGGATGTACCATGATTTCCAAGGACTTGTCTTCTATATGCATTTTAAATGACCACATCCATTGGTTAAGATGTTTCCAACTGCAAGAAACAGAAAGTCTCATACTTGTTTAAGAGGTAAAGACATTTGAAATTTCACATAAAGAAAGTCTAGAGGTAAGAGGGACTGTAGACAAGATATGCTCATCTGGATCCATTTCTATGTGATTTGCTCAGCTCCTTTCCCCTCTAAGAGTTGGTCTTGGCTCAGACCAACTTGCCTCACAGTTTCAAGATGGCTGCCAGGGATGATATGTTTTCTTATTTCACATACAGGCAGATAGGGAAAGTGTGGAACAAAAATTCTACCCCAGCATGGAATAAAATTTCTTCCCTTCTACCTGATTGCCCAACTTAAGTCATGTGCCCATTTCTGAACAGATAGTAGTTGTTAGGGGGATGTTATGTGCTGACTGGCTTAAACCTGAGTTCTTGAATCAAACACTGAGACTGCTACGATTTGGTTCATGTACTCAGAACCCACGTCTGAAGGCATGTAGGACAAGTGAGGGAGGATGGTTGCTTGAACAAAACTGGAGTCTCCTAGGAACGAGAAAAGAGTGAGAGATGCTGGATAGATACTCAAACAAGTTCACTATACCTACCATTTAAGCATCCCAAAGAGAACTTCCAATACCTATGTGCTTACTGGGTAGATTTCATACTCTTCCATCTCTGAGGTCATGGGTCTTTCCCCCACTGAGCTGATATGTGGTTGCCTTTGACTACTCTCTTCTCCCTGGCCAGAAAAGTCGTGACAATGTGGCAGGGTTGATTTTGCTCAACACTTGAAGCATAAGCTATAGCAATGTTTGCAGGAAATGACTGCATGAAACCATTTTCCTCCAAAGAGAGCCATAAAATTGGTAGGTTCCTAAAAGCTTACTGGTGGACCTAGATCAGAAAGGTTAAAAGTCCCTCGGCTGAGGTCATACATTGCTGAGTGTCAGAGCCTGCATTAGAAACAGATCTTGTGGCTCATATTCCAGTGCTCTTTCCATAATACCGGGGAGATGTCATTGTGGTAGAAATGACGTCAACCCTTTGGTAGCAAGGGTATGTGTGAAGAACGCAAATTTTGAGCTTGGGCAGGTTCCTTAACTTCTCTAGGCCTTGGTTTATTCACTACTATAATAAAGGGATCTTATTAGATGACATTTAAAGTACCTTCCAATTCTAAGAATCTATGAGTAGCTTTAGGTCATGATTCTCTTCCAAAAACCTGAAAACACTTGTTCTATTAGATCATTTAACTGCAGATTATTTGTTTAAATAGTTTCCCAGGAGTGTCCCAGAACATCCTACATAATAAACCAGTTGTTAAATCATAAACAATATGGACAGGATTCATCATCATTATGCTTCCCTACTGAACATCCCTGGGGCCTTCTGTTTACTTGGACACTCTGGCTAAAGGAGTGTTGTCAGGGATTCCCTATGTGGGTGACCACTTTTCCAAGAATTAGAAAACAACAGACTGTAACAAACACTAGAGCTCTACTGGAAAAAATGTCCCTTTTTTTTTTTTTTTTTTTTATGAAATAGAACTGTGAAAAATCAAAGAACTTTGTGTTCTTTCAACTCCCTTCTTATCTTGGTGTTCTTATTACCCACCCCACACCCTGTTATTATCAAATTCTCAGCATGGACCACTAATCCCCACTTAACTAGATGAGGTTTAGAGTGTTACATTCCCTGGAGAATTTGTAGGAAATCTTAAAGCCTCCAGACCCAAAGGAATATATAGCTAATGGTAGCATTTGTCGTCCTATGATGGTCCAGCATAAGAGCTATTATAAGGACAAGATAGTCTTCTTAGAGCATCTCAAAGCAAGCATTGAATCTATTTTGTTTCCCAAGAGGGATAACAAAACCCCAAAGTTTCAGGCTTCCTTCAGAATATTAGTTGGTGCTATAAGAAGGGCACGCAGGATAGGAAGAGGAAAGGATTACTTGAGTTCCAGAGAATTTACATTTAGTGCTGTCTATTAATTCCCCCTCACACAATGGCTCTGTGTTATCCTGATGAAGAGGAGATAAATGACTTGCATATACATACTGTTAAGAAGAAAAATATGCAGAACAATAGCAAGAGTATGATTTTATTTGTATTAGGATAGTCTAGGCTATTCTTTGGTAACATAGAAACATCAGATTTCTGAGACTTAACACTACCAAGGTTTATTTCTTGCTCATGTCACAGTCCAATGTGGGCCAGTTGACTCTCTGGTGTGGCTTTCTTCCAAGCAGGGACCTGGCACCCAAATTGCCTCCATTTTGTAATCCCATAATCTCGGAATCCTTTTCTTCTAGCCATGGGGCTGAAAAACAGGCAATGTGAAGAAACCATTCCCAATCATAACGGCCTTGGACCAGAAGTGACATGTGACTTCTGCTCATACTCCCATTGGCTATAACTCAGTCACATGTTCCCAACCTATTTGCAAGGGAAGCTGGGAACTATTTTCTCACTGTATGTCCAGGATTAAGTAATGCTGTGGTGAATACATAGTATGATATGATTTCTGCTACATCATTTATATAAGAATGAAAATAAAACTACTTGTGGGGCTTCCCTGGTGACGCAGTGGTTGAGAATCTGCCTGCTAATGCAGGGGACACGGGTTCAAGCCCTGGTCTGGGAAGATCCCACATGCCACGGAGCAACTAGGCCTGTGAGCCACAACTACTGAGCCTGCGAAATCAAATGCTCTGGAGCCTGTGCTCCGCAACAAGAGAGGCTACGATAGTGAGAGGCCCGCGCACCGCGATGAAGAGTGGCCCCCACTTGCTGCAACTAGAGAAAGCCCTTGCACAGAAGCGAAGACCCAACACAGCCAAAAAAAAACTAAATTAAAAAAGAAAAAAAACAAAAAACAAAAAAACCCCCAAAAAACTACTCGTGTATGTGTGTGTACATGCATTTATATAAATACAAAGAAAAATGTCTGGAAGGATATGCACTAAATTTACCTTCAGGGAAGGAAGTGGGGTTGAGATAGTAAGATAAGGTATGACTAAAGGGGTTTTTCAGGATTTATTCTGTTTTTTTTTTTTTTTGCATTAAGTTAAAAATTTTTACAATGGTGTATTTATGAATTACCTGTATTATTAAATAAAAACTCTCCTCCCCCATACACATAACTTGTCAATGGTTTCACAGCAAGAGAGATTTGCCAGACTCTAAAATTTATGCTGTTTTATTCTTTAAATCTATTCATTATGTCCTCCCACAGTTTCTACTTCATAGGAGGATTTTTCTCTAGTCTGCTGGGGGCTGGTGTTGGTGACTCAGTTTATTTAGTGATCGCCTGTTGGGAAGGAAGAGTGGGGGGCTCACTGTTCTCACAGAGGAGCTGGGAAGGATGTTGGGAACCGTATCAGCCCTTTTCCTTCCAGTCCAGACATCTAAAGCTCAGAGGAAACACCACTTAAGCTCTGGTTGGATGTAGCCACTCAAACGATGGCCTTGTGAATCTGTCTCTCTCTATCACTTTGCTCTGTTCTGCACTGGCTTCATCCTCAGGGAGGTTCCTCTTTATGGTGACAGAATGGATGAAGTTCTCAGCTTAGGTAATGGCAGCTGAGTATCCCCAGTGGCAAGTGTCTTTTTGCAACAGTTTCACCCAGAAGCTCCTATCCTGAGTCTCTTTGGTGTGTTTTGGGTCATGTGCCATCACCAAGACTTTGATTGGCTAGGCCAGAGTCATGGCGGTAGGGAAGACAGTGGTGTCGGGCATAGGACCCAAACACAGGACTGAGCGTGTGGGGAGGGGTGGCATTTACAAATTGAGAGAGGACAATTCATCCCGCTGTGACAGCCAGTGAGGACAATTCCTACCAGGAAGGTCTTTCAGAACTTGTGACATAATCACAGAAAGGTAGCTATGTGCTCATGTGAGACCAGCCTGCTTCTCCCCCTTCTAAGAAGGGACCCCAGGAAAGGTGAAGGTCTCTCAGCGTACATGTGAGGTAGGTTAGGAGTGGCTGGAAGGCCTGGGGAATTCAGCTGGGATGGTGATATCTGTGCTGAATTTAGTTTAGGCGGCTTAGACAAAAACGCTGCCTCGGTCTGAGTCATTTTTGCACTTACAGCTCAGGAAGGTGGAGGAGGGCCCAGCAGGAGCCAGGATCTGCAAATAAAGCCGCCATACGGTGAAACACGCCTTCGTGGCATCTTGATGCGGGAGTGTGGTGCTGTGGTCATGCTGGCCTTCAGGTCACTACGGGGCTCTGGATTTGCCAATCCCTGCTGTCCGCTTTACCATAGCATATGTTGACCCACGCAGGCTGATAACACGCCCCAGCGGGTCTCCAAGATACCTATAGGGTCTGTCCTCCTTCCGAGCCCTCCTAGTAGCTTGCCGCCTGTCCCTGCATTCGTTTCACAGTTCAGGGACCTTGGGATGTCACCCAAGACCCAGCTTTGCTCTGTGGACACGTGGAGATCTTCTCAGAGAGATCTGAGACCACCCTTGCCCCCACACCTCATCTAGATGGGATGGCGGAGATGGGACAGCCCTTAATTTCTGGGGAGGAACTCAGTGACTCTTACCTCCTCCCAATGAGAAGGTAAGAGGATCTATCAGACATCATGATCCTGAGTCAAAACACATGGATGGTCACTGAGTATGAGTCACAGTGCCAAGGGGCACATTAACTTTATGAAGATCACACGGTTATTGAGTTCATTTGTTATTTGGCAGGATGAGGTGACCAGAACCCAGAACTTGATTCTATCTTGGTCATTGTTTTCCTCTATTACTCCACCTCCTTGATGACTTTCCCTCAGTGAAGTGACAGGGTAAAAACCGGACAAGGACAAGAGGGCAAGAAGAGCATGGGGCTGGAGGCTCTGCCCATTTTTTAGGCTAAATTCGTTTATGTCTTGGTGCTTCTGTATCGTCATAGAGTTAGAATGCCAGAGCCCCAGGGCACCTTAGGGTTCCCCTGGTTGTCATTGCTCTTCGTACTTTCTCTCACAGAGCTGCTGAGTGGAGTCACTGAGAAGGGGTATCCCAGGTCACAAGTTGTGCCACAGCCATGGAGCTGAAAGAGGACGGAGGTAACAGTCATGCAGACATTTTCTTCTATAAAACTCCAGAGGGCACTTCTCAGGCTCCTTGGAGGCAGTTTTGGTTCAGTCCATGGAGGGATGTTTATCATCCAGAGCTGTCCCACCATGAAACGGGCCGTCCGGTGGGATCGTGAGCACTCTGCCAATGGAGGTTGAAAAGCAGAGTCAAAAGACCTGCAGGGAGGGCGGTGGTGCGGGAGGAGGTTCCTGGGCGGGAGGGAGCTTTAAAGACTCACGGAATTCTCTACGTCTATGACTCAGCAGAATGAGATTCCCCCAGGCACATTGTGGGCTCCATTGCTGTCCTTTCTCTGGTTCTGCCCTGGCTCGGATGCCCGGGCTGACGTCCAGGAAGTGCAGGCACCAGGCCAGGCCAGGCGGTGCCTTGCAGAGCGCGTGAAGCTGCAGGGACTTCCTCCCAGGTGCTCATCGACAACTGCCTGGATTAATCTCCAGGGCGATGAGCACACCAGTGCCCTTCTGTGCCACTTCCCCACCGCCCACCTCCCCAAATCCACAGAGCTATTTATTTTATTTTTACCCTCAGAGGAGACATCGATGAGGAGAGGGATGCTTTGACATTCTTGTGAGGGCCTTGAAGGGAACATGCTTGAGAGTGGTAAACCCGGAGAAAGAGAATGGAGTTTTTCATCTATTTTCTGTTGTCTCCGTCCATCAGAGTAAACCCTGGCAGGGAGAACATGAGGGTGAGTGGGGAGGGGGCAGGCAGACTCTTGGCTTGTCTTGTGCCTGGATATCTCATATCCGATCTAGAGTGGAGCCAAGAATGGACAAAGATACAAGGCCACTAGATAAGAGACATAGTGTGCAATTGAGCTCCTTAGGGCTATACCTGGGCTGTGCTGGCCCCCCACTCTAGGAGGGGCTGGTGCCATTGGATGCTAGACTGTTGGGGCCAGTGGTGAACCTGGAGAGCCATGAGCCTCACGATCTAGTTGGTTAGAGAAAAGCACTGAGGCCTGGAGAGACCCACAGATGCTGGTGGTAGTGCCTGGGCAGGCCTCCGAGTTTCCTGCAATCTTGTGCTCCTTCTGCCGTGACAAGCTGGCAAGATGCCCCTGCTCTTACCTGGGCAGTGTGAACAGGATACAACATGTCTGAGCTGCAAGAGACACCCTGAATCATCTGTCCCTCCCCCTATTGTCAAGGTAAGGAAAGTGAGACTTGGAGAAATCAAATGCGCATAAGATGCTCAGAAAGAGGAAGTGACTCACCCCACACAGTACAGCGTCAAAGGCAGGCTAGGGTCACCTGGCCCACCCCTGGGTTGTCTCCCTTCTACAAGCTGGGAAGAGCAGATTCATATAATGTTAAAAACAACTAGCCCTGCATGGTTCCTTTTCATTTTTCAGAGTATTTTCACAACCTTGATCTCATTCCATCCTCCCCTCAGTTCTCTGAGTGAGCGAAGGCCCACCACAGCAGGCAGTATGGGGTTCTGTTCTTCAAGGACCCCTCTTTCCCCACCCCATGCCCAGAGGACAGGTGAGGCCTGCTGGGAGGCAGGCACTGAGTGTGTTTGTACACCCGGTGAGCAGGACGAGCACCTCCACGGTAGCCTAGGTGTTAACACCATCCTGGTGCCCCTTTTTTGCATCCTTTTGGAGAGAATGTGGTCATTTGTTCATCCTCTGTGTCACTCGGCAAGTCACGGGCAGAGTTGTCTATCCCTCTCCCTGACTACTGGCTTCCCAGCCTTGGAATGGATGGGAGACCCCAAGTGACATAAACCAATGGAGAATTCCTGGGGCTCTTGACAAGCCCAGAATGGACATTTTCTGCCGAGTCAGGAGGTTTCTGCTGTCAGGTGGCTGTAGGTCACTTAGAATGTGTGCTGTGACCTTTGACAGGTGTCGGGCCGGGCAGGTTGGAGTGCACAAGGTGACACTGTTGCCATACTTTGCATTTTATCACCGTATGTGATTGTAAAAGGACAACCAGGACACCAGATCTCCACATTCTCCCGCTGTGGAGATTTAGAGTCTCAGGGCTGGGAAGGGTTCTGGGCAGGGGCGGTGCCAACTCTTCTCTTGCCCGTGGCCCTGGCACGGTGTCTGGCATAGTTGTGGCTCTCACAGTGCCGTGTGTTGATGCCCGGCCTCCTCCTGCAGGTGACTCAGGGCCGTTGTCCCTCTCTCCTGAGCACCATTCATCATCTGCTTTCCGCAAAAGCCTAATGCATCCCCTTCCCAGGTGTGCACTCAAGACCTTGCATAAATCACCCCGGACACATGGAAATGGATCCCACACTCCAGGAAGGTGATTCCCCGGCTCTCCCCAGACACCTGTTCCATCACCTCTCCCACGCTCACTGTCCGGAAATTCTTCGCTGCTGCCCAAGTCCCACAGGCTGAAGGTATTTCCTCTTTCTAACCACTCAGATGGGCAGCAGCGTCCGGGGGCAAAGGCGAGCGGGAGAGAACCCAGACCTGGCGGTGCTTCTCATGTCACCCCGGTCTTCTCGTCCTTCCTGCAAGGTGCTCACATTTGTTTCCACTTAACAAAGTGCTTCCGCACCCACTGTTTCATTTGGTCTTTATTGCTGTGAAGAACACTGACACTGAGCTGCAATTCCCAAAGTGGAGATGACAACTCGGTGAAGGAACTGATGCTCACAGAGGTTAAGGGACTGAGATGAGAGCCAAGGTCCCAAAGCCAGTGAGTAGCAGGGTCGGGTCCTGGGCCTTTAACTCCCCTTTGGTGACACTTGCTCTTGAGTCTCTCATTTCTCAGTTCCCTGGGCAGCCTTTCAACTTTTCCTCGGGTCTTTCCCAGTCCTGCACCATCGTCGCTGCCTTTAGTTTCCACCCGTGTTCCAACTCCCTCTCTTTCCTGGATCCACATCTCAGTGTAATACTAACACACCAGTCCACCTCAGCCACAGTGTGGACACACATGCACACACACACACCACAAACACACACCACACACACACACACCAACCACACACACACACCACACACCACACACACACACACCATGCACACACACCACACACACACACCAACCACACACACACACACACACACCACGCACACACACCACACACACACACACACCAACCACACACACACACACCCCCCATACATACCACACACACACACACACACACACCACATACACACCCACCACACACACTCACCACACACCACACACAAACACACCATGCACACACACCACACACACACACACCAACCACACACACACACACCACGCACACACAGCACACACACACACACCAACCACACACACACACACCCCATACATACCACACACACACACACCACATACACACACACCACACACAAACACACCATGCACACACACCACACACACACACACCAACCACACACACCCCATACATACCACACACACACACCACATACACACACACATACACACACCCACCACACACACCCATACCACACACACACACACCACACCACATACACCCACCATACACATACACACACACCACACACACACACATACACACACCTACCCACCCACACGCACACACACACCACACCACATACACCCCCCATACAAACACACACACCACACACACACACACACACACCACAAACACACACCACACATATACATACCCACCACACACCTACCCACTCCACACCACATACACCCACCACACACACACACACACACACCACACCACATACACCCACCGTACACACACACACACACACCACACCACATACACCCACCATACACACACACCACACACACACACATACACCACACACATACACACCACAAACACACAGCACACATATGCACACCTACCCACACCACACCACATACACCCACTACACACACACACCACACACCTACCCACACCACACCACATACACCCACCATACACACACACACACACACACACCATGCCACATACACCCACCATACACACACAACCACACACACACCACAAACACACCACAGGCTGAGCACTGGAGAGCTAATCAACATCATGAGGAAGAGATGGACAAAGAGAAAGACCCAGTAGGAGAGGAACAAAGAAAAATAGAGAACAGAAGAGAGATGGATGAGAGAAGAGGAAAAGAAGATGGGGGTAACGATGGAAGAGCAAAGAAAGATCAGAGCTTTGGAGTCAGAAGGCTGGAATTCTAAATCTAGCTTCACCACTTCCTGGCTGAGGCACTTGGGAAAGTCACTTAACCTCTCTGAGCCCCATTTTCCTTTCTGTAAAATGGTCATTGTTTATTTATTTAATATTCATTAAATGCCACCTTCTAGGTGCCTGAGATACATCAATGCATAGAATAGTTAAAAAAAAAGCAACTCTGCCTTCTTGTGGGTGGAGATGGAAAATAAAATAAATATAATAAGCAAAGGATTTAGCATATTAGTAGATAAATGTTTATGGGGTATTAGTCTGGGTCTTCTCAGAAGCAAACACCAAATTCAGGATTGAACATGTAAGGAGTTCCTTAGAGGAAGTGCCCGTGTGAGGGAAGGTAGGGAGGCTGCTGGAGAAGCCCTGGCAGAGCCACGGGAGCACTTTGCCAGTCTGACCCTGAGTGAGGAGAGAGAGAAGGTTGGGTGGAAGCATCCTGGTTTGGCAAGGTCATCAGGGAGTTCTCAAGCCAAAGCTGGACATCAGGAGGCCCAATGACTTTTTTTTTCTAGGACTGAAAACTCTTATTAAAAAAAAAATTATTTTATAAAATATAAAAGTATAGTTGATTTACAATGTTGTGTTAGTTTCGAGTGTACAGCAAAGTAATTTAGTTATACATATACATATATCTATTCTTTTTCAGATTCTTTTCCCATATAGGTTATTACAGAGTATTGAGCAGAGTTCCCTGTGCTATACAGTAGGTCCCTGTTGGTTATCTATTTTAAATATAGCAGTGTGTATATGTTAATCCCAAACTCCTAATTTATCCTTCCCCCCGACCTTTCCCCTTTGGTAACCATAAATGTGTTTTTAAGTCTGTGAGTCTGTTTCTGTATTGTGAATAAGTTCATTTGTATCATTTGAGATTCCACATATAAGTGATATCATATGCTATTTGTCTTTCTCTGTCTGACTTACTTCACTTAGTATGATAATCTCTAGGTCCATCCATGTTGCTGCAAATGGCATAATTTCATTTTTTTTATGGATGAGTAACATTCCATTGTATGTATGTACCACATATTCTTTATCCATTCATCTGTTGATGGGCATTTAGGTTGCTTGCATGTCTTGGGTATTGTAAATAGTGCTGCAATGAACATTGGGGTGCATGTATCTTTTCGAATTATGGTTTTCTCCGGATATATGCCAAGGTGTGGGATTATTGGATCACATGGTAGCTCTACTTCTAGTCTTTTAGGGAACTTCCATACTGTTTTCCATGGTGGCTGCACCAATTTACATTCCCACCAACGGTGCAGGAGGGTTCCCTTTTCTCCACACCCTCTCCAGCATTTATGGTTCGTAGACTTTATTTTTTTAAATTTAATTTAATTTATTTTTTTATACAGCAGGTTCTTATTAGTTATCTATTTTATACATATTAGTGTATATATGTCAATCCCAATCTCTCAAAGACTTTTTAATGACGGCCATTCTGACTGTTGTGAAGTGATATCTCATTGTAGCCTATGTCTTCTTGACGTACTCGGCCATTGACTGGGAACCGCCCTTGAAAGGTGTGGCCTCAGTGTTAATGCAGCGATGGATTTCAAGTCAGAGCAACCGAGGCCCTTGGTCAGCTATGCTGCCTGGCATCAGAGGTCTGCAGGCTGCTCTCATGGCTGCTGCGTAGGAGAAATGATCATGTGAAAAATGGAACAGCGTAGGGAAGATGAGGAGCGCTGGGATGTGGACAGATTACAGTTTTCACAGGGAGGTCGGGGCAGGCCTCACTGAGAAGGTAATATTTGAGCAAACATTTGGGGGAGGTGGGGGGAGAGTCGTTCAGATGCCAGCTCCACCCTCATGTTGATATCATCATGCCGCCGGTCAGGCATGGGAAAGCAATTTGTAAGCAGTATAGACTCAGCTGACAGAAAGCAAACAAACAACAAGGCCATTTGTCCTGGCATCTTGGATTGACACGTCCCCTAGAGAGGAGATGCTGGCTTCTGTCCCAGACCGTCCCTCTGTTGGGGAAGATCAGGCTGGAGGACCGCACTCCCACTGGGAAAGCAGGGTATTCTGTTTCCAGGACATGCCACTCCCAGGAGTCCAGAGCTCTCTGAAGGGTCAAAACAAGATCTCCAGAGGATGGAATCTTATTTTCAGCCTAACAATGGGAAATAAAACAAAATCCTCTTTTCTCAGACAACTAGATGAATATATTATTATCCCTGACAACTGCAGTTAACAATAACTCCTGATAAGATATCATTTTTGTCTCTGTGGCATCCTGGCAGACAGAGTGTCATTAGTAAGTCCCAGGGCAAGAAGGAAGGAGTTGAGGTCACTAAGGATCTATTCTGTGCCAGGCTCTGTGCCGTCATTTATTTGATTTTCATGAGTCTTTGAGCTTTCAGTCCACTTTACAAAAATAGGAAACTAAGGCTCACAGGAATCCACAGTTGGTAAGTGGTGGATTGGGGATTAAAACCTAGGTCTGTGTGTTTCCAAAGGCCATGCTCTTTCCCCCTGCTCCTCACTGCACTGCTTTCCCTAATGGTCCATGATATTTAGCCATTTCTCCTTATATCGCTAATGTTTAGTTGTATTTTATCTACTTGTCTGAGGGCCTGTCTCCCCCACTCCCTCATCTCTTATCCACAGAGTGCACTGCCCTGAGAGGACAGGTGGGCCATATTAGTTTCTGCTTGGCCCATAGCATGTATAAGGGGCCCTGCTGCAAGAGACTCTTAAGCTGGAGAGTGGATGACTGAGCCCCACTCAACCATCTGTCTGTACCTTCCTGTTGAGAGAGGGATGGCCATATACTTTCGTATACTTTGGAGCTAGAGTTCTGAAACAGGAGTCTTTATCAGAATTATCTAAGGGAAGTTGTTAAAATACAGATTCCCCAGGTCTTGCCATTGGAAATTCTGATTTGGTAGGTTCAAAGTAGGCCTAAGAATCTGCATTTTAATAAGCACCATTACTTTGCAAGAACATATGGCAGGAGTAGGCAACCATTAGGTTGGGTAATGGTCCATTTGGTGGCATTCCTAGGGGAAATGGGTACTGTCTGTCCTCTGGAAAATGACCAAGGAGCAGGTGGCTCTATTGATTTCTGGAAAATGCCCAGTGACCTCTCCCTAGCTCCAGTCTTAGAGCAAGAACCTGGATCAAATCAGAAGGAAATTTGGAGATCTGTGGGGGTGGGGGGGGGGGGCGGGGGGCGGGGCTCATGCACTTCCTTTATGTGGTCAAGTTTCTTCGGCCTGTTCAGAAATGCCCCTGTATTCCCTCAGAGAAAGGTAGGTGAACTCGCCGAGAATTTGGCCCTATCCCAGACATGTACTGTGTTAGGTGGTAGAAACCAGAGACTTTTTCATCCCGTTCTCCTTGTTGGCATATGGACAACTGGCGCTTGAGGGTGGAAGTGATAGTTTGTGGTCACATGACTAATAGCTCCAGGGTTGGCTGTGGAGCCTGGTCTCCTGATTCCCGGGTCACTCCTCACTCCTTACTTCTCCTGAAGCCCATAGATGTGTGTTGCCCTCATGCCCAGTGTCCAGCAGTCCAAGTCTCTCTGAAGACATGCAATGGGGGGCATGGTGGGCTTGAGTAGTGAAGAACTGTGTGAGTTTACGCCCCCAGTTCCCGAATCCTCAATGTGCAGCTGGGGTAATGCCCATTGGTACATCCTAAGAAAAAGCTAGTTCCACCCCTTCTCTCCCCACACTTGCTACTGTTTCCTCCCTTCCCTCCTTCTGTTAATGGATTCAAACTCACCCTCAAGTTTATTGTTTTCAGAAGTTTGGTGGTGTATGAGGTGACTTTAGATGGCAGCAAATATTTTAATAGTTAACGTATATTGCTTACTATATGACAGGCTCTAAGGACTCTGGATGCATTAACTTATTAAATTCTCACAACTGCCTCATGAGGTAAATACTCCCCTTGTCTTTATTTATAATGAGAAAAACTAAGGTCCAGGGAGGTTAAAAGTTTCCCAAGGCTGTGGAGCAGGTGTGTGGTGGAGGCAGGTTTCCAATCCAGGCTCTCTGAGTCCGGAGCCTGCACACTTATCTGCGGTTCTAATGCTCCAGCACTATTTTTATTTCATTATCTATTAGAAAACGATAAATCCAATGTGAATGCTAGTTGGGAGATATGGACTCCAACCCCAGCTTGCTGTTGGATTTTAGATAAGACAAGGAAAGTTTTTAAAAGATGAAGAGCTTGAAAAAAATTTACAAAGCAGGTCCTGTACTTTCCAGATGAGGAAACTGAGGCCACAAGAGCCAAAATCACTGCCCCATGTGATGCTGCTGTGAGTTAGTGGCCAAACTGAAGCTAGAATCCATTTCTCCCGATGCCAGTTCCATGTCTATTGCTTTTCCTCTGAATGCTTTTTTATGTGGATTTGGTGGAAGTCAAGTCTTTCATAATTTAAGAAGTCGTTTAAACTTTACACAAATAGTTTAAGTTTGGAGCCAGGCATACACCTGGCTTGTTTTCATGAGAAAATTTAAAATCAATTTCCCAAAGCTGTTTGGCTAATAACACAGGCATCTGATGGGATTCCATTTAAACCACCATGAAAATGACTCAGTCCCATCACAGCTGATTTCTAAAGCATTGTGTTAAGTATTACCAGCCCTTTCTTCTCCCGCCCATCACATCTCCATCCTAAGGCTCTTCTCCCCAAAGAGGCTGCTCCCATTTGCCCCTGTCCTCTCTTCCCTCCCTGGCCCAACATTCACACTCTGAAGCACAGGCTGCCAGGCTGCCACTTACAGCTCATTTTATTCTGAAGTCATCTCCTTTTCCTCAAGACTTTCCATCTCAAATTCACATCAGGACCTCCAATATGCTTACAGCCTCAACCTCTGCCTTAAATGGCAGAGCTGGGATTAATAATGCCTTAGTTACTTTATTTTTTTGGTGCTTTATGCTCTGGGACTGCTTTCTGAGCCTTGATCTCCCTTCCCTTTGTTGTGCCTCAGTTTCTTCATCTGTAAAATGACGATTGTATTTGATGGTCACTAATAGCCTATTATTGACCCCATAGTGTTAACACTGAAAAATCATTTTCCTCTTGCCCCTCATTTTGTTTCCTCTCCTCCCCTGACTCAGCTGTCACAAGTGTGCAGTGCAATTTCTCATTCCCCAGGAAGTCCTCAAATAAAGCTTATTTTTCAATGAGGGTGGGAGGAGCTGTACATTATTCTTTTTTTCAAAATAATGACAGGAGAAGAAAAAGAACCCTCAAAACAAAAACATAAACAAACAAAAACAGAAGCAAATCAAAAACAGGAAAATCCACCCTTGCTGGAGGAGGTGGGGAAAAAGGTCAGCACCCACCACATTCCTAGGAATCTTTAGTCTCCTGCTCTATGGTTTTATATATTATTAGAGATTTTACAATAAAAACATGAAGAAGAGAAGCTGGATGGTGCTGACAAGCAAGGCTCTGGTGGGAAGTTACTCCTGTCCAACAAAGGCTCTGTGTAAAAATACCCGGCCAGGACCTTACCGTTTCCATAAACAGATGGACACCGCGGGCCTGGTGGAGGGGCAGAGGCAATGGGAGGAAATTGTATCTGACAATGATAACAATCTGGCATCTCCCAGAGCTTCACATCCTGGACAAGTCCAGCTGGCTGTCCAGATCCCCAGCTTGTGCAAATGAGATGGCTGTAAATAGAATTCTCCTGGCTCCCACCATGGCCACCCCTTATGGGAGCCCACAAAACTCTCCTGCCTGCCCCCCAATACCATATGCAAAAAAGAGGCAGATGAGGTGTAGAAGCTGCTGGTGGGGTAGAGGAGAGAAGGTGGGGCCCTGGGGGACTCCATGGCTGCCTTCAGTCCAAGCTCTGGGCCTAAGCAGATGACATGGATTGCACGCCTGTACATGGGACTTTCAGGAAGTCTTGCTTCACTTCTTTGGACCTAACCTTCCAGATCTGTAAAAAGGGAGGGACATGATTCCAGAAGCAGTGTATTCAGTTCTGAGAGATACACTTTAAGAGGGATAATAACCAAATAGCAGAGTCAACTGGAGAGGGGACCAGAGACGTGAATGCTCTCTGGGGACCCATCTGAAGGACCCATCTGAAGAGAAGGTGGGATTTGTTTTACATAGTTACAGAGGGCAGACAGAGAATCAGGAGGCGAAAGTATGCCATTAAGGTTGTAAGAGAGAATGTTTTCATTGTCAGAGTTGCCCAGATTGAGTGGGGAGTTCTTCACCACAGGCATAGCAACAGAGATTGGGAGACCATCTCCAGGTGTGTAAACACTGGAAAGGAGAATGGATCAGATGACCTCAGCCTCTAAATTTCCCTACTGAAAATCTGATTATGGGAACTTATTTTCCTCCTTCATGGATGGTTGAGGAAATATGAAGAAGCTTAGCATGATTAAGAGAGAAAACATATTGGTGAGAGGTCATTGAATACTGGTTTTTGGTAGATGAGAAATGAACTCATATGACTTACAAAAGTAGTTATTTGGGTACAGATAAGATAATGAGGGTAGAGTTTCACTGTTGGGGGTTCAAAGATGTCAACTGCCACTTTCTGGGATCTCTTCAAGCAAAGGACAATAGAGATGGGGTAGTGGTTAAAGATATAAGCTTTGGAGTAAGACTTCCTGGGCTCAAACCCCGCCCCACTCATGCAGTAGCTGTGCATTCTTAGGCAAGTTACCTAATTTCTCTGAGCCCTTGTTTCTTCATCTAAAATAGGAATAATGAAAGTTTCAACTTCATAAAATTATTGTGAAGATTAAATGAGATAATTCATATAAAGTTGGGCTGGATAACATCTCTTTGCCCCTCCAGATTCATGATCTACCCTTTGCCACTCTATGCCTGGAGGCTAATGACCATATCAATGAGTTCTTATTTCCTCTGGTTTCTCATTGGCCCGGCAGAAGGCCAGGGAGTCCCAGCAGAAGATCAGAGAGTGGAAGGAAAGTGAACTGGGGTATTTATTCCCCCAGCTTTCTCTCTGAGGGTCCACGAGTGGTTAACTCTGACTCTAGACTGAAGGTCACAACTCCTGTCAGATGGTCCTCTCCACACATTCTCTGTGGGGTCTGATAACTGCTAACTCGCCTTGACCCTTCAAATTCGGGGGTAATAATGGTGCTCCACTGTTACTAGCCTTGGGGTATTGCTCCACTACTTGTTATGTTCTTACGCTCCTCCCACATCTTCGTCAATAGTCTTTTTATTAAACCCACCTCCAATGATCCGGATTTGATGGTGCCTTTTGTTTCCCATTGGGAACTGGACTGATATACTGTGACTCCCACATGATAAACATTCCATTTATTCATTCAACAAATATTAATCAGGTGCCCAATGTGTTCCAGGGGCTGTTCTATTTACTGGAGGTTTGATCGAAAACAAAACAAAGATTCCTGTCCTCCTAGAGTGTTCATTCTAGTGGTGACATGAGTGATATTTATTGAGCACTTACTATGTGGCGTGTACTGTTCAAAGTGCTTTATGTGCATTAACTCACATGGTCTTTACAATTACTCTGTGAGGCAGAGACTATGAGCATATGTCCATATGAGGGAGACTGGTCATGGAGGAGGTGCAGCAGCTGCTGGAGATGCTTCCCCACGAGAGAGAAGGAGCAAGACCTGGAGGCTCCCTTCTACCTTCTGTCTAGTCTCGCAGTGCTTCATACTGAGATAAGCTGGCTGGAAGCCAGTGAACATAGGACCCGGGAAACAGTCTTCAAATGTCAACCTGTGTGACCCGCTCAAACAGGGAATTGTGGGGAATGGATCTGAGGGCCAGTGGGGCCAAGACTGGCCCAGGAATCATGTGTGGGGTGAGCCTGCCAGCAGGATTGGAGAACTGTGCCCTATTTCAAGGCAGGGACTAAGAGTTGAGGTCCTCTGCTGAGCAGCACGAGACGCCAGGGTCTGAGCACTGAAGCTGAGCCTTGTGAGCCTCAGGGAAAGACCCATGTGTCCCTGTTAGGCACAGATGGATGCAGCTTCCTGCCTTTGAATGAAGCATCTGGGCTTGGATTGCGAGCATCTTAGTTGAGACTGCTTTCTTAGCCTGTTTCCTCAGCATCGTCTAGGCAGCTCCTCCAAACATGAAGGAGACTAAATAACATGTGGAATGTGGCAATATTTTGCACTCAGCTTGTGGAATAAAATTGATCTCTGCTACAAGAGTCACGGGTTTCCCACACCCTGTCTTCACAGCCCAATCTTCTGTTCTGATTGAACCCATGTTTCTCCATGGGAGAGGCAGGGATCTCCAGCCGAAAGACTGATGATTATGGGGACTTGAGATATTTTGCTCCACTTGGGAAGTCTATAAATTTTGTTCTGCTATTTGACATAGTGCAAAGAAGACAATAGGGGAAGAAAAGTGAGCTTCTCCAGATTTCATCCCAATGACCAAGGAGGCCTTCACTTCTGCCTCCCTACAGTGAGGGGCATTGGTAACCAGTTTCCCTGAGGTTTGTTCTTAGGGTTTGTCTCTGTGTTGGAAGTTCATTTCTATCCCCCCTACAGAGATGGACAACTCATACGATCAGAGGATTTAAATTCAATGTAATTAAAATCATTATTTTACTGAATATATATTATGTGCCAGGTAACATGGGAGACTCCCTGCTAGGTACAATCTGAACAATGGAAGGTTCACTGGATGGTCACCACTGGAATTAGAAATCAGAGGACCCCTAAGGAAAGGTTAAACTCTTCCTCGGCAAAAGAGTCGTTATCTTCCTGAAGGCACTATATGGACCCAGAGTTGTTGCTTCATTGCCTCTTTGCAGTGGACTTAGAGATGCCTCCCCCACCCACAAAGTTTCACAGACTCCCTCAGCCTTCATCTTTCTAAGTTCTGTGGGGAAAAGCTATGTTAGATACATGGAGTGACTCACCATCAGAGACTCAGAAAAGCATTTGCTTGAGGCTGTAATGTCTCCTTAATGAAAAGGGAAGCTGCTTACCAGCAGTAAGCATGGATGCAGCATGGAGGCAGGGGGATGCACAAGATGATCTCCAGAGCCTCTCAGCCTTCAGAACCTTTGGTCCTTTGAGATCATGTGTTCACCATTCCTTTCCTGATCTGGCTTGTCAGTTTCCAGACTGTTGCTTCTCATGTTAATTTATTTGATGGCTGAAAGGAGGAGAGAAGGAGGAGGCATTCCCTTCCTGTTCTCACACAGCTGTGCTCCATGGAGACACATCTGTTCTTACTGGAGGGCAAAGCCTGCCAGAGTCCCTGTCCCCAGCAACATTTCCAGCTGCTTCCACGTGGGAGGCCAGCCTGTGGTCCCAGAAGGCTGACAGAGCAGCAATGGCAGCAAAAGAAGAGAGAGACAGAGGGAGTTAAGAGGATCTGAGTGAAGTGGGACATTCTCATCATTCTTCTGCCTGCCCTTCCCCCATCACATTCATTCTACCCCCTACAAGGATATTTCCAGAGACCTGGAAGTTTAGCACCTACCTGTGGAGAAAGAAGGTGATGTACATAGTAGTCAAATGAGTCTCTGGGTGCAGAATTGTGCCAAGGACTTTGTGGGAAAGACCATCATTGTCTGAGCAAGGTAGCGTGATGGAAGTAAGTCAGGATCAAAAGGTTTGCTGAGGACTACTGGGATTTTACATCCCTTCCTGTAAGCGTCTCTGGCCACACTGGCTCCCAGAGCTTATTTGGCTTTGCATTCAACCCTTTTTGACTGTTCATTTAAAGTATGATACAACAAGGATGTCAGGCATCTTTTAATGCACTTAATGCTAATGTTGGCTTCTTATCCCACCTCTGCCACCTACGTACTAGTTGAGTGACTGGCAACTTAACCTCTTGGAGATTGTTTTATTACTTGCAAGATATAGTTACCAAAAGTACCTTTCAAACATGATTTTCATTAGGATTAGTAAGAAAACATATGTAGAGTGCCCAGCAGAGTTCTATCATGTAATAGTTACCTAATAAATTTCAATCTTGTATCAGTCACAAACCCAGAAAGAAAAATATGGTGTCTTAGGTTGGGCCCTTCCAGAGGCTGACCCAGAGACCAGGTTTTGAGTACAAGTAATTTTTTTAGGAGGTGATCCCAGGTTGGGGGAGGTGAGGGAAGTGAGACAGGAAAGGGAAGGAAGCCAATATAGAGTGTGTTGATGAGCAATTTATCACTATGGGCAAGTGGAACTCAACCCTACTGGGGACCTCTGGGGCATGGTGTAGAACACATTTCAGAGCTGTTTTGAAGGCCTAAGAAGCTGGGCTATTTACTTATTAACCAACTGCCATTTATCATTTGTTGAGGACTGCTCTTGCGGGTGTGCACTGTTGTGCAGGCCAAGCATAGCCTTATGGCAGAGAGAGCATATAGGGCTTGCTGTAAGAAGACACCAGTGGTAATGATGTGTGCCTAGAATATGTGAGCAGGGCACCAGCAGCATCTGCTACAGATGACATATTCAAAAGGACAGCCCAAGTGAGTTTCATGAAGAGTCAATTTAGATTGCTGTGGATAGATTAAGGGAAACCAGTAAGGAATGCTGAGGCGCTGAGGCTACAGCATAAGAAGTGGCTAGTCCGTAAGGTAAGGCATACCTTGGAGATATTGTGGGTTCATTTCCAGACCACCCCAATAAAGCAAATATCACGATAAAGAGAATCACATGAATTTTTGACTTCCTAGTGTATATAAAAGTTATGTGTACACTATATGGTAGTCTATTTAGTGTGCAGTAAAAAAAAATGTACATACTTTAATTAAAAAATACTTTACTGCTAGAAAATGCTAACCATTATTTGAGCCTTCAGTGAGTTGTAATCTTTTTGCTCGTCTGTGGGGTCTTGCCTTGGGGTTGATGGCTGCTGACTGATCAGACTGGTGGTTGATAAAAGTTGGGCTGGCTGTGGCAATTTCTTAAAATAAGACGACAGTGAAGTTTGCTGCATCTATTGACTCTTCCTTTTATGAACAATTTCTCTGTAGCATACAATACTGTTTGATACCGTTTTATCCACAGCAGAACTTCTTTCGAAATTGGAGTTAATCCTCGAAAAACCTACCGCTGCTTTATCAACTAAGTTTATGTAATATTCTAAATACTTTGTTGTCATTTCAACAATCTTCACAGCATCTTCACCAAGAGTAGATTCCATCTCAAGAAACCACTTTCTTTACTCATCCATAAGAAGTGAATTCTCATCTGTGAAAGTTTTATCATGAGATTGCAGCAATTCCATCAAATATCCAGGCTCTACTTCTAATTCTAGTTTTCTTACTGTTTTCACCATGTCTATAGTTACTTCCTCCACGGAAGCCTTGAACCCCTCAAGGTCATCAATGAGGATTGAAATCAACTTCTTCCAAACTCCTGTTAATATTGATATTTTGACCCCTTCCCATGAATCATGAATGTTCTCAATGGCATTTAGAGTGGTGAATCCTTTCCTTTCAATTTACTTTGCTCAACTTCATCAGAGGAATCCGTATCTATGGAAGCTATAGCCTTATGTATTTATTCTTCTTCTTTTTTTTTTTTTGACTGAGCCACATGGCTTGCAGGATCTTTGTTCACTGACAAGGGATCAAGGCCCTAGTCAAGGAACTGGGCCCTGGCAGTGAAAGCACTGAGTCCTAACCACTAGACCACTAGGGAATTCCCTGAAATGTGTATCTTAAAGAATAAGACTTGAAAGTCAATATTATTCCTTGATCCATGGGCTGCATAAGTATATTGTGTTAGTAGGAATGAAAACTAGACTAATCTCATTGTACATCTCCATCAAAGCTCTTGGGTGACCCGGTGCATTGTCAATGGACAGTAATATTTTGAAAGGAATCTTTTTCTCTGAGTAGTAGCTCTCAACAGTGGGCTTAAAATATTCAGTAAACCATGTTGTAAACAGATGTGCTGTCATCCAGGCTTTGTTTTTCCACTGATAGAGTGGATTTAGCATAATTCTTAAGGGCCCTAGGATTTTGGGAATGGTAAATAAGCATTGGATTCAACTTAAAATCACCAGCTGCATTAACCCCTAACAAGAGAGTCAGTCTGTCCTTTGAAGCTTTGAAACTAGGGACTGATTTCTCCTCTCTAGCTATGAAAGTCCTAGGTGGCATCTTCTTCCAGCAATATAGGCTGTTTCGTCTACATTGAAATCTGTTGTTTAGTGTAGCCACTTTCATTAATTATCTTAGCTAGGTCTTCTGGATAACTTGCTGCAGCTTCTACATCCACATTTGCTGCTTCACCTTGTACTTTTATGTTATAGAGACAGCTTCTCTCCTTAAACCTCATGAACCAACCTCTGCTGGCTTAAACTTTTTTTTTTTTTTTTTTTTAACATCTTTATTGAAGTATAATTGCCTTACAATGGTGTGTTAGCTTCTGCTTTATAACAAAGTGAATCAGTTATACATATACAATATGTTCCCATTTCTCTTCCCTCTTGCATCTCCCTCCCTCCCACCCTCCCCATCCCATCCCTCTAGATGGTCACAAAGCACCGAGCTGATCTCCCTGTGCTATGCGGCTGCTTCCCACTAGTTATCTATTTTACATTTGGTAGTGTATAAACTTTTCTTTTGCATCTTCCTCACCTCTTTCAGCCTTCATAGAATTGAAGAGAGTTAGAAGCTTACTCTGGATTAGGCTTTGGCTTAAGGGAATGTTGTGGCTGGTTTGCTCTTCTATCCAAACCACTAAAATTTTCTCCATATTATCAATCTGGTTATTTCACTTTCTTATTATTCATGTGTTCACTGGAGTAGCACTTTTAATTTCTTTCAGGAACTTTTTCTTTGCATTCACAGCTTGGCTAACTCTTTGGTGCAAGAGGCCTAGCTTTGGTCTATCTTGGCTTTTGTTTTTTTGTTTTTGTTTTTTTTTTTTAATGTCTGAAACATTTATATTAACATATTTCCATACATATTTCCATACAAATACAAATATAAGATTTTTAGAAATTTCATGTAATGTCTGAAACATTTATATTAACATATTTCCATACAAATAACCCAATGAAAGTTTAGTATTAGTTGTTTTGTTTGCTTTTTTATACTGCAGGTTCTTATTAGGCATCAATTTTATACACATCAGTGTATACATGTCACCCCAATCGCCCAATTCAGCACACCACCATCCCCACCTCACCACAGTTTTCCCCCCTTGGTGTCCATATGTCCATTCTCTACATCTGTGTCTCAACTTCTGCCCTGCAAACTGGCTCATCTGTACCATTTTTCTAGGTTCCACATACATGCATTAATATATGATATTTGTTTTTCTCTTTCTGACTTACTTCACTCTGTATGACAGTCTCTAGATCCATCCACGTCTCAACAAATGACTCAATTTCGTTCCTTTTTATGGCTGAGTAATATTCCATTGTATATATGTACCACAACTTCTTTATCCATTCGTCTGTTGATGGGCATTTAGGTTGCTTCCATGACCTGGCTATTGTAAATAGTGCTGCAATGAACATTCGGGTGCATGTGTCTTTTTGAATTACGGTTTTCTCTGGGTATATGCCCAGTAGTGGGATTGCTGGGTCATATGGTAATTCTATTTTTAGTTTTTTAAGGAACCTCCATATTGTTCTCCATAGTGGCTGTATCAGTTTACATTCCCACCAACAGTGCAAGAGGGTTCCCTTTTCTCCACACCCTCTCCAGCATTTGTTGTTTGTAGATTTTCTGATGATGCCCATTCTAACAGGAGTGAGGTGATACCTCATTGTAGTTTTGATTTGCATTTCTCTAATAATTAGTGATGTTGAGCATCTTTTCATGTGCTTCGTGGCCGTCTGTATGTCTTCTTTGGAGAAATGTCTATTTAGGTCTTCTGCCCATTTTTGGATTGGGGTGTTTGTTTCTTTGATATTGAGCTGAATGAGCTGTTTATATATTTTGGAGATTAATCCTTTGTCTGTTGATTCATTTGCAAATATTTTCTCCCATTCTGAGGGTTGTCTTTTCGTCTTGTTTATGGTTTCCTTTGCTGTGCAAAAGCTTTGAAGTTTCATTAGGTCCCATTTGTTTATTTTTGTTTTTATTTCCATTACTCTAGGAGGTGGATCAAAAAAGATCTTGCTCTGATTTATGTCAAAGAGTGTTCTTCCTATGTTTTCCTCTAAGAGTTTTATAGTGTCCAGTCTTATATTTAGGTCTCTAATCCATTTTGAGTTTATTTTTGTGTATGGTGTTAGGGAGTATTCTAATTTCATTCTTTTACATGTAGCTGTCCAGTTTTCCCAGCACCACTTATTAAAGAGACTGTCTTTTCTCCATTGTATATCTTTGCCTCCTTTGTCATAGATTAGTTGACCATAGGTGCGTGGGTTAATCTCTGGGCTTTCTATCTTGTTCCATTGATCTATGTTTCTGTTTTTGTGCCAGTACCATATTGTCTTGATTACTGTAGCTTTGTAGTATAGTCTGAAGTCAGGGAGTCTGATTCCTCCAGCTCCATTTTTTTGCCTCAAGACTGCTTTGGCTATTCGGGGTCTTTTGTGTCTCCATACAAATTTTAAGATGATTTGTTCTAGCTCCGTAAAAAATGCCATTGGTAATTTGATAGGGATTGCATTGAATCTGTAGATTGCTTTGGGTAGTATACTCATTTTCACAATGTTGATTCTTCCAATCCAAGAACATGGTATATCTCTCCATCTGTTGGTATCATCTTTAATTTCTTTCATCAGTGTCTTATAGTTTTCTGCATACAGGTCTTTTGTCTCCCTAGGTAGGTTTATTCCTAGGTATTTTATTCTTTTTGTTGCAATGGTAAATGGGAGTGCTTCCATAATTTCTCTTTCAGATTTTTCATCATTAGTGTATAGGAATGCAAGAGATTTCTGTGCATTAATTTTGTATCCTGCAACTTTACCATATTCATTAATTAGCTCTAGCAGTTTTCTGGTGGCAGTTTTAGGATTCTCTATGTATAGTATCATGTCATCCGCAAACAGTGACAGTTTTACTTCCTCTTTTCCAATTTGTATTCCTTTTATTTCTTTTTCTTCTCTGATTGCCGTGGCTAGGACTTCCAGAACTATGTTGAATAATAGTGGTGAGAGTGGACATCCTTGTCTCGTTCCTGATCTTAGAGGAAATGCTTTCAGTTTTTCAACATTGAGAATGATGTTTGCTGTGGGTTTGTCATATATGGCCTTTATTATGTTGAGGTAGGTTCCCTCTATGCCCACTTTCTGGAGAGTTTTTATCAGAAATGCGTGTTGAATTTTGTCAAAAGCTTTTTCTGCATCTATTGAGATGATCATATGGTTTTTATTCTTCAATTTGTTAATATGGTGTATCACATTGATTGATTTGCGTATATTGAAGAATCCTTGCATCCCTGGGATAAATCCCACTTGATCGTGGTGTATGATCCTTTTAATGTGTTGTTGGATTCTGTTTGCTAGTATTTTGTTGAGGATTTTTGCATCTATATTCATCAGTGATATTGGTCTGTAATTTTCTTTTTTTGTAGTGTCTTTGTCTGGTTTTGGTATCAGGGTGATGGTGGCCTCATAGAATGAGTTTGGGAGTGTTCCTTCCTCTGCAATTTTTTGGAAGAGTTTGAGAAGGATGGGTGTTAGCTCTTCTCTAAATGTTTGATAGAATTCACCTGTGAAGCCATCTGGTCCTGGACTTTTCTTTGTTGGAAGATTTTAAATCACAGTTTCAATTTCATTACTTGTGATTGGTCTGTTCATATTTTCTGTTTCTTCCTGATTCAGTCTTGGAAGGTTATACCTTTCTAAGAATTTGTCCATTTCTTCCAGGTTGTCCATTTTATTGGCATAGAGTTGCTTATAGTAGTCTCTTAGGATGTTTTGTATTTCCGCAGTGTCTGTTGTAACTTCTCCTTTTTCGTTTCTGATTTTATTGATTTGAGTCCTCTCCCTCTTTTTCTTGATGAGTCTGGCTAATGGCTTATCAATTTTGTTTATCTTCTCAAAGAACCAACTTTTAGTTTTATTGATCTTTGCTATTGTTTTCTTTGTTTCTATTTCATTTATTTCTGCTCTGATCTTTATGATTTCTTTCCTTCTGCTAACTTTGGGTTTTGCTTGTTCTTCTTTCTCTAGTTTCTTTAGGTGTAAGGTTAGATTGTTTACTTGAGATTTTTCTTGTTTCTTTAGGTAGGCTTGTATAGCTATAAACTTCCCTCTTAGAACCGCTTTTGCTGCATCCCATAGGTTTTGGGTCGTCGTGTTTTCATTGTCATTTGTCTCTAGGTATTTTTTTATTTCCTCTTTGATTTCTTCAGTGATCTCTTGGTTATTTAGTAATGTATTGTTTAGCCTCCATGTGTTTGTCTTTTTTACGTTTTTTTCCCTGTAATTCATTTCTAATCTCATAGCGTTGTGGTCAGAAAAGAGGCTTGGTATGATTTCAATTTTCTTAAATTTACTGAGGCTTGATTTGTGACCCAAGATGTGATCTATCCTGGAGAATGTTCCGTGCGCACTTGAGAAGAACGTGTAATCTGCTGTTTTTGGATGGAATGTCCTATATATATCAATTAAATCTATCTGGTCTATTGTGTCATTTAAGGCTTCTGTTTCCTTATTTATTTTCATTTTGGATGATCTGTCCATTGGTGTAAGTGAGGTGTTAAAGTCCCCCACTATTATTGTGTTACTGTCAATTTCCTCTTTTATAGCTGTTAGCAGTTGCCTTATGTATTGAGGTGCTCCTATGTTGGGTGCATATATATTTATAATTGTTATATCTTCTTCTTGGATTGATCCCTGGATCATTATGTAGTGTCCTTCCTTGTCTCTTGTAACATTCTTTATTTTAAAGTCTATTTTATCTGATATGAGTATAGCTACTCCAGCTTTCTTTTGATTTCCATTTGCATGGAATATCTTTTTCCATCCCCTCACTTTCAGTCTGTATGTGTCCCTAGGTCTAAAGTGGGTCTCTTGTAGACAGCATATATATGGGTCTTGTTTTTGTATCCATTCAGCCAGTCTATGTCTTTTGGTTGGGGCGTTTAATCCATTCACGTTTAAGGTAATTATCGATATGTATGTTCCTATGACCATTTTCTTAATTGTTTTGGGTTTGTTTTTGTAGGTCCTTTTCTTCTCTTGTGTTTCCCACTTAGAGAAGTTCCTTTAGCATTTGTTGTAGAGCTGGTTTGGTGGTGCTGAATTCTCTTAGCTTTTGCTTGTCTGTAAAGCTTTTGATTTCTCCATCAAATCTAAATGTGATCCTTGCCGGGTAGAGTAATCTTGGTTGTAGGTTCTTCCCTTTCATCACATTAAGTATATCATGCCATTCCCTTCTGGCTTGCAGAGTTTCTGCTGAGAAATCAGCTGTTAACCTTATGGGAGTTCCCTTGTATGTTATTTGTCGTTTTTCCCTTACTGCTTTCAATAATTTTTCTTTGTCTTTAATTTTTGCCACTTTGATTACTATGTGTCTCGGCGTGTTTCTCCTTGGGTTTATTCTGTATGGGACTCTCTGCGCTTCCTGGACTTGGGTGGCTATTTCCTTTCTCATGTTAGGGAAGTTTTCGACTATAATCTCTTCAAATATTTTCTCTGGTCCTTTCTCTCTCTCTTCACCTTCTGGGACCCCTATAATGCGAATGTTGTTGCGTTTAATGTTGTCCCAGAGGTCTCTTAGGCTGTCTTCATTTCTTTTCATTCTTTTTTCTTTAGTCTGTTCCGCAGCAGTGAATTCCACCATTCTGTCTTCCAGGTCACTTATCCGTTCTTCTGCCTCAGTTATTCTGCTATTGATTCCTTCTAGTGTAGTTTTCATTTCAGTTATTGTATTGGTCATCTCTGTTTGTTTGTTCTTTAATTCTTCTAGGTCTTTGTGAATCATTTCTTGCATCTTCTCAATCTTTGCCTCCATTCTTATTCCGAGGTCCTGGATCATCTTCACTATCATTATTCTGAATTCTTTTTCTGGAAGGTTGCCTATCTCCACTTCATTTAGTTGTTTTTCTGGTGTTTTTTCTTGTTCCTTCATCTGGTATATAGCCCTCTGCCTTTTCATCTTCTCTATCTTTCGGTAACTGTGGTTTTTGGTCCACAGGCTGCAGGATTGTAGTTTTTCTTGCTTCTGTTGTCTGCCCTTTGGTGGTTGAGGCTATCTCTATCTTGGCTTTTGACATGCCTTCCTCACTAAGCTTAATCGTTTCTAGCTTTTTTTTTTTTTTTTTTTTTATGGCTGTGTTGGGTCTTAGCTTCTGTGCGAGGGCTTTCTCCAGTTGTGGAGAGCGGGGGCCACTCTTCATCGCGGTGCGCGGGCCTCTCACTATCGTGGCCTCTCTTGTTGCGGAGCACAGGCTCCAGACGCGCAGGCTCAGTAATTGTGGCTCACGGGCTCAGCCGCTCCGCGGCACGCGGGATCTTCCCAGACCAGGGCTCGAACCTGTGTCCCCTGCATTGGCAGGCAGTTTCTCAACCACTGAGCCACCAGGGAAGCCCTCGTTTCTAGCTTTTGATTTAAAGTGAGAGATGTTCAACTCTTCCTTTCACTTGAACACTTAGAGGTCGTGGTAGGGTTATTAACTGACCACATTTCAATGTTGTTTGGTCTCAAGGAATAGGCAGGGAGTACGCTGGTTGCTGGAGCAATCGGGACACAGCATTTATCAGTTAAGTTTGCTGTTTTAGATGGGTGCAGTCATGTAATTACAGTTACAAAACAATTACAATACTTACATCAAAGATCACTGAATCACATAACAAATATAATAATAACAAAAAAGTTTGAAATATTGAGAGAATTATCAATATGTGACAAACGAAGTGAGAAAATGCCATTGGCAAAATGGCCCTACTAGGCTTGCTCGATGCAGGGTTGCCACAAACCTTCAGTGTGTAAAAACTGTAATTATCTGCAAAGAGGACGAAAGCAAAGCATAATACAATGAGGTCTGCCTGTACTGGAGGAGAGTGTAATTGCTGGGACCTGGTGAGATGGTGGTTGTAGGAGAAGGCCTCCAAAGAGTAGCTCTGCTTTCGGGTAGCAAAATGCAACCATGGTCAACCCCCTGGATAGGAAGGGAGGACTGGGGGGGCAAATATCTAGATTTGGACTGCCTGCTCTCCAGTCTCCTACTGTCAACTCCCAATAATTGAACTCAAAGAAGCCAGAGGGAGTGGGGTTCCTGCAATCCCAAGATATCATCCTCTAGGACACAGAGCAGGATGCAGGTGGAGATTGGATCTGGGGGAGCAAGAAAAGACCCAGTATAGATGCCCTTTCTTCTCTCTTGCCTGGTTTCAGTAATCATGTCTTTACACTCATCTCCACAAAGAGATTGTTATGTCTGAGGAGGATACAGCTTTGTCTCATTCTTTGATCTTCCTGTTTCTAGCCTAGTACCTTGCACATATTGGAAAACTAAATATTACCTGATTGAATGGGAGTAAAGGGAGCCGAGGGCTGTTGGAGAGAAGTGAGTGACTTCTGGGTGGGCAGTGGTCTTCGATGCCTGAATGAGGGAGTGTGGTTTGAAGTAGTCCTGGGAAAACCAGTCCTGTCTGTGCCCAGTGAGGTCACCCAAGGAGTCACAAATATCACGTAGGGGTGGTGCTATATGGCACTTGCTGCATTGGCATCACCATCAAGAGGACTGTTTGCTCTTGGTCCCGTGGTTAGTAGGGTGATGGGGTCTCTGTGGGGCTCTCCTAAATGAGACCCAGGACTTCCCTCGCTCATGTCATTATACCACTGCACATTCCAGCTGTGGTTCCACTCTTCCTGTGTTTAATTTCAGTCCATTTATTCCAGTTATTATTATTGTGGTGATGATTATTTATGGAGTGCTGACAGGGCTTGGGAACACGGCAGATAAAGAGACACTGCGATACGTGTCTTACAGCTGTAGGGACTGTCACCACCTCCTCCTTTTGTTCTGGAAGATTCTGAAAGACTTCTCCTTCCATTGTTTGGTTTGGATAGGAGTTAACAGGGCAGTATTTCCCAAGGGAAAGAGTCTGCACCACTTACAATACAATCAGTTTGGGAACTGTAAAAATAGATGTTGGGACTCTACTCCAGATCTACTGAGTCAGAATCTGAGGTGCCTTGGGGCTCTGTCGTTTAACACGTTCCCCAGGAGGTTCTTAGGTCCAAGGAGAAATCTTGCTCTGGGAAACCCACTGAGTGGAAGGGAAAAAAGAGGAAATAGGCAGGGTATAAACATGGTATCTGCCTCCTGGACCTGACAGGCAAGTCACAGAGAGAAGCTAGCAAGAAAGGTCTTGTGAAGAAATGCTGTCTACCTTTGTTTTAAAACACTGATATGGGAGGAGCTTCAAGATGGCGGAAGAGTAAGACGCGGAGATCACCTTCCTCCCCACAAATACATCAGAAATACATCTACATGTGGAACTGCTCCTATAGAACACCTACTGAACGCTGACAGAAGACCTCAGACCTCCCACAAGGCAAGAAACTGCCCACGTACCTGGGTAGGGCAAAAGAAAAAAGAAAACACAGAGACAAAAGAATAGGGACGGGACCTGCAGCAGTGGGAGGGAGCTGTGAAGGAGGAAAGGTTTCCACACACTAGGAGCCCCTTCGCGGGCGGAGACTGCAGGTGGCGGAGGGGAGAAGCTTCGGAGCCACAGAGGAGAGCACAGCCACAGGGGTGCGGAGGGCAAAGCGGAGAGATTCCCGCACAGAGGAACGGTGCTGAGCAGCACTCACCAGCCCGAGAGGCTTGTCTGCTCCCCCGCCGGGGTGGGCGGGGCTGGGAGCTGAGGCTCGGGCTTCAGTCGGATCCCAGGGAGAGGACTGGGGTTGGCGGCGTGAACACAGCCTGAAGGGGCTAGTGCGCCACAGCTAGCCAGGAGGGAGTCTGGGAAAAAGTCTGCAGCTGCCGAAGAGGCAAGAGACTTTTTCTTGCCTCTTTGTTTCACGGTGCGTGAGGAGAGGGGATTCAGAGCGCCGCCTAAACGAGCTCCAGAGACGGGCGCGAGCCGTGGCTATCAGCGCGGACCCCAGAGATGGGCATGAGACACTAAGGCTGCTGCTGCCGCCACCAAGAAGCCTGTGTGCGAGCACGGGTCACTCTCCACACTGCCCCTCCCGGGAGCCTGTGCAGCCCGCCATGGCCAGGGTCCCATGATCCGGGGACAACTTCCCTGGGAGAATGCACGGCGTGCCTCAGGCTGCTGCAACGTCACACCGGCCTCTCCCGCCGCAGGCTCGCCCCGCCTCCTCCGTACCCCTCCCTCCCCCTGCCTGAATGAGCCAGAGACCCCGAAGCAGCTGCTCCTTTAACCCCGTCCTGTCTGAGCAAAGAACAGACGCCCCCAGGTGACCTACACACAGAGGCGGGGCCAAATCCAAAGCTGAACCCCAGGAGCTGTGCGAACAAAGAAGAGAAAGGGAAATCTCTCCCAGCAGCCTCAGGAGCAGCGGATTAAATCTCCACAATCAACTTGATGTGCCTGCATCTGTGGAATACCTGAAGAGACAACGAATCATCCCAAATTGAGGAGGTGGACTTTGGGAACAACGATATATATACTTTTTCCCTTTTTCTCTTTTTGTGAGTGTGTATGTGTATGTTTCCGTGTGTGATTTTGTCTGTATAGTTTTGCTTTTACCATTTGACCTAGGGTGCTGTCTGTTTTTTTATTTTTACTTAAAAAATTTTTTTTTCTTAATAATTATTTTTTATTTTAATAAATTTATTTTATTTTATTTTATCTTCTTTCTTTCTTTCTTTTCTGCCTTTTATTCTGAGCCATGTGGAGGACAGGCTCTTGGTGCTGCAGCCAGGCATCAGGGCTGTGCCACTGAGGTGGGAGAGCCAAGTTCAGGACACTAGTCCACAAGAGACCTCCCAGCTCCACGTAATATCAAATGGCGAAAATCTCCCAGAGATCTCCATCTCAACGCCGAAACCCAGCTCCACTCAATGACAAGCAAGCTACAGTGCAGGACGCCTCATGCCAAACAACTAGCAAGACAGGAACACAACCCCATCCATTAGCACAGAGGCTGCCTAAAATCATAATAAGGCCACAGACACCCCAAAACACACCACCAGACATGGACCTGCCCACCAGAAAGACAAGATCCAGCCTCATCCACCAGAAAACAGGTACTAGTCCCCTCCATCAGGAAGCCTACACAACCCACTGAACCAACCTTAGCCACTGGGGACAGACACCGAAAACAATGGAAACTACAAACCTGCAGCCTGCAAAAAGGAGACCCCAAACACAGTAAGTTAAGCAAAATGAGAAGACAGAGAAACACACAGCAGATGAAGGAGCAAGGCAAAAACCCACCAGACCTAACAAATGAAGAGGAAATAGGCAGTCTACCTGAAAAAGAATTCAAAATAATGATAGTAAAGATGATCCAAAATCTTGGAAATAGAATGGAGAAAATACAAGAAATGTTTAACAAGGACCTAGAAGAACTAAAGAGCAAACAAACAGAGATGAACAACACAATAAATGAAATTAAAAATTCTCTAGAAGGGATCAATAGCAGAAAAACTGAGGCAGAAGAACGGATAAGTGACCTGGAAGATAAAATAGTGGAAATAACTACTGCAGAGCAGAATAAAGAAAAAAGAATGAAAAGAATTGAGGACAGCCTCAGACACCTCTGGGACAACATTAAACACACCAACATTCAAATTATAGGGGTCCCAGAAGAAGAAGAGAAAAAGAAAGGGACTGAGAAAATATTTGAAGAAATTATAGTTGAAAACTTCCTTAATATGGGAAAGGAAATAGTTAATCAAGTCCAGGAAGAACAGAGAGTCCCATGTAGGATAAATCCAAGAGAAACATGCCAAGACACATGTCAATCAAACTATCAAAAATTAAATACAAAGAACAAATATTAAAAGCAGCAAGAGAGAAACAATAAATAACACATAAGGGAATCCCCATAAGGTTAACAACTGATCTTTCAGCAGAAACTCTGCAAGCCAGAAGGGAGTGGCAGGACATATTTAAAGTGATGAAGGAGAAAAACCTACAACCAAGATTACTCTAACCAGCATGGATCTCATTCAGATTTGATGGAGAAATTAAAAGCTTTACAGACAAGCAAAAGCTAAGAGAATTCAGCACCACCAAACCAGCTTTCCAACAAATACTAAAGGAACTTCTCTAGGCAGGAAACACAAGAGAAGGAAAAGACCTACAATAATAAACCCAAAACAATTAAGAAAATGGTAATAGGAACATACATATTGATAATTATCTTAAATGTAAATGGATTAAATGCTCCAACCAAAAGACATAGACTGGCTGAATGAATACAAAAACAAAACCCATATATATGCTGTCTACAAGAGACCCACTTCAGACTTAGGGACACATACAGACTGAAAGTGAGGGGATGGAAAAAGATATTCCATGCAAATGGAAATCAAAAGAAAGCTGGAGTAGCAATTCTCATATCAGATAAAATAGACTTTAAAACAAAGAGAATTACAAGAGACAAAGAAGACACTACATAATGTTCAAGGGATCAATCCAAGCAGAAGGTATAATAATTGTAAATATTTATGCACCCAACATAGGAGCACCTCAATACATAAGGCAAATACTACCAGCCGTAAAAGGGGAAATCGACAGTAACACAATCATGACTTTAACACCTCACTTTCACCAATGGACAGATCATCCAAAATGAAAATAAATAAACACAAACTTTAAATGATACATTAAACAAGTTGGACTTAATTGATATTTATAAGACATTCCATCCAAAAACAACAGAACGCACATTCTTCTCAAGTGCTCATGGAACATTCTCCAGGATAGATCATATCTTGGCTCACAAATCAAGCCTTGGTAAATTTAAGAAAATTGAAATCGGATCAAGTATCTTTTCCAACCACAACGCTATGAGACTAGATATCAATTACAGGAAAAAATCTGTAAGAAATACAAACACTGGAGGCTAAACAACACACTACTTAATAACCAAGAGATCACTGAAGAAATCAAAGAGGAAATCAAAAAATACCTAGAAACAAATGACAATGGAAACACAATGACACAAAACCTATGGGATGCAGCAAAAGCAGTTCTAAGAGGGAAGTTTATAGCTATACAAGCCTAATAAACAAGAAACATCTCAAATAAACAACCTAACCTTACACCTAAAGCAATTAGAGAAAGAAGAACAAAACAACCCCAAAGTTAGCAGAAGGAAAGAAATCATAAAGATCAGATCAGAAATAAATGAAAAAGAAATGAAGGAAATGATAGCAAAGATCAATAAAACTAAAAGCTGGTTCTTTGAGAAGATAAACAAAATTGATAAACCATTAGCCAGACTTATCAAGAAAAAAAAGAAGACTCAAATCAGTAGAATTAGAAATGAAAAAGGAGAAGTAACAACTGACACTGCAGAAATACAAAGATCATGAGAAATTACTACAAGCAACTATATGCCAATAAAATGGACAACCTGGAAGAAATGGACAAAGTCTTAGAAATGCACAACATTCTGAGACTGAACCAGGAAGAAACAGAAAATATGAACAGACCAATCACAAGCACTGAAATTGAAACTGTGATTAAAAATCTTCCAACAAACAAAAGCCCAGGACCAGATGGCTTCACAGGCGAATTCTATCAAACATTTAGAGAAGAGCTAACACCTATCCTTCTCAAACTCTTCCAAAATATAGCAGAGGGAGGAACACTCCCAAACTCATTCTATGAGGCCACCATCACTCTGATACCAAAACCAGACAAAGATGTCACAAAGAAAGGCCAATATCACTGATGAACATAGATGCAAAAATCCTCAACAAAATACTAGCAAACAGAATCCAACAGCACATTAAAAGGATCATACACTATGATCAAGTGGGGTTTATGCCAGGAATGCAAAGATTCTTCAATATATGCAAATCAATCAATGTGATACACCATATTAACAAATTGAAGGAGAAAAACCATATGATCATCTCAATAGATGCAGAGAAAGTTTTTGAGAAAATTCAACACCCATTTATGATAAAAACCCTCCAGAAAGTAGGCATAGAGGGAACTCGCCTCAACATAATAAAGGCCATATATGACAAACCCACAGCCAACATCATTCCAATGGTGAAAAACTGAAACCATTTCCACTAAGATCAGGAACAAGACAAGGTTGCCCACTCTCACCACTATTATTCAACATAGTTTTGGAAGTTTTAGCCACAGAAATCAGAGAAGAAAAAGAAATAAAAGGAATTCAAATTGGAAAAGAAGAAGTAAAGCTGTCACTGTTTGCAGATGACATGACACTATACATAGAGGATCCTAAAGATGCTACCAGAAAACTACTAGAGCTAATCAATGAATTTGGTAAAGTAGCAGGATACAAAATTAATGCACAGAAATCTCTGGCATTCCTATACACTAATGATGAAAAATCTGAAAGTGAAATTAAGAAAACACTTCCATTTACCATTGCAGCAAAAAGAATAAAATATCTAGGAATAAACCTACCTAAGGAGACAAAAGACCTGTATGCAGAAAATTATAAGACACTGATGAAAGAAATTAAAGATGATACAAATAGATGGAGAGATATACCATGTTCTTGGATTGGAAGAATCAACATTGTGAAAATGACTCTACTATCCAAAGCAATCTACAGATTCAATGCTATCCTTATCAAACTACCACTGGCATTTTTCACAGAACTAGAACAAAAAATTTCACAGTTTGTATGGAAACACAAAAGACCCTGAATAGCAAAAACAATCTTGAGAAAGAAAAACGGAGCTGGAGGAATCAGGCTTCCTGACTTCAGACTATAACTACAAAGCTACAGTAATCAAGACAGTATGGTACTGGCACAAAAACAGAAATAGAGATCAATGGAACAGGATAGAAAGCCCAGAAATAAACCCACGCACATATGGTCACCTTATCTTTGATGAAGGAGGCAAGAATATACAGTGGAGGAAAGACAGCCTCTTCAATAAGTGGTGGTGGGAAAACTGGACAGCTACATGTAAAAGAATGAAATTAGAACACTCCTTAACACCATACACAAAAATAAACTCAAAATGGATTAAAGATCTAAATGTAAGGCCAGACACTATCAAACTCTTAGAGGAAAACATAGGCAGAACACTCTATGACATAAATCACAGCAAGATCCTTTTTGACCCATCTCCTAGAGAAATGGAAATAAAAACAAAGATAAACAAATGGAACCTAATGAAACTTCAAAGCTTTTGCACAGCAAAGGAAACCATAAACAAGACGAAAAGACAACCCTCAGAATGGGAGAAAATATTTGCAAATGAAGCAACTGACAAAGGATTAATTTCCAAAACATACAAGCAACTCATGTGGCTCAATATCAAAAAAACAAGCAACCCAATCCAAAAATGGGCAGAAGACCTAAACAGACATTTCTGCAAAGAAAATATACAGCTTGCCAACAAATATATGAAAGAATGCTCAACATCATTAATCATTAGAGAAATGCAAATCAAAACTACAATGAGATATCATCTCACACCAGTCAGAATGGCCATCATCAAAAAATCTACAAACAATAAATGCTGGAGAGGGTGTGGAGAAAAGGGAACCCTCTTGCACTGTTGGTGGGAATGTAAATTGATACAGCCACTATGGAGAACAGTATGGAGGTTCCTTAAAAAACTAAATCTAGAAGTACCATACGACCCAGCAATCCCACTACTGGGAATATACCCTGAGAAAACCATAATTCAAAAAGAGTCATGTACCAAAATGTTCATTGCAGCTCTATTTACAATAGCCAGGACATGGAAGCAACCTAAGTGTCCATCAACAGATGAATGAATAAAGAAGATGTGGCACATATATACAATGGAATATTACTCAGCCATAAAAAGAAATGAAATTGAGTTATTTGTAGTGAGGTGGATGGACCTAGAATCTGTCATGCTGAGTGAAGTAAGTCAGAAAGAGAAAAACAAATGCCGTATACTAACACATATGTATGGAATCTAAAAAAAGAAAAAAAAAAAGGTCAGAAGAACCTAGGGGCAAGTTGGGAATAAAGATGCAGACCCAATAGAGAATGGACTTGAGGGTACAGGGAGGGGGAAGAGTAAGCTGGGACAAAGTGAGAGAGTGGCATGGACATATATACACTACCAAACGTAAAATAGATAGCTAGTGGGAAGCAGCCGCATAGCACAGGGAGATCAGCTCGGTGTTTTGTGACCACCTAGAAGGGTGGGATAGGGAGGGTGGGAGGGAGGGAGATGCAAGAGGGAAGAGATATGGGGACATATGTATATGTATAACTAATTCACTTTGTTATAAAGCAGAAACTAATACACCATTGTAAAGTAATTATACTCTAATAAAGATGTTAAAAAAAAGGGCTATGTATAATAAAACGATGAACTGCATTATCCTGAAAGCAGTTCAGTGAAATAAAATGCATATTTTAAATGAAAACTTTAAAAAATAAACAAATAAAACACTGACAGATGGAGTATAATATAAATTAGAAAGCTGTGCTTGGAATTGCTCGATTTTAGATTCCAGGCCATTTAAAAGAAAGGGGTGTATGTGAAGGAGGTCTTAGTAATGAAATCTTGTAAAGTAATCTTTATAAAGTAATAAAGTAACCGTAGTTACTGATAATAGTAACCATAGTTTATTGAGTCCTAATTGCTGGACATTATTCTAAGTTCCTTCCATGCATAAAACTCATTTAATGCTCTGTACAACCCCTAGAAGTCTGTACTAATAGTATCCTACTTTGCAGATGAGGAAACTGAGGCATAGAGAGTTTAAGTATTGTAGATTGCTCAATTTATGAAAGCAGGCAAGTAGAGCCAGGATTCAATGCCAGGCATTCTGCTTTCCTGAACATACTCTATGCTGACTTCTAATGTGATAAAATGATACTGTGTTTGATAAAAATAGTTTGTAATATTTGTATAATGTTACACCAGCTATTCATTGAAGAAAACTGGAGTTGCCTCTGTGTGCTAGGCCCTTTTATAGTTACTACAGATGTACAGATGTACATGATCTCATAGTCTGGGTTCAGAAGACATCCAACTTGATTATATTTATTTCTTTATGTTTAAAGGCAGCTTTTGGGATTCTATACAGGATGCTAAAGTTGCTTAGGCAAGTGGGGGAGGTGTCATCACAGAGGTGACATTGCAACTGATTCTTGAAAGACATGTAGGAGTGCTTTGGGCAGAGAAAAGGGAGAAGTGAATTCCAGGCGGAGGAAACTACACATGCAAAAATACAGAACAGGAAGAAGAATGGGGTATTTTGCATGAACAGTGGCTGTCTGGTGGGTTGTAACAGAGGGACTGTGGTTTTCAGGAGGAAGGAAGTGAAATTGGTAAGGTGGGCTTGGGACCAAATTTTGCCAGCCTTGAGAGCCAATGGGGACACAAGCTTCTACTACAGGTTTTCGGGAACCATGGGAGAGATGGCATAGTCATAAGATGATGGTAACAATGGGAAAGAGTTGGGATTAGAAGAAGAAGAGAAAGGAGTCCCAGAGACTAGTTTTAGGTGGTGGGAAAACACCTAGGTAAGAATAATGGGGACCTGAACTCATTACAGTAGAAGTGAGGATGAAGAAGAAATTAAATTGAAAGATATTTGGGAAGAAGGCTCAGTAGTTCTCAAAGATCGATTTGATCCTAGGGGCTGATGGAAAGAGAAAAATACAGGCTGACTCTTGGGTTTCAGGCTTGGGAGACTGAAAAGATGGTAATGCTGAAATTAAGGTGGAGAATATAGGAGTGGGGGTAGTTTTGGGAGAAGAATAAAGGATTCAGATTGTGCCATGTTGCTTTCAAAGGACCAAGAAGTTTGAGTAGGGAATAGGAGGGAGATCAGGCGTCATGATATAGAAACAAGATTTACTTTTTATTTTGGTAAACATGTTGCTATCTGATGGCTCTATTTGAAATTTTTGTGGACCCTCTCCCTACCTCCAACTGTAGAAGTTCTTTAAAAAAAACAAAATAAAACACATTTGTACTTTACAAGTGATAGAGAACATGTGTATCAGGTAAAAACATCACTCAACTCACATTTTTAGAAAGGAAACTTTTTTTTTGAAATTGAACTCAATCACCATTTGTTGAAACTTTTAACCCTGCTCCTCAAAGTAAATTAGTTATTTCTGGTTTCATATTTAGTCTAGTCCAGGTTAATCTTTTTTAGGCAGAACTTGTTTTTCCTTCTTCCTTCTTTTTTTTTTTGTTTTTTGTTTTTTATCTTTTCTTGTCCTTTTCTTTGCTAGTGACATTTGAGCACACGTAAACTTATATAGTATCACAGAGGTACTGGGCAAGTATCTAGAGACGCCTAGGAAACTTATTCACTTATCTCCTAGTGAGGAAAAATAATTTTGAAATGTTAAATTGTGTGTGTTTTAATCTGTGTTTCTCCCTTTTCTAGTTTCAAAGAGGTAATTTTTGAGAAGTAGAGTTTATATCATAGATCACAGACTATAGAGACAGACTGGCTTCAAACCCCAGTTCTGCCACTGTCCAGCTGTGTGTCCCTGGGTAAAGTTTCTTAACCTCTTTGTGCCTCACTTTCCTTGTCTGTAAAATGGGATGACAATAGGACCTACCTCATAATGTTTTTGTGAGAATTAAATGAGCTAACATGTATAATGTGCTTAGAACAGTGCTTAGCACATAAAAAGGCTATATAAGTTTTACATTTGATTAATTCCTTTCCTTGCAGAATGGAACATAGAAGACACATTGAAATCAAAGTCTCTCTCTGTCTTTTGTAAATGACTAAAGCCACCAGAAGATTTTCTCGGTGGGAGTGGGAGGGAAAAAGGAGGGAGACAAATGTCTTAGATAGTGGCAGGCAGAGTATAGACATCCCCAGGGTGAGTTGGGAGGGGTCCTGGTGGTGTCCTGGAGAGGAGGCTGGTCTTGGAGGGAATGGTGGTCTGGGGATCTAGGGAGGCTGGAGTCAGGGCACGGTGGACTTTGGACATGCAGAGATTGTTCAGGCTGGCACAAGGGACATCCTAGCAGGTGCCAGCTGAATCCATTATCTACGATCAGACAGGCCTCTTCAATGTTGGCACAATTCTGGGGAGAAAACTCTTATGAGAATGGAAGCTCATTTTTTTTCCCCCTCCTGGTAGATCAGAGACTAGGAATATGATACAAATGGATTTTTAAAAAAAGAAGAAGAAGAAAACTGAGGCCACTTCTTGCCCATGTGAGAGTTGGTGGGCTCTTTGAACCCCATAACCTCCAGGTCAGGGTATGAAATGGAAGAGCAAACAAATATTGCCTGTATGACTCTTTTGGTTTTTAATGAAAGGAAAATGCTCTTTCCCTTTCCTCCTTTCACCTCTCCTAGGAGAGCTAGAAGCAGAGACTCCTCTCTCTCTGAGTTTAAACAGGACTTCCCCAGAGCAGCATCAGGCAGGAAGATTTAGTCCCATTCTCCTCCACTTCCCCCCGACCCCTTCCTGAGACTGACTGCCCTTCTGTGTTTCACTTCCTGTCCTGGTCTTAAATGCTCCCCTGTGCTGCTGTTCCACAGCTGGTGGCCCTCCAATCACCTCCTGCCCCCCATCACTTCCCCGCTGAAGGGGGTTTGGGGAGAGTTGGAAGGTGCTACATCAGTGTAAGACATTTCCTCCCCTGACCCCTCAGCTGTGCAGCTCAGCTGTGTGTCCTCTGGCACCTACAAACTCAAACACCTGCCTTCCAGGTGTTTGCACCTACAGGCCAGCAAAGCTGACTGCAGAAAGTCCCTTAGCATGGAGACAGATATTTAGTAGAGGGCAACATTTAATGGAATTCTTGGCCTGAAAAAGACTTCGAGGGATCATTGCTTCGGTTTCTCTGCCTACAGGAAGAATGAAGCTTAATTGAGTCCTTTATACGTTAAAGACATTTAATGGAAGAGTCCAACTTCCCCTCGGTTCATTGTCAGGGGTTTTTCTTTATGACCAAACATATTTCTTTCTAATTTTAAGGGAGATAGGCTAATACCAGGCAGAGCTTATACGTAATAATGACCCTTCCTTTTCCCCAGAGTCATTACTGGGAAGAGAGGAAGTGTGGCGTGGAGCGAGCACTGTCTTTGGAGTCACACAAGCCTGTGTGCAAATCCAGGCTTAGCCAAGTACCAACTTTGTGACTTGAATTAACACTTAAGTTTTAAATTTGTCCTCTTTGAAATTCAGACAGTAGAACCTGTCCAGACAAGGTTTGAGGATTAAACGGATAGTGTGTACTCATACCTAGCGTTGTTAGGTAGCTGAGAATAAGCCCCAAGCAACTCATAGCTATTGTTGTTATTATTATTACAGATATTCTGTTTCTTAATTTAGGCAAAAACATTTATGTCCAGAATTAATTACCAACAGCTCGCTTGTGCTGAGTGCTTGCTGATCTAAGTGTTGTGCAAAACAAGACAACCTACTAATACTTTTCCTTTAGTCCAGGATTTCTTAAGGTGTGCTGTGGTCCACCTGTATCAGAATTACCTGTGGGCACTTGTTAAAACTGCAGAATCCTGTGACCTAGCACACATATTGATTCAGAATCTGTTAGCTAGGCCAGGGAATCAGCATTTTGTGACGCATCCACATAATTCTTATCACCTTTGAGAGCTACTTCTTAGGGTATGTTAATAAGGTCTGATGGCTTGTAGGTCAAAGAAGGCACATCACTGGGTGTCCCCTGGTTCACAGAGCGGGAGTTTTGCCACTTGTCTCTTTGCTCTTCCCAAGAGCCGGCCATCAGCTGGTGCTACTTTCCTAGAATCACAGGGGCACAGAATGTTAGCATTTGAAACAGCCTCAAAGGTCACATCATCCAATATCTCCAGATACAAGAATCCCTTTTATGGAAACTTAGAAGTGTAGTGCAGATTCTCCAGAGGCATGGGGAAGGTGGGATAAAAGAGAAGGTGCCCAGGAATAGGGAGACAGGAATCAAGGATTGGCCAAGCACTGGACTACCTGCCAGTATTTATGAGATGCTCGTTGTATGCAGATCCCGGCACTGGCTGTGGTGTGAAGACACAGAGGAAGGACTAGATAGGGCTTGCAGTGTCTCTACCATGCTCAGCATCTGGACGGAAACTGAGAAATCTAGTCAATCATTCCAATGTTTCTAAATGACCAGATGTTTGATGTCAGATTTTTGAGAAGTTCAGGGTCTCTTTGGAGGACACAGTGGGGAGCAAGGAAAACAACAGGAAGAAAAGGAGGAAAAAACCCAACAAGATATAGGCTAGTGTTGGTTATTAAAGTAACGAATCCATTTAAGGAGTTCTACTGGGTGGAAAGTCTTGGCTATACAAAGAGTAATCAAACATAAATACTTCCGTCAAGGGGCAACATAATGTGTGAGAAAATTAAAGACACTGGAACCAGATTCAAATTGTGTCTCACCACTTAGTAGCTCTGGGAACCTGGGAAGTGCCTTAATCTTACTCAGATTTCACAACTGTAAATGATGCAAATATTACCTGCCTCTCTGGTTGTGGTGAGGACTAGATTAAATAATGTATGAACAATACCCGGTACAGTGCCTGCACATAGAAGTACTCAACCATTGTTACAATTCTCTTCTGGAAGAGGGACCATAACTCCTATCGAACCACTCAAGTGTAGTGGCTCCATTAATATCCAGTTAAGGTTGGTTTTGCTGTTCCAAGCACAGGCTGTTCTTGACTCTTGAAGATTGGAACCCAGGTGAATAATCGCCATGCTTTATTCAACCAATGAAAACTCACACAGCCCAGAAGTGCCTGCATTGCTTGTTAGTTCCATGAAGTTCTCCTCAGAACTTATTTAGAGTCCTTATCAAATAATCTGGAGTCATGCCACATGGAGATAGCCGGAAAAGCTACCCATCCTTCTGAAGGACAAATCCAGGTTAGGCAACTGTTTTGGCCACTTTGTCTTATTGTTATTTTTAATTAGAAAAATATGGGAACAGTTAAAACTATAAGTTTTTTCCCATTTAAAAACATTACAGAAAAATGTTCTGGTTTTGCGTAAGATAGAGTAAGCACACTCTAGTCTGTGTCTCCCACTGAATGCAAAGCCTGGACAAAATGCATGGGGCAGCTATCTGAGGACTCTGAAAAGTAGATGGTCTCAGGTGGATCGGGGGAAAAGGTTACAATTCGTTTTAGCGCTGACTTGGAGGTGAGGTTATCATTTCCACCCTTTCTAGTATTTCCCTGAATTAAGTCAACACCAAACCTGGAAGTGGGCAGTGGGATGTGGACAGAGAGAGGTCCAGAAGGATTCCTCTAGTTCTGGCTTGAGTGGGAAAAAAACACCTAATATTCAGAAAGAGTGCAGAAATCTCTCATTTTTCTTTTTTCCCATTTTTAGTATTTTCTTCATTTTCTTTTGTCCTAGCCCAAGTAATCCCATGGCAGTAGCAGCAGCAGTGGGAGCCTGCAGGAACCTAAGACTCCAGGGAAACCCCTTAAGGTGGTTTATGAACTCCAGGGCTACCTCCCTGAGCTGTGTGTGGTGTGGCCTTGACCCAGAGTAATATGTATAGATTTTGAGAACTGAACTACGGGACATATCACTACCCAAGTCCCAGACTGGCCATTAGGTGGTATACATGTGAAATAGATGTAAACAGCACTACACAGTCTTTGAAAAATGAACTGATATTGGAACCATAACCTTTATAAGGCTAATGAAAACTTGTGGCCTAAAACAAACTGAGTCACTTGTTTGCTAACATGAAAAAAAGTGCATCCTTTGTAGGATTTAAATGCAACCAAAAATCTCAGAAAGTAATACTCAATATGTCCAGGATACAATTCAAAATTACTTGGCATACAGAGAACCAGAAAAACCTCAACCTGTATGGAAAAAGACAATCAACAGAAGTCAATGTCTAGCTAACACTGACAAATATTTAAAGCAGTTAATTATAAAAATGCTCCAACAAATAAGGGAGATCGCTCCTGAAATGAATGAAAAAATTGAAATTCTCAGCAAAGAAATAGAAAATGTAAAAGAGGGAACTTGGGAAAAGAAAACTTGTTAACCCCAAAACAAAAACAAAACTCCACTAGATGGACTCAATAGCAGAATAGGGATGACAGAAGAGAGTCAAAACATGAAGATAGATCAATAGAAATGATCTAATCAGAACAACAGAGAGAAAAAAAGATTAAAAATAGGGAATAGATCTCAGGGGTCTGTAAGACAATAACAAAAGGTCAGATATTCATATCATCAAGGCACCAGAAGGAAAGGAGAGTTTGAGGCTAAGAAAAAATTATCTGAAAACTTTCCAAATTTGGTGGAAGTCAGAAACCTACAGATTCAACAAATTCAGTGAACCTTGAACCAGGCAAATTCAAAGCAAGCCACACCCAAATATATCATAATTAAACTGCTGAATATTACAGACAGAAAAATTGAGAGTAGCAAGAGAGAAATGGTACGTTATCTGTAGGAGAATAATGATTCTAATAACTGAATTTCTCTGATTACTCGTCAGAAGTCATGGAGCCAGAAGAAATGACATTTTACAAGTGCTGAAAGAAGAAAACTGTCCATCTAGAATTCTATATCCAGTGAGAATGTTCTCCAGGAATGAAGGCAAGATAAAAAATTCTCAGATGAAAGAAATAGAAAAAAGTTTGTCACTAGCAGAATTGCTCTAAAAAGAATTGCTAAAGGAAGTCTTCAGACAGAAAAGAAATTATACTAGAAGGAAAATTGGAACATCAAGAATGAAGGAAGGGTAACAGAGATAATAAATATCTTGATAAATTTCATAGACTATTCTCCTTTTATTGAGTTATTTAAAATACGTTTGATGGTTAAAAACAAAAAATTATAACATCGTCTGATAGAGTTTTCAACAAATGTAGATATAACATAGGACAACTAAAACATTAAATGGGGAGAGTAAGGGGGCCCATATGGGGGGGTAAGTTTTCTACATTCCACTTGAAGGGGTAAAATATTGAATTAAATTAGATTGGAAAAGTTAACTATGTATATTGTAATTCCAAGAGCAACCACTGAAAAACGTATACAAAGAGGTATAGTAAAAAGTGCAATAGATAGATTAAAATGGAATACTGAAAAATGTTCACATAATCCTAAAGAAGGCAGGAAAGGAGAAAGAGAGGAACAAAAGAATAGAGGGAACAAGTAGAAGACAAAGAATAAAATGGTAAACCTAAATCCAAGCATATTAATAATTACATTATAAAAAACTCTTTTCAAATATGTAGGTTAAAAGCAAAAGGATGGAAGATGATTTCTCAAATGCCAACCAATGGAAAGAAGGAGAGGGGTTATATTAGTATGAGACAAAGTAGATCCCAAAGAAAAATGAATTGCCAGGGATAAAGAGGCACCTTAAACATCACATAATGAAAAAAGAATCAGTTCATAAAGAAGACATACCAATCCTAAGTGTTTTGCCTCTAACAACAGAGCTCCAAAATGTATGAAGGAACAAACTGACAGAACTAAAAAGAGAAATAGACAACTGCACAATTATAGTTGGAGACGTCACAAGTCCTCTCTCAGTAATTGATGGAGCTAGCAGACAGAAAATCAGCGAGGATATAGAAGAACCGAATGACACCATCAACCAACTGGACATAATTGCCATTTAAATGCACTCCACCTAGTAACAGCAGAATACACATTCTTTTCAAGAACACATGGAACATTCATCAAGATAGGCCATATCCTGGGTCATAAAACAAATCTTAACAGATTTAAAAGAATTGAAATCATACAAAGTATGTCCTCTGACCATAATGGAATTAACTAGATAACAGAAAAATTTCCAAAACATAGGAGGAAAAGGGAAAACCTTCATGACTTTGGGTTAGATGAAGAGTTCTTAGATACAATAGCAAAGCACGGTCCATAAAAGAACAAACTGGTAAGTTATATTTCATCAAAATTTAAAACCTCAGTTCTTTGAAAGACACTATTCAAAGAATAAAAAGTTAAGCTACACACTGGGAGAAAATGTTTGCAGATCACTTCTCTGATAAAAAGACTTGTATACAGAATATATAAAGAACTCTCAAAACTTAATAATAATAAAATTAAACATGGGCAAATAATTCAAGCACTTCACCAAAAAAGATATACAGATGGAAAATAAGCACATGAAAATACGCTCAACACTATTAGTTGTTAGGGAAATGAAAAACCATAATGAGATATCACTACACTCCTATTAGGATGGCTAAAATTTGTTAAGACCAGGAACAGTCAGAGGTCCAGCATGGCTCTGGGTGGGAAGGGGCAGGGAGTGAGTAGGGAGATACAGCGCAGGTGTGGTCAGATCATGGTGAGCCCAAGAGTCCAAGTCTTACAATCTCTAAGTTATTCCTTAGTGTTTGCTAGGGCCAGAGGTGGGCCAGAATGAATGAATGAAATGAAATCTTACATTTCCCTCAGGACCAACAGAGCTTCATTTTGAGATGCTCACTTTCTTCTCTTAGATGTTCCCTAGACTCTTGTGAAGGAAGAGGTGCAAGCTCTCAAGGCTCCTTATTCAGAAGATGAAGGGCTTGCTGTAAGGTGTTGCCTAAGCAACATGAGGGAGGTTGGAAGTTCTCATAAATAGGATGCTCAGTATGAAAATATGTGGGGTTTTGAGTTTTCTTCGCACTTCTCCAAGGACAAAAACTTTGACTGCACCGCATGGCTCCTTTCCCTAAGCACTTACCCTTTCCTCCTTCTTTCCTTTCCGGCCCAGTCCCACCCATTCCTGATCTGCCTCTTAAAGGCATCCATTCCTAGTTTGGCTGTATAGACCACTCATGTACCTTACTCCCAGTTTTGGAGGCTTATCTCTAGATTCCAAATCCTGGTGGCTGTTGGAATTCGGGAATTATTTTCCTTTTATGCCTTGATTTCTCTTTATGCTGCATCCAGTATCTCTGAGTACAAGTGTAAGCACTTTTGAAATATTCGGTAATTATTCCCTAAGATGGTCTATAGGGAGTCCTGGGTAAAAGCTGCATGCAGAGTTCACAGCCTGAAGTTATAAAGGAAAGAGTCAAGCAGTGCTCACACAATGCATTTATTCATTCAAGAAATGTTTATGAAATACCTATCGTGTTCCTGGTACTGTTTAAGTTTAGCAATGAACTATAAAGGAGGTTCCATTCTGGTTGGGGAAGAGAGACAAAGAAAAAAACCAAAAATATATGGTATGTCAAATGATAAAAAGCATTATGAGGACAATCAGGGCAGGGGAAGAGAGGCGGAGAGTGACAGGTGCAAGGGGATGAGGAGAGGCTGCCATTTTACAGAGGGTGGTCCGGAAGTGTATCTCTGATTAGGTGACATTTATTTTTTTTAACATTTTAAAAAACTTTTTATTTTATATTGGAGTATAGCTGATTAACAATGTTGTGTTAGTTTCAGGTGTACAGCAAAGTGACTCAGTTATGCATATACATGTATCTATTCTTTTTCAAATTCTTTTCCCATTTAGGTTGTTACATTATATTGACCAGAGTTCCCTGTACTATACAGTAGGTCCTTGTTGGTTACCCATTTTAAATATAGAAGTGTGTACATATCAATCCCAAACTCCCTAACTGTCCCCCTCCACCTTCCCCCCTGGTAACTATAAATTCATTCTCTCATTCTGTAGGTCTGTTTCTGTTTTGTAAATAAGTTCAATTGTATCATTTTTTAGGTGACATTAAAACAGAGACCTGAAGGAGGCAAGGGAGTGAGCTGAGCAGAAATCTGGGGTATGAGCATTCCAGGGAAATGGAAAAGGATGTGGAAGGACCCTGAGGCAGTGTCCTGCCTGGAGTATTTGAGTCACAGCAAGGAGCTGAGCATGCCTGGAGCAGGCAGAGACCAGACAGGAAACAGAACTTGTCTTGGACAGTGCAAATACAGAGACTCTATTGATGGTGCTGCTTCAGAAAGTGAGCACAAGATGTTAAAGGGGAGAACAAGGAATATTGAGCCCCCAGAGAGGAGCATCTGCGGGAAAGCTGCTGCCATCCCTAGGGCTGAGAACAAGGCGTGGGGCATGGAGCCCTGTGGGAGGTGGGTCAGGAAGGAGGGCTACTTGGTGGGAGCTGTGGGAGGGTAGGGGCACAGTCAGGTCCCCAGAACCAGGCTGAAGCATGGAGGTGGTGGGGAAGAATATTCCCGATCTTTCTTCCCCCTGCCCTCTGATCTCCTACCAGTGCCTTCCACTGGCTGAACCCAGCCACACGCCAACTGTAAATGCTGTCTTCAAGGCCCAGCCTCTGAGGGCACAGAGCAAGGCAGAAGGGCAGAGAATAGCTCGGGGTGGGAGGTGGCACAGAGACTGTCTAGCATTGAGAAAAAGAGGAAGAATGGCTACTTGGTAAAAGAAAAAGAACAAATAACTTTTAGCTCAGAGGCACTGAGTGAAACTGCCAAACCAGATCATGCAACTGAAAGCAAGTCCTCTTTTGTGTTTCCATGAAAAATCTGGGCAAGAGGTCTCTGCAGGGGAGGATGATTGGCCTCTTTTATAACGGTGAGGTGACCATTTGTATGGTCTATAGAACCTGGTTCCTGTTCCAGTTGGCTCTGTACACTGAGTTGTACATTAAGTTCTGGTATGCCATTTTTTTATCTTCCTTCAATTATTATTATCTCACTTAAGAATTAGACATAGTTTTTCTTCTGTCCAGGTTGCTTTCCTGCACAAAGCTCTTTGAGAAGAATATCATTCCTTTCAGCTGAAGAGATAGCTTTGGATTTATTGTCAAATTTAGACAAGCTTGATCATGAGGATAGGAGCTTTTAAAAAGAATGAGAATTTAGAGATAATAGGCAGTTCTGCTCCAAGCCAGAAGCACGAGAGGGATGCCGTGTAGAAGTCCCCATCTACTCAGAGAGCTAGTGGCTCCAATTTCCAATCAAGATCTTGCCTGACACTCTCTCCAAATACAACCTCTCCTCAAAAGGGGTAAGCTGTGACAAAGTGAGAGAGTGGCATGGACATATATACACTACCAAAAGTAAAATAGATAGCTAGTGGGAAGCAGCCGCATAGCACAGGGAGATCAGCTCGGTGCTTTTTGACCACCTAGAGGGGTGGGATAGGGAGGGTGGGAGGGAGGGAGATGCAAGAGGGAAGAGATATGGGAATATATGTATATGTATAACTGATTCACTTTGTTATACAGCAGAAACTAACACACCATTGTAAAGCAATTATACTCCAATAAAGATGTTAAAAAAAAAAGTAAAATATTAAAAAAAAAAAAAAAGGTGGTGCTGTAGATTAAGGAGAGACTTCCTCGGCAGCTGGCTCTCGGTCTGTCTGGAGAGTCACTCTGGCAGGTCTCTGGGGACCCTCTGACCCCAGGGCTTACCCTGGGAGTGCCAGCATATCCTGCAGACCTCAAGCATTCTTCCCTTCCTCTTGGTCTGGTGCAGGCTGGAGTAGTTGTGGAGGGAAGGGAGTCCCAGTGGCTCATCAGGCTTGCACTGTTTGGTTGTAGGGGAAGGACTGAAGTGACAATAGGAAAGGAGAGAGGGCAGAAAAAGCAAAGATGGAATGGAGCACTCTCCAAGACTTCTCCTACCTCAAGACAACAAGCAAAGGGTAGCCTTCTGGTAAGGGAAAGTGGATCACGGTGATCATGGATAGCTCATAGAGAAATTTGGGTCCTGTGTAGGAAGTTTGGCACTCAACGCAATAATACACATGGACACAACTATCCCTCTTTTAATTTGTAAACACTTAGAAAATGGAAAAAACTTTTTTTGTTTAACCCTTTCAATGTTAACTACATTTGGAAAACCTCGCTTTGCAACAATCTTATGGGAATGGTTTAGGATATTCCAGAACAGAAAGTCTATGCTGGGATTTGGTGAGTTGGCTAGTGGGTGTGTTAAGAGTGAGTAGAAAGATTTCCTCTTCATTTATTCTTCCAGCTTACTTCAAGAGCGGGCGGATGCACATGGAGGTAAGACGCTGTTGGTCCCTCTATAAGAAATCTCACATTCAGAATGTAAGTTGGTGCAGCCACTATGGAAAACAGTGAAGAGGCTCTTCAGAAAACTAAAATTAGAATTATTGTATGATCCTGCAATCCCATTCCTGGGCATATACCTGGACAAATCTATAATTCAAAAGATAAATGCACCCCTATGTTCATAGCAACACTGTTCACAATAGCCAAAACATGGAAACAATCTAATGTCCATTGACAGATGAATGGATAAAGAAGATGTGGTACATATATACAGTGGAATATTACTCAGCCATAAAAAAGAATGAAATAATGTCATTTGCACCAACATGGATGCAACTAGAGATTATCATACTGAGTGAAGTAAGTCAGAAAGAGAAAGACAAATACCATATGATATCACTTATATGTGGAATCTGAAATATGGCACAAATGAACCTGTCTACAAAACAAAAATAGATTCACAGATACAGAGAACAGACTTGTGGTTGCCAAGGGGGAGGGTTGTGGGGGAGGGATGGGCTGGGAGTGTGGGATCAGCAGAGGTAAACTATTACATACAGGATGGATAAGCCATAAGGTCCTAGTGTAGCACACAGGGAACTATATTCAATATCCCGTGATAAACCAGAATGGAAAAGAATATAAAAAGAAGCATGTCTGTATGTGTATAACTGAGTCACTCTGCTGTACAGCAGAGATTGGCACAACATAGTAAGTCAAGTATACTTCAATAAAAAGAAATTAAAAAAAGAGAGATGGGATATAATTAACTAATTTACTTTACATAGAAAAATCTTTTGCAAAACACTCCATATAGCCTAAGTTGAGTTAATTGTTGTAGCACAGTTTTCTCATTCATTAAAAGAGAGACAAAAGAAAAAAGAAAAGAAATCCCACATTCAGCCATGGGTTTCCTAAATGATGGTTTAGAGCTCTCAAAATGAATTTTAGAGTGATCCAATGAAGAAAAATTAGGGCTGAGTCAGTTTATTCTTGAACAAGAAATTTATCTTTCACTTTATCCAGTATAACCTTTGCAGTTTCCAGTGGAAATCTTTAAATTTCAGATTGCTTATCTGTAAAATGGGGTCAATATTATTACCACGCTGGGTGACCGTTAGGAATAAATGAGAAAATGGCAACAGAGGGTCCTCAGTCAAAGTTTATAAAATAAGAATATGTAGTAACCAGGTCCTGTGTCAGGACCTCTCTAGGGAGGAAGACATAGGAAAATATAAGGAAGGAAATAAGCAGGATTCTTGGAATAAACATGCACTGAATTCTATTTTTTTTTTCTTTTCCAAAACAGTGAATTAGAGGTCAAGGCTAAAGTGAAAGGGAATAAAAATGACCGGAAAGGCTGATGAAAGAAGATCTACTAGAAAAAATCAGGCACCAAATTCATTGCTGTTAGGGAGGAAGTGACAAGCAAGTTAGCTGTAGCTTTTACAGCTCCCCAAACACTGTGACCAAGAAAAAAATGTTTATTTCAAATTTGTATTTGCTTTATGCCTTTGTCCTTATGACTATGTTTTTCATGACCAGTTGTGGAGAAGCTGCTTGGATTTGCCAAATGTGATATAGGATGTATACCTATATGCATATTTAATTCCATGTTAGGAAGCTGCTAGTAACAAGTGGGCCAGCTAATAAGAGTTCTCAAATGGGGGTCTCTGTATTTGCTTTAAAGTTTTATTATTTTAAAATTCTTTACTCTAGAATTTTTCAAACATATACAAAAGTGGAAAGAATAGTACAAAGAGCCTTCATATACCTAGCTCCAGCAATTACCAATTCATGGCCATTCTGGTTTCTTTTGTGTCACTTTGCCTCCCTCCACTTAACAAATTAATGTCAACACAATATCATTAACTAGACATCAGGTTTTACTAGTTTTTGCATGCACTTACTTTTCTTGTATGTCTTTGTGTGTAATTATATGGCATTTTATCCTATATATGGTTCATATAACCACCACCACAGTCAAGAGAAAGAACTACTGTCACCACAAAGGAATTCTCTCATGCTAGTTTCATCCCTTGAAAGTCACACTCTCCCTTGCCTTCCCTAACCCCTGGAAACCACTGATCTGCCCTACATCTCCATGGTTTTGTTTTTTTGAAAAAGTCATATAAATAGAATCATACAGTGTGTAACTTTTTGATTTCTCTGTATTTTTCATTGCTTTTTAAGAAATTTTTCATGTGAGCAGAGAATATGGAAATAACCATCTAAGAAAATAAAATGCCTACCTGCCAGTTTTAAACAAATGGATGTTTATTTATTCAACACATATTTATTGAGGATCAATGATGTGCTTGTAACCCAATGGTAGATAAAAATAAACTGTTTCCTTACAATAGTGTGTCATGTGTGTTGTTTGGTATGGCTGTCAAAGTAGTGCCTGCAGATCAGACAAGCATTCATTCTTTCAGGAAGAAAGGTTTTGCCTGGAGTTCAGTCTGTGCTTCCTTCTCACACCATGTCTGGGACTCACTAACTCCACCCAAGAGATCAGTCCTATCCCAGGCTTTTGAACCAATTCTTACCTGAAACAGAAATGATGTCAAGAAATGATGATCTGGCCCAGAATCCTGGGATTTGGAAGACTGTCCCTTATTCTGCTCACTTCACTTGGACTCTGTGCCCTGGTTCTGATAACAGAGACTCTGTATTGACTCCAAGCCAGTACTCACTTCGTATGCCATTCTTGATAAGTAGATTCCCAGCACCTGGTCACAGTTTTAGTCACTTGCTTTGTGGCCAAGTGCCTGTAGGGCTATGCTTGTGCTTTTCTGTGCCAGTCCAGAGTCCTGATTCTAACACCAGCCTTGAGGGATGCTGAGACCACACTGGTCCCTGCCAGGCTGCCGGCTGGTCTGTAGGTCTTAGTCTGCCCTGCTCCTGAATTCCTGGTCCCCTTTCCCAGCCTGACGATTGGCTCTCAACCCTCATGCCTCCCTGGACTGCCACCTCTCTCAGAGCTGTTTCCTCTGCAAACCAAATTCTTCCTGCCAGACTGGACATAATGTACACTTCTGGCTGGCTCTCTCCCTATCCATGGAAGGGTCTAGTTTCCAGGTCTTGGCCCTCTCGATGGCCCTGTACCACATGACTGGGTCATAATCTGCTATGTCCCAAGATATGACATGATTCTTTTTTCTTTATAAATGTCTGTGCCTGAACTGAAATGACAACAGAAGGGAACCAGGCTAGATCAATTCCTTCCTGACCAGAAGTGATGTGATTCAGAAAAAGAGGCAAGAATTATGGCTTGGTGGAATGAAAAGTATATTGAGGTTCCAGAGGCCCAGGTTTTAGTCTTAACCTGTTACCAACTAGCTGGTGACTTTGGAATGACACCCTCTTTCTGGAGCTTAGAAGTATTTATCTGCAGAATAAGGGAACGATCTCTAGATGCCTAGATAAGACATTAGTCAATATGTCTCCTCCAGCTCCTCTTGGCTGTAACAGTTTCTCAGACTTTCCTTGTCTTTGGTGAACTTGATAAAGTTGAGGCATACTGGTCAGAAATTTGGTAGAATGTCCCTCAATTTGAGTTTGGCTTCTACACTTGTCATGGCTGGACTGGGGCTATGGGTTTTTGAGGGGAAGACTACGGAAGTGAAGCACCATTCTCAACACATCATATCAAGAGGACATGCTATCAACTTGACTTATCACTGATGATGTTGACCTTGACCATCTGGCTTAGGTAGTGTTAACCAGGTTTTTCCACTGTAAAGTTACAAAGGTTACACTGTAACCTTTGTAAGCAAGTCACTAAGTGTATACCACACTTAACGGGCAGGGAGTTTATTCCACTCCTTGAGAGGATAGTATCTACATAAATTATTTAGCATTTTTTTGCATGGGAAATTTATGTACTCTCTCCCATTTATTTACTTATTCAATTATTTATTTGCATCAGGATGGATTCGTGAATACTTATTTTATACTTTGGATTATATCATCTAGTACTGTGTTATTTATTTCGTTGCTAAAACTATTCTAGCTTTGGCCATATTGTTTTGCTTTTTGAGCACTCCCTTACTTTCTGGAGCTACAAGATGCTCCAGGCTCATCTTGTATTTTCCTTACCCTAGTCCCAGAATCAACCATTTCTCCAAGGAGTCCTGCTTCCTCTTGTTGTATAATGGTATTAGAAACCAAGATGTGGGTGAGGGGTTGCTTGCTGTTACTGTAGTGTCATTGTTTCTAGGCCCTCTCAGTGATCAGAGCAAGGAAATATCTAAGTATATACTAGCCCATACATATCTATAATTATTTATATATATATATCCATCAGTATCTATATTAAGCTAAACATGAGTTCATACTGATATCTCTGACTATTCCAGTACCATTTGGTCCATTCTAGCTTTACCTCCTTCCTTACCTCTCACTCCAACAGTGAGAAACTTGGCTCCTACTATCTGATATCCATTTACTTATTTGTTCAACCCGGTACTTGTGTATGGTGGTTTCAGAATTGTTAATTCATACCACCATGAGAAACAACTTTACCAACTACAGTATAGTACAGTTCTTATGTATAATTCTCTTATATACATTTTAATGTCAGATTATTTTTCCCAAGAATTTTTCCAACCAATGGTGGACATCTAATGGCTCCGTCTTACAAATATCTTGAATGTACTTAATGCCACTGAACCATACACTTAAAAATGGGTAAAAAGTCAATTTTATGTTATGTAAATTTTACCCAATAAAAAAATATTGCTTCACTTTCCTCTAGATAGTCCAATGAATTCATTTCCAAACCTGGCTGATTATCAAAATCAAGATCTTTATAGTATGAATCAAAAATCTGTATTTTTAACAAGTTTCCCAGGTGACTGGCAGCCACTGTATCAATGGATTTTTTCTTTTAAGAAAAGATGCAAGTGGGCGATCCTGAGATCCAGGATCTCCAGCTGCATTTCCAGCGCCATGACAGATGCAGGGATCCTCCGCAACCTGCCAGCAGTGCCATTTGTCCCTTCTGAATGATGAGGAGAGGTGTGGCCTTCTCCACAGGCTGGCCTGAGGACCTCAACCAAGGCTTGCCCTCATCACCAGCGCAGTTCTCCTGCAGGCCTGGCTTGGCCTCTCCAGCTTTGAGCTGCCTGGGCCTCTCCCACAAAGACTGTGCTGAGCTGCAAAAAATTCAGAGCTCTGCCTCCCCCACCTTCAGCATGATCTAAGCATGTCAGAGTTGCCACATGAAAGAAAACTGCTTGTTTCTCAGAGCAGTTTGCCAATTGGATAACCAAGTGTCACATCCCAGCCCATAATAAAACCTACATTAAAACCTTTATTACATTTCCCAGTCTGTAGAGCAGGCTTGCCTTGGACCAAGGACTGCTGAGGGAGGTTCCAAAGTGGGTCCCCAGCCTCTCCCTTGTGGTTGTCTTCTCTGACCCCTTGGAGGGCAGTAGCCTGGCAGTGAGCGGGGCTTTGATTCCAGAGCCTGACCTGTTCTGTGTAATTAGATGCTCTGGCTAGACCCTATCTCATGTCTGAGTCAGCCAGGGGAGGGTGCAGTCACCATGTGCTGGGAAGTCTTGTGGCGACAGCTTACGTCCACAGGGAAAAGCATATAGAGAAAGACACAAACATCTGGGTAGTTTTAGGTCCTCTCCAAATCACTTTCACCTGCACAATCCAAAACTGAAGTAAGAGAACTTCATTTTTGCTTGTATGAATTGATGAAATATCCTTCCTTTGTATGTGACTTTGTGTGCTTGAGTGTAGGGCAGGTAAAGAAAAAACTGTAATCTAAACAGCTGACACTTCACAGATGTGAGACAGTGTGAGGGCAGCTGGGGACAAACCTGTGTGTTCTCACCTGTCAAAGGTCAAGATAGCCACTGTAGGACTCTTAGGAGAGAACTTGGGGTCAGAAGATAGGCTGGCCATTCATTTGGCACAAAGATCTTGGGAAAGTCTTCGATTTTCTCTTTCGTTGAAAAAATGGAGTTCAAAAGATTGATGCAAAAATTAAATGAGCAAATGACCCTTGAGGTCAGTGAAGTAGGTAGATTGGATTAGATAGTAGAGAGTATCAATCCACTTTCTCTAATATGCTCTGTGCTTGCTCCTGAGCTTTCTCTCTCCTGTGCGATTGTGCTGAGTAGTCTTCTTTATTCACTGCTTGTGGCACAAAACACTCTCAGACTTCTTCCCTTCCATAATCTTTAGAATGACCTCTCTCTCTAAACCTACACCCCTAACTTCCTCTCCTTCTTAATTTCACACTATTAGCTACTTCTCCCCCAAATTCACTCATATGCCCCTCTGAAGAAGTCTTCTTACCAACTTCATTCAGATTTTCTTGCACCACTGCCCACCCCACAGAATGCTCTGCCCCTTTGTTTTCCCCCAGAACAACTTGTTTCAGAGCCCACATCCCACTTTGACCATACCGTGAGCATTTCAGCCCTCAACGTGTCTCTCCCCTCTGAAGTGTAGTCCTCACACCATGCTGTTGTTTTCTGTTGTTCATATGTCTTAGCACTGTCTCTCCAGCAAAGCTGTATAGTCCAGCTGCCCAGCAGAGTAGTGTGAGATCTATAGCACTTGCTCAATAAAAAATGTATTGACTGGGTTGCAATGCCATTGCTATAAGGCTCTTCTTCCAGACTTTTGGGTACAGTTTCTTTATCCAAAGTCACCTCTATTTCTCGGTTCTGATTGGTAATTTCACGCCATGCTATAGACAATGGACACTCTTCAGGTAAGTACCTTAACTACCCAGCATACTTCCAGCTTACTTCCAGCTCATCTCAGACATACTTGAGGGGAGTTGTCTCCCCCTTCTTCTTTCTGTCTATAGGTCTTCTATCTGCTGTGGGTTCAGACGTCTGGGAGTTGAGTTTCCACACAGTTCCTAGTATTCAGTGTAGTAGCTAGAATTCAGGACATAGTAACTTGGGCATCCTAGAAAATTCTCAGTGGTATCCGAGCAGAAGGGCCTGGGAGATGTTAATTTGTGAATCATTCATGTGGTATCACTGTAATTCTACATAGATGCAAAATGTGACATCCTAGGAATGAGTGAAAGCAATGTTTGAAATCCTGGAAATGAATGGGGCAGACTATTGAGAGGTTCTGAACCAAGACCAATGCTTTCCCTCTTCTCTGAGATGTGACATCTGGAAACTTCCTCTACTCTAAGCAGGAGAGTGAGTGGGCCCCAGAGTCTGATTGATTATTTTCCAATCCTATCTCTGCTACTTAACAACTGTGGGATTTGGGGTATTTTCTTGACCTATGTAAGCCTCAGTTTCTTCTGATGGATGATAGTTGTATTTATCTCAAGGGGTTAACTAAGCTTAACTCTGATAGTGCACGTAGGAAATGCTCAATAAGTGTAAGTTATTATCACTATTACTGGATAGCTGGGGCCATTTCTTACCTTACAAACAAGCCCATGCTCTTAAAAGTATTTCCTTATCCCTTCTTCTGACTCAGACCATCCCTCAATTTTTCTCCTTCCCTCCATGGCCAAATATGTGGAATAGTGTTGCTTAATGTCTCTACTTTCTTATTCACCAAATCTTCACCTTTATAACTTTTCTTCCATTTTCATCATTCACAGAAGCTTCATATTTTAACATACTTGATAATGTTCCAGTTTCAGATCCAAAAGATGACTTTGAGGTCTCTTTCTCTTTATAAAATTTGGCATTGTTGAAGGCCCTCTCTTTCTTGATGTTCTCCCTTTCCTTGTCATTCCTTGGCCTACATAATATCTTAATATCCCCTAGTTCTCCTTCTTTGATTCTTCTTTGGCTCCTCCTCCTTTGACCAAATTCCTTCAGTCAGCTCCTGGCACTTTCCAGGCTGCTGTTCTCAGCCCTCAGCACTTCTTGACCCCTTGTCTCTCCATGAGCATTTCACACCAAGGGCTTGAAGTCAGTTCACTGCACAGATAGGTCCATGGTGCCCAGCTCTGTATAGCATCAGTTGCATGTTGAACAGGAAACACAGTATAATTCATGCAGGTGGTTCTGGCCACCATTCCACTCAGTGCACAGGTAATGGGAAATGGGCCTCTAGTGTGTCTCTTATAACAGACCCCCAAACACACATACCTGCTGCTTCTTTTGGTTCCCAGATGGCCCCTCTACCTCTGTGAGAATCACTGGCCCTACTGGACTTACAGCACAAGTGGATCTCAGTTTTGAATGTGCCTTCCCCCTAAGGGACTTACAGGGGGTGTTTTGCCTCTGCTCAAAATTGATCTTAAGTGCTGCCCTCAGAACCTGACTCCCATATAAGTGGTATTGCTCTCCAACACAGATTGCTGACTTGCCTCTTGGTGAGTAATTTCTCCTGGGCTCTAGACCCTTATATCTAACTGTGCAGATTCCACTTGTCTAAAAATAATTTTATCTATATGTCACTCTCCCAGTTGTACTCCCTCTGTGCTCTTTATTGGCACATTCTGGAAAACCTTGAAACAACATTTGATATTTTTGATTTCAGGGCTTCTTTACTCTTCAGGATGCTGGAGATTTCTCCTCTGCACTCTGTTAATAGCTTTCTAAGAAGACTCCTCCACCTTCCATCTTTGCTTCTTATCCTGGCCAAAAACCTCTGGAATGGCAGCCATAAAAAGAAATGAAATTGAGTTATTTGTAGTGAGGTGGATGGACCTAGAGTCTGTCATATAGAGTGAAGTAAGTCAGAAAGAGAGAAACAAATACCGTATGTTAATACATATATATGGAATCTAAAAAAAAAAAAAAAGGTTCTGAAAAACCTCGAGGCAGGACAAGAATAAAGACGCAGACGTAGAGAATGGACTTGAGGACATGGGGAGGGGGAAGGGTAAGCTGGGATGAAGTGAGAGAGTGGCATGGACATATATACACTACCAAACGTAAAATAGATAGCTAGTGGGAAGCAGCAGCATAGCACAGGGAGATCAGCTCGGTGCTTTGTGACCACCTAGAGGGGAGGAATAGGGAGGGTGGGAGGGAGATGCAAGAGGGAGGAGATATGGGGGTATATGTATACATATAGCTGATTCATTTTGTTACACAGCAGAAACTAACACAACATTGTAAAGCAATTATACTCCAATAAAGTTGTTAAAAAAAAAGAGCAGAACCAATTCTATAGCACCCTTTTTCAAAAACATTTTATTTGACTCTACATTGAATACAGACTGAAGTCCCAAACCATCAACTTATTCGTTGAACAAAGTGCCACTTTCCTGTTGCCAAGGCTTTGCTCATGATGTTCACTCATTAATGCTGAGTGTTCCTTCCCTGAATATTAAAATCCTAATTAGTGTCAGGACACTAATTCAGATGGCACTTCATCTGTAAAGGCTTCTTGGATCCCTTCAGTGTAGAATTAATGACTATCACTTGGGCTCCTGTTGCATTTTGTTTGTATTTTTGTGATGACACTTAGCACAGTCTGGCCAGTGGTCACCTTGTAAGAGTCTGTCTTCCCCACTAGGTGGAGGGCAGGGCCCGATGTCTCAGTGCCTTTGTCATCTTTGAGTCCTATCTTCTTTCTATCTCTTCCAAACCAGCTCAGTGGTTTGCACATGGAGATTCTCCACAAATATTTGCTGTTGAAGTGAGTTTATTTTGAGTGTTGTCGGACTGAAATATTTTCAAATGGCAGGTTTGGTTCCTTTGAGAAAGAACTTTGAGATCCTCATCCTGTTTTAAGGTAGATCAGGCTCTGGGGAGAGGAGACCCTGACTCTGTTAGATTGTGGTGTGTGTGCCACTCCCACTTCAGGCTCACATTGCCCTTTGGAGTCGTTTGCCCAGGAGGAACTGGATCCACGGCCCACACCCTCTGAACTGAAGCTACTAAGTGATTTGGATAAATGCTGGTTGATAGCCAGCACAGAGAAGTTGTGGGAGATGTCCAGGGTCACACAGCAAGCCACCAGGGAGGTAAGGACAAGGTCTACAATTCTCTCCAAGCTTATAACAAATGTTATGTATGTTTCCAGATCACAGATATTCTCTAATGGTCATTTTCTCTGCTCTGATTGACCCCCACTGTGCTTTTGGGGATACATAGGAGGTAAGAAGAATGAAACCTATTCTTAAGAAATCTCCTTGACACAAATGATGATTTTTCTCAGATCACCTCTGTTCAGCTTTGTATGGCTCCACGGCTTCTCAGTACTTCCTCCTTGGCCCTCCTTTCTGGCTCGTCGTCCTCCGTCCACACTGAAACATTGGTGTTCCCAGGACTTACTCGTCACGTGCTCCTTTTCTGCTCTCATGGCTTGAGTTTGCACCTCCAGGCTAAGGACTCCCGCACCTCTGACCCTTGTCCAGACATAATTCCTGGCTTCCCAGATGCACAGCTCCCCCCCCCCCGCCCCAATTCTATCATTTCCTGAATCCTATCTCCACTAAGGTGAGCTGGACCAGAGGATTCTTATTTCCATTTTATAGGTAACAAAATGCTGAGACTCAGCTTCAAAGGGCAGGCTTGAGGTCCCACAGTGCGGCAGCCACCTGGCAAGACCAGGACTCAACCCCTTGCCCTGTGTGCAGGGCTGTGGGCTTGTAGACATGACACGGGACTTTCACTCTCCCAGGGCCAGGCACGGAGCTCCTCTTCAGACCCAGCATGCTGCATCTTGGAATGGCCGTCCCCTCTGATAAGATGGAAGGCTCTCCACACCTATTCCCTTCTCTTCTGTCCTCATACAAGTTGCTTTTTCCTTTACCTTCCTCTTTACTCATGAATCTATTTACTCATGGGAAACTCAGCTGGAGTGCCTCATCTGCTTTCTTGCTTTCTACTCCAAGATTCCCCAGTTGGGTGTGCAGGCAGGAGAGACGTGAAGGATCTGCACAGTAGTTGTGGTTGTTGTTGATTTTGGTGGTGTGTGTGTGTGTCTGTGTGTGTGTGTGTGAGGGAGGGAGGGAGGGAGAGTCAATGAAAGGGCTGAGGGTTGCTTATTATTGCTACCTGGACCTTGATCACTATTAGGCTTTTCTGGACTTGGAAGCCAGAGGGATGGGTGGTGGCCTCAGCTTCCAGGCATCTCAGGACTCGCTCCAAAAGTCCTCTTGTTCCCTCATTCCTTTCTATATTCATTCCCTCTTCTGCTAGGAGGAGGCCTGTGTGGCTTGCTCTCTTGGTCACGTTCTCCGAAGGGGAAGCACTTCATCCTCTCATCTGTTCCCAGCTCCTACTGGGCCAGGTTATAGAGCCAGACCCGAATGGGGGGCTCTCTGTCTTCCCCAGGCCTCTCCCCCAATGCTCAGAGGCCTCGGGGAGCAGGGACCCTGTCCCGGCGCTGCCTCAGCTCTCTGGAATGCTGTTCATCCTCAGCCTGGGTGAACTGACAGAATCTTCCTGTCTGAAGCTCAGCTGAACAGCCCGCTGCTTCTTTCAGCTTCTCCTTTCCCATCCTCCAGGGCCCGTGAATACTGATGCTGTGTGAGTCCTGGTTGCACACGGGCGAGGGACTCAGAAGAGGTGGGTGATGTGTAGGTAATTCGAGTTGGGTTTCCTCAGTTTACAGGAGAGGGAATGGAGGCTCTGGCTTGTAAGAGGCCTGCTCAGGGACAGACACACAATTAACTGGCAGAGCAGAACTCAGACATTCTGACCACGAAATGGTGGTTTGTTTGGTTTTTTTTTTCAGGGGCCCAAGGAGACAAGGATGAAATGATAAGAAGTAAATGTAAGAGAACCATACATGGAATGGGACTTTTGGCACTTTTAGTCCTTTCCTAGAAAATTGAAACCACTGGTTTCCATCCAGAGGTTCCAAGACCTCTCATGGGTTTACAGGTACCTGTGTGGTCATTACCTACACACAAAAGCTTCTGGAAGGAAGACAGCCTGGGAGAAAATGAGCTCTTTCCTTGGGTTCAGGTCACTTCGCCAGGGTCATTGCCTGTATGGGTCAGCCAGCATTACCTACCTAAGCTCCTGTAGTAGCAGATCAAGCAGAAGGTACGTCTTCCACTCCAGGAAAACTCATGATTTTGTTGAGGAGACGGGAACCATAGAAACACAGTGGCTGAAGTGTCCGAGCCAGCATTACCAATCAGCTGAGGAGCCAGCTGTCTTCAAAATGTACCCCTAAGGGGGTGAGGTAGCCTTTAGGGGACAAACTCCCTTTGAAAATAATCTATCTGCTCTGATGCTAATTAGCACTGATGCTGACCACCGCCTTTGATGAAGCACCTCTCTGTCCAGTGGTGTGCTGTGTCAGGAAGCAAAACGTTTGGGGCAGCAAATAAGACCTAGAAGAGAAGGGATGGATGTCTGCTGGGAGGAGGGCTCAGCCAAAGGAAAAGGGAATGAATTTGGGGTGGAGGGGGTGCCAGAAACAGCTGGTGCTGGTGCAAAGGGTGTGAAGGGCTCTCCACCACTTGAGGGATGGAATCATGTCTGAGGCTGTTCAGGCTGCTATAACAAAATACCACAGGCTGAGTAGCTTCTCAACAACAGAAATTTCTTTTTCCCAGTTCTGAAGGCTGGAAGTCCGAGATTAGGGTATCCGCATGGCTGGGTAAGGACTCTATTCCAGGCCACAGGCTTCTCACTTATTCTCACCTGGTGGAAGAGGTGAGGAGCTCTATGGGGTCTCTTTCATAAGGGCATTTACCTCATTCATGACCTAATCACCTCCCAAAGGCCCTACCTCTGAATACCCCTACCTTGGGCATTAGGTTTTCAACATGTGAATTTTGGGGGTGACATAAACATTCACACCATAGCAAAAATTGCCTTTATTCTTATAATAAATTTACTATTGTAATAAAATTCTTGTATGTCCGACAAAATCTATGTCTAAGCCCCAGCTTGCAGGGTGAGTAAAAAATCCATTTTTGTGCCTCCCTTCCCTTTTTTAGGTTGTATTTTATTTTATGCCAGTCTATAATAAACAGACCTCTGATCAGCAGTCTTTCAGGACTTATTCTGAAGATGCTCACTGGGCAGGCCTGCATAGTCATTTAAATTCAATTTTCTGGCTGCCAGTTTGGCTATAGGACCTTGTCCCAGCTCCCAGAGTGTCAATATCCCATGCTTAGTCACTGGCCAACCATGCGGGAGCCCTATCAGGGGTTCGTTTGGGATGCAGCCTTTGAGAAAAGGCACAGCTTCAGGCTCTCCTGGAACTTGTCACTCCCTTATCCTCCCATTATGAGAATCCAATGGTTTCCTCTCTGAAACTGGGCCACTGTCTTCCTTTCCTGGACGGCAGCCTCCACCTCTTTCTCCTCTTGGACAAACAGTTTGGAAATGTTTCAGTTGACTTAGACCATAACACCAACTAAACTAAACTCTTGAACCAGTGAATTCCATTTTCCCCACTCAAGGTTCTAGGATGCATTGGCTCAAAGGGACTTTGGCAGTTCTTTCAAAGATGTTGAGTGTCTTCCATAATATGACTCATCTTTGTGGCCGCTGAGCTCTAGATGACTGGTTGAGAAGTTTTGCATTCATCAAATGAACTTCATTATTCTCACTGATGGACTTGATGCTGAGTAAATGTTAAAAATCTGAACTTAACATAGAATCGATCCTATTCTTTTTTTAAAAAAATTTTATTTATTTAATTTATTTATTTTTGGCTGCATTGGGCCTTTGTTGCTATGCGCGGGCTTTCTCTAGTTGTGGCCAGCGGGGGCCACTCCTCGCCACGGTGCACGGGTTTCCCATTGTTGTGGCTTCTCTTGTTACAGAGCACAGGCTCTAGGCACGCCTGCTTCAGTAGTTGCAGCACGCGGGCTCAGTAGTTGTGGCTCACCGGCTCTGGAGTGCAGGCTCAGTAGTTGTGGCACACGGGCTTAGTTGCTCTGCGGCATGTGGGATCTTCCCAGACCAGGGCTCGGACCCGTGTCCCCTGCATTAGCAGGAGGGTTCTTAACCACTGGGCCACCAGGGAAGCCCTAGAATTGATCTTCTGTTTTTTTTTTTGTTTTTGTTTTTTTTTTAAATTTACTTATTTTTGGCTGTGTTGGGTCTTCGTTTCTGTGCCAGGGCTTTCTCTAGTTGTGGCAAGTGGGGGCCACTCCTCATCGCGGTGCGCGGGCCTCTCACCGTCGCGGCCTCTCCCGTTGCGGAGCACAGGCTCCAGACGCGCAGGCTCAGCAGTTGTGGCTCACGGGCCCAGCCGCTCCGCGGCATGTGGGATCCTCCCAGACCAGGGCTCGAACCCGTGTCCCCTGCATTAGCAGGCAGACTCTCAACCACTGCGCCACCAGGGAAGCCCCTGATCTTCTGTTTTAACTCTTGGGATTCTTCATAGAATTCTATTCAAATAAAATCCAAACACGTTTGGAAGCCACTGGAGAAGGTGGCCAGATAGCTCCCAGCTGGGGCAGCTTAGGGTTTGAAGCAGCTGTCCATATGCTGACTCCACAGACAACTGAGAATCGCCTGTCCCTTCTTAACGCTGACCAGTCTTCCCTCAGCCTCCTTGCATCACGGTGAGGCAGAAAGAAAGCGATGATGAAGTCAGCAGGGGGGCTGCTCCTCTCCCAGGAATTCAGGGTCAGTGAGATTATGTCTGTGGAAGAGCCTCTGCAGGGAAGTCTGCTCTGCAAAGACAAGGGGCACGCTTGTTATTCCTGGGCCTCCTGGAGCAGCCCAGGTAACTCGGCCCTTTCATCTTAATGGGCAGTGGATGCCGCGTCTAACTCCTTTCTCCTAGAGTTAAGGTTTTTCTTTAAAGAAATAATTAGCAGGTACTTTTAAACCTCTCCAGTGACTCATTCTTCTTTGAAATACTAACCTGAGGTTGTCTCCTTCAGAGAATAAAATAATGATGATAACAATTTATATCATAGCTAGAGCCAGACCAATTAGCACATGCCTTATGCCCAGAACTTTAAAAAGATCTCTAGTCTCTTTTAGCTCCAATGTGTCCTGAAAGTCCATTACCAGGGCTTGTCCTTCGAATGCCCTTTGCTTGTGTTTCTGTAGTAGAGAAGGGGTTAGGTGACAGGGATCAGAGGTGGAGACCCCGCAGGCAGAAGCTTGGAAGTCTAGTATATTTCGAACTTCTGCCCCTCTTGCAGACGGGAGGAAACCTGTGCAGTTTTCAAGAGTCCAGGATCCATCCAAAAAGGGGATGGAAGAGGTCTCTTAATCACGGAAATTCACCGAGTGTGTCATCTGTCTTTATGAAATCTCAAGGATGGTAGGAAGGACACATGGCTGACTGAAGACACAATGTCCTTTGTACTTGTAAATACAAAACCTTGTTGATTTTCAAGAGCCCATTCTTTCCTTTTTTTTTTTTTTTTTTACCTTTACCAACTTTGATTCTCACTGCAGCTTCTGTGAGGTATGTAAGAAAAGGATCATGAGCCAAGACTCAGAATGAGAGTAAGAGAGGACACCTTAGAGATTAGCTGTGCCGAATTCTCCTATTTTACAGATGGGAAAATTGAGGTCCAGAGGTACAGTACCTTTGAAAAGTGATTAGATGAGTTTTGGTGGAACCGAGATTAAACTCAAAGACTCCTGATTTCTTTGCCTTTCCCACTTCATAACTTCAGATATCAAAATTTTACTGTAAGGAACATGGGGGTCAGGTTTGAGAGTTACAGAGCCTATGATCTTGGAAAAGTATTTGAATTTCAGGTTAAGTTAAATTCTACTGTAATCTGGGTCCCCAGTCCCTGTTTCTATCCTCAATGGGAATGAAGAGTGGTGATCAGCAGCATTTCAGTTAGATTACAACCCAGGCAATTCTTTCTTGTGGACATATCTATCACTGTGGTTCCTTTTCTCCAAGCTTCCTCTCTCTCTTTAAATGTAGGGCAATACAGGACTCAAGAGTTTTGGGAAAGCTGAATCTTCAGTCTTTGGTAAAGTGTTCCCATGGCCAAAATTCTGAACTATTTGGTGAGTGGGAGATTAGACCAAGTTGGTCAGTTGTTCAGCCAAGAGAACTGAGTGATGATAATATGGGAGTGGAGTTTCACTCCATGAGGTTTGTAACCAAGGGTAACCTCACGTTACCTTAACATTTATCAAACAATGTTTTCTATCTAGGTTCTGGCCTGGGATGTACTAAGCTTGAACAAATTGCTTAAACTTGCTCATACGTAAAGAAGCCTCAACTTTCTTGAATATGCAATGGAAATAAAAATAATACCTACCTCCTAGGTTGTTAGGAGGAACAAATGAGATATGGCATGCACAGCATAGCAAATCATGCATAACAATAATTTTTATTGCTATTGTTTTTTGGCATTGCTATTGGTTTCTTAATTCTTTTTAAGGATTAACCCATGATCCATCTAGTGGGGTGGATGGGTTGTGACTTGGGAGTTGTATGTGGGGGCTGTGATTCTATGCTCTGTGCCTTTCTTTCTAATGTCTGTTAGCCAGCTTTCTAGGGCTTTCCCCTGGGCCATTCATCTGTGCTGTCTTGTGTGAAGGACGGCCAGATTTATCTTCTCTCAGCTAAACACAGACTCCAGGCCAATCTTTCTCTCTTCATGGCCAAGCCAGAAGAAATCCAGTTGGAGGGGGACAGCTCACCATCTTCCACGCTTGTAAATGAGAGCTCTCTCCCTCACCCCGGGCTAAGTTATTCTGAGGCTATAAAAAGTTCCCTGTCCACTTCAAAGGACTTTTTATCAGCTCATCCATACAGATTCTGTTCAACTCTTCTCATTTTCAAAAGCAGAACAAAACCCCTTGGCTGAACCTCCAGTTAGGCTCTTACCTTCCTTAAAATATCTTTAACTTCAATTAAACTGATCCCTCTTGGCTCCTTTTAGCAAATAGGTTGTCTTCACAAAGAGTTCTCTGACACTCCCTCTCTGCTCCACCTCCACCCCCAACCCAGTCCTCGATATGTCATTCTATTCTGCAGGCGAATTTGTGCAGAGTTGAGCAATGTGGCTCAGCCGGGACCTGATGCCTCTGGACCTTTTAAATCTACACTTGTTTCAGAACACAGCTCACCCTAAGCCACTGCTGCGCCTTGGGAGGGGGCAGTAAATTAAGCATTGACTTGGAAATTAACAGGCTGGGTTTTTTTTAAAATAAATTTATTTATTTATTTATTTATGGCTGTGTTGGGTCTTCGTTTCTGTGTGAGGGCTTTCTCCAGTTGCGGCGAGCAGGGGCCACTCTTCATCGCGGTGCGTGGGCCTCTCACTGTCGCGGCCTCTCCTGTTGCGGAGCACAGGCTCCAGACGCTCAGGCTCAGTAGTTGTGGCTCACGGGCTTAGTTGGTCCGCGGCATGTGGGATCCTCCCAGACCAGGGCTCGAACCCGCGTCCCCTGCATTGGCAGGCAGATTCTCAACCACTGTGCCACCAGGGAAGCCCCAGGCTGGGTTTTTAGGTCGCATTCTGTCATAGACACCCAAGTCTAGATTTTGTTTTCCAGTAAGTAAAATGGGAGAGGTAAGTGTAACCATCCACGATGATCTAGTACTTTGCTGTAATTGCCTGTTTCTAAGTCTGTCTGCCCAGTTGAGTGTGTCCTTGAGGGCAGGGAAAGTTTTCCATCTCTCTATACAAGATTCTTGGAAGACATTTGTTGAATGAAGGTACCTGAGCTCTCTCTCCTAGTACACCTTCCATCCCATCCATTTCTACCTGTCTGTGCCAGACATGGCTTCTGTGCCTCCCCAGCTTCCCACTTAGCTGCCTGCCTCTGCCAGGGCAACAGGCTCTGGGTGATCCTGCACAATTTCATGGTAGGAGGCAGATCAACTGAATCCTGAACTCTCTGGCTTCCCATCTCATCCAGGTTGGGTGCAACCCTACACTTCAGGTTGAAGGATCTGGCTTCCTCAGTGACTTTTGAAGGATTCAGATGATGCAACCCAGAAGAGCAGGTGAGATAACTTCACAGTGGATGAACTTTGTCCAATGGGAGAGAGGAAATAGAAGGGTGTTTGCAGGTAAATCCCTGCTTTTTTCTTCTCTCCAAGTGTCGATTTTTTCTGTACATTATGTACAGAGATGTCCAGTGTGATTGAATGACCCTTTGGGTTTCTCTAAAACATGTAAAACTGTAGCTAGGTTGACTGCTGCTTGCTTTGGTCTAAATGTGTCCCCTTCCCCCACTTCATATGTTAAAATCCTAACCTGCAAAGATTATGCTGTTAAGAGGTGGGGACTTTGGGAGGTGTTTAAGTCAGAGGGTGAGGCCCTCATGAATGGGATTAGTGCCTTATAAAGAGGTCCCAGAGAAATCCCTAGCCCCTTCTACCATGTGAGAACACAGTGAGAGGGCACTGGCTATGAACCGGTAAGAGGGCCCTCTTCAGAGGGTGACTATGCTGGCACCTTGATCTTGGACTTCCAGAGGTGTGAGAAATAAATTTCTGTTGTTTACAAGCTACCCAGCCTGTGATGTTTTGTTATAGCAGCCTGAATGGACTAAGGCAATAATACATCACCTTTGTTTCTCATTCTTCCTTATCTCATGTCTCTTTTCCCTCACTCTTGATTCCTTGGGATTACACCTTCCAGTAAACTATTAACATCTAACTCTCCCCTCAGATCTTATTTTCTGCGGGAACCCAAGTTAAGCTGCCATCTGTCCAAATCAATCTACCCAGATCCTATTCATCCTTACAGGTTCATGGAAAGTTAGAACTAAAAAGAATAATGGTATCCATTTACCCATTTTAATGGATAATGAAATGAGATCTAGAGAAAGAAAGTGACTTGCTCAAATTTGGACTAGCACTAGAATCCAGGGTCCCTAATTCCTACCCAAAAATCTCAGAATAGGAGCATGGAAAAGGAGGAGAAAGCATTTTCTTCTTCCTGCCTTGTGGTTGATGCTTCGTAAATGAAAGCTCCCCACAATGGTGGGAACAACAGAGTGGAACTTCTTGTTTTTAGCTGGTCCCTGGGCTGGGCGATTTGTTGATAATGTAGGGCAATGTAGGAAAAACAGGACAAGGGATTTTTTGTACAGGAAGGATCCATCTGTTTTGATCAGGAAAACAGAGACACCACCCCAAATGGGACTGAGAGTCTAAAAATCTGCCACACGCAGGGACTTTGGGAGCAATGCAAAATGAAATAGTATCTTCACTTTCTCATTAGGGCTTCACTGCTTTCCTGGTTAAAAGCGAGGGTCTGGGCAAGACCTTTGGGAGGGACTTTTAGAGCTAACAAGTGAGTCTTTGTGCATGGCACCATCTGAGCTCCTTCCTCTTTTTCCCAGGGATGAGACTGACAATTGTCAGTATGAGTGTCTATCCACGTGACTGATGTCTGTTTCTTATCCTAGAAACAAAGAGCTCATAGAAACATAGAACGGAAGGGAGCTTGGGGTTCTATAGTTAACCAGCTTACTTCATGCAAATGAAGAAACCACAGACCTGACCAGGGTCAAGCAGCTGGTTGAGGGCAGACCTGGATTCTGAAATAACTTAATTTTCTAATTGAGAAAGGTAATTTAGAAAAGGAACTTAAGTTTTCCAGAAGACTGGATAGAGAGGACTCTCTTCTTTCCTTCTTCCTCAATCTCAGGACTGAAGGGAAAGACACACTCTGCTGTGTCTCCCGCTTCTACCCTCTTTCATCCTCATGCTACATTTTAGCATGTTCTGTGGTCTCGGATGCCATGGCTCTTCCTCCTTCTCCTGGTTCTTTTCTGAGCTGTGTTGGGCAAAGAGAATACTCTGAGGGAAGCACTAGGGTGTTGTAGTGATGCAGACAGTGGATCTGAATCAAAAGACAAGGACCATTTTACTATCCTGGAGCTTGGGTGAGTCAGGGGACACCTCTGTATCTCTGCTTTCCTATCTCTAAAGTGGGGATAAGAATATCTGTTTCTAGGATGGTAGAGAGAAAAAGGTGAGATAATGTATATATGTCTAAAAGTATCAGTTCAAGACCTAGGAGAAACCAGATTAGAATAATTTGAGGAGAGACACTCAATTTAGGATAATTCGAGGAGGGTTTACCAAAGAAAGGATTCTTTACAAAAGTGTGGGCAGAGTTTAGAGAAATCACGCAGATAGAGCCATCCCAACATTAGGACTATGGAGGGGTGGGGGTGAGGAAGGCCTACTACAGCACCAAGGTAGAAGGGTGATGAGGGAGGGTAGTTGGCAGAACCTGGAAGGAGAAAATTAATGGTCTGTGCAAGGGTCTCGGATAGGAGCCACTGAACTTCAATTGGAGGAGGCATCCAACCCAAGGGTGACCTCTCAGAGAAGGAACAAGGCAAGCAACCCCCCTGACCTCACTCTCCTCCCTCCCTTTCATCTTCTGCCAGGGCTCTATTGGCTGAACCCAAGGGGGAGTCAGAGGGCATGGGAGCCTGTTGAAGTGATCTATACAGGTCAATCTCCCGGGGCAGAGAGCAGGGTAGAGAAAGGGAAAGAGTGGATCTGGAAGGGCAAATGGAAGATATCTGGCACAGAACGTACTTGTTAAACTATGAAGTACTTGACATAGTGGATTCTGTCCTATGCCATCAGAACCACCTCAACTGAAGCTTGTGTTCCCCCAGATGACGCCAGTGTTGTTGGCTGGCTGCTTGCAGCTGCGTCCCTCTCCAAGATTTGCCCTTGCATTTTAGGCCTTTTTTCCCCAAGGTTTTACCCCTTTGCCCAAGGACAGCCTACATCTATGATTGATCTATAAAAGTCCAGCCAACTTGCCCAAATTCTAGGCAATTCAGAAGGACCATCTTTACTGCAGAGGTCCCTACAGGATGGGCTGAGGCTTTTGTTGCAATTGCATTGTGTTTCAACTTTCCTTCTGTCCAGTACTGCTTCCTTCCCTTCTCAATAGTTGTTGACCCTGAGGGTACAACCTTGAATGCAGATCTTCAGCTCTGATTCTGGTTCCTGGGGAACCTGTGACACATGGCAATATACCATTATTATTGACATGTATGCAATAGAATTTGAGCAACTGCTGTAAGCCCAGCCTTGCACTTCAGCTATAGTTTGTACAGGTTGTACAAGGTAGTCTGGGAGCACCTAGTCAAGCAAGTCGAGTGAGGGCTGAAATCCACTCTGTACCACACTCCCTACATTGTTTGGCATGGTTGCCTTTTTCTAATTTACAAGTTTCTCTATAGGGTCTTGCAACCTTGGCTTTAGATACTTTATTTTCAACGAAGTGTTCCCAAGGATGAGAGAGAAAGGAAGAACAAAATGTCTGGGATGAAGTTGCAACATCCTCTAGAAAATTAAGGACAGGTTGTCTCTTTTTATAGACTCTAAGAAGATGGCATCGAGGGTGAGACAAAACTCCTCAATCGGCCTAAGGAATCTAGTTTGCGTTTCCTCTTACATCCCCGCTGGTCTCATTCATCAGTGTGACCAGTTAGAGGTGATTTATAGAAGGGGTGGGATTTGCTGCTCATACTAAATGAACTTCTCTTGAAAAATGAAAAGAGATTTCATTTTTTTCTGAAATTTAAAAGCCGATTGTGCATCTCCATACTCACTGGAGGGCATCATGAAGAGTGCTATTAATTCATCTTTGACCTACTCATTTTATAAGGAAGTGAACTTAAGGAAGGAAGTGACCTTCTCCAGGCTCAGCAGCTCTTCAGTTGTAGACTGTAAGTTCAGTTTCCTGACTCCCAGTCCAGTGCTCCTACTATGAACTCCATCAGGCTTCAGCCCCATTGAAGCACTTGTATCTTATTTCAATGGAGAAGAAGAATTGAGGAAAGGAGGTTAGGGAGGGAGTGATGGTGGTTTCCCCAGCAGTCCCAGCTCATCCTCCTTTTTACAAGGAGAGCAGTGACAGTGGATGTGCTTTCTTCCCTCCTTGGCTGCAAGTAACTGCTGAACTCCCAGGTCAGGACCCACAGAGGCCACAGGGAGCAGACAGAGCTGAGCCTTTGATGTAGCTCCAGAGAGGCCACTCTCTTTAACCAGTGGCTGGGGTTCTGCTATGTAGACATTTCCTGTCTTTCTTTTTCTTAAAACATTCCTGCTGGAGATAAAGTATTGTACATTTATAGCTTTGGTTTGCTAAGAACATCCCACTAGCTCATCTCATAAATCCCACCAAGCCTCCCTCCAGTAGCAAGTTATGGCCAGTCCTGCCAGGCCTGGGGCAGAGCGGGAGTCAATGATGGGCCTGTCCAGGGCCATTGGTAGAACCACTCTGCACCCTTGGGAGTGTGTGTCTCCTCGTCCTTCCTGCCCTCTGAACTTTGAGTCGCAGCATTCCCAAGGCAGTCAACTATTACCTCCAGAGATAATTTATATTCATTCTCTCTCTCCCTCTCCTTCTCCCCACTGCACCCACAATTCCACCCGGCTTTGCCATTCTAATTTACATTAACTGCAAGCTCTTTCTAGTCACTGGTTCAAAAATCTCAGGCCAGGCTTATGCCTCCTCACTCAAATCATAGTACTTAACATTTATAGATCAAAGCTTGTCTTCCTAGTGAGTCATGAGACTTAGACAGATATTTCATCTATGCTAGCTGGATATCTCTGCCTGCCTAGAAAAGAGATGGGATTTTTGGGGCCCAAAGCAGGTGCAAAGACAGGAAGGCAGCTCAGTCTTCTCTTCCTACTCTCTTCTTTTGCCAGCATTGGGTTTCCTTAGAGGTTGCAAGTTCAACATCTTATTTAGTTGTCAATCTACTTCTCTGATTCCAAAATATTTTCTTCTTTGGATGGTCTTCCTGGCCTGTCTTTTCCAGGTGTTCTTCCTTGTGCCATCCATCCAACTTGTTTCTCTTGTTACTGTCTGCTTATTCCGAAGCTCCACCTGCCTCCCTATGCTCTCTCTCCTTCTGCCTCATTCCCTTCCCCTCTATTTCTCCAGCTCACAGGACAACAGGTAGAGCAGAATATTATTAGTAGAGTTACTTTAGAGGTTGAGCCAGGCACTCTCATGTCACAGAAGTCTGAGACATGGAAGGGGAAGTGTCTTGCCTACTGTCATTCAGACAGTAGATGCCAAAGTTGCAAAAAACCTCCCATAATGCCTTACTCTGCAACTAGTTCTCTTTCTATAATACCACATGGCTTCTCTTTTCCCCTTGTTTTCAGGAATGTATCCTTAATCATTGCTTTTTTGCTCAAACGTCTATCTTGGTCTTTTCAGCCTCTGTCTGTATCCCAGTCCTTGAGGACCCTGAAGTGGGAGACAATGGGAGACATCCAGGGCCTCAAGTAGGAAGGCTTTGCCTTGATCACTAAGGTGGCAGGTTTGGAGCTTAGTTCCAAAGCCAAGTTACATTTCTGAAGTGACATACCACAAGTGTGGGTCCCAGGACACTTTAACCATCTGGGAGAATGAACAGTGATGAAATAACGTTGTCTGCCTGATACATGAAAGGAACAAAGGCCGAGAAACATTCTCTGGATAAAGGGGAAAATGGAATTTTGTTCCTTTCTGAGCCATTCAAGGAGCACAGCTGGAACTCTTTTTCTTGGAAAGGGTGGGGAGGTGGGGTAGGGGTAGCAAATGGGAGACTTCCAAGTCACCAGAGGGGTCATGATTCACCTCCTCTCTGGGAATGGCACATGCCTTGCCCCTCCCTCTTTCTTCTCAAGAAACAATTGATACAGCAACTATGGAGAACAGTACGGAGGTTCCTTAAAAAACTAAAAATAGAACTATCATACGACCCAGCAATCCCACTACTGGGCATATACCCTGAGAAAACCATAACTCAAAAAGAGTCATGTACCACAATGTTCATTGCAGCTCTATTTACAATATCCAGGACATGGAAGCAACCTAAGTGTCCATCAACAGATGAATGGATAAAGAAGATGTGGCACATATATACAACAGAATATTACTCAGCCATAAAAAGAAATGAAATTAAGTTATTTGTAGTGAGGTGGATGGACCTAGAGTCTGTCATACAGAGTGAAGTAAGTCAGCAAGAGAAAAATAAATACCGTATGCTAACACATATATATGGAATCTAAAAAAAAAAAAAAGGTTCTGAAAAACCTAGAGGCAGGACAGGAAAAAAGAGCCAGACGTAGAGAATGGACTTGAGGACAGGGGGAAGGGGAAGGGTAAGCTGGGACAAAGTGAGAGAGTGACATTGACATATATACTCTACCAAATGTAAAATAGATAGCTAGTGGGAAGCAGCCGCATAGCACAAGGAGATCAGCTCCGTGCTTTGTGACCACCTAGAGGGGTGGGATAGGAAGGGTGGGAAGGAGATGCAAGAGGGAGGAGATATGGGGATATATGTCTATGTATAGCTGATTCACTTTGTTATAAAGCAGAAACTAACACACCTTTGTAAAACAATTATACTCCAATAAAGATGTTAAAAAAAAAAAAAGAAACAATATCTCCTTCTGGGTACTTCTGTGCAGAGCAATCTGTGCTCCTTCTAGGGAAGCTGCAAATGGCAGAGCTGAGAGAGAGACACCCATTGCCTGAGGACACAGGAGGCCAGCTGTGTGCTGATTTCCCCCAATAACTCTTAGTCATCCCTAAGATCTCAGCTTTGATATCCTTTTCTCTAGAGTTTCCCCTGGTCCTTCAGAGCCCTCAGATTCCTCTGTATCAGCTCTCACTGCCAACTGCACCTTTTGCTCTTGCCACAATTGTGATTAGATCACTTACTGTATGTTGTTATTTAGTGTCTATCTCCCCTTCTTGAACTTCACCTTCATGAGGGGTAGTGTTTCTCTTCATCATATTAGTAATACAACAAAGTGCTTTGACATTGTAGGAATTTAATGGATATTTATTGTGTGACAAATGAATACGAAAGGTTGAATTTCACTGCAAGAGCCAAGTTATCACATTAGACAACAATGCTGGGCACCAGGCAATGACTGATATATTATCTGACCAGTGGAATAGTGGAATAGGTGAAGAATGCTTGGAGTTCAGAGATGTAGAGGTCACTGTAAATTGGGAAGGTTTCCTGGCTGCAGATCATAAGTGGGTGTGGGCCCCTTCATTCCTCTCACACTCCAATTCATCAGGGTTTAAATCTACTGACAACTCTGCCCAGATTCTTAGGATGTTTTCATGGGCCAGAATACCAACATGAGTAAGCATTGCCACCATCGTGCTAAGTTTATCCAACTGCAGATGCTGTGGTGTATTGGCCAGAATTTGTTGATGCCTTATAATGGCAACGTCTGAGTACAGGTTCCAGCAGCTGTTTTCCAGTACATTCTTAGGGTCATACTTCCGAGATAGTGTTGATCCTCTTACCACCTTACAGTGAACAGCTAGCAGTTGGTGTGCCATATTAGAAGCATCATCCCTCTGGAATAATCCATAATGCCCGAAGGAGCATACCTTTTAGTACTTTCCACCTCACTATAGATACTTAACATTAGGGCAGGCACCAGGTGGAGCCCTGAGCACTGCTGCCTACTCTGGGCAGGGCAGGGACCAACAGGGGTCTGGGATATATAAATGGAAGAGCAGATATGACGGCTGTCTGCAAAAAGGACAATCTACAATAGGAGGCAGAATATCTGAGAAACTCTAGATCTCTTTGCTACCATCATATGCTTAAAGTGTACTAGAGTGCTCACCTGGAACTATAAGTAATAATTTTTTTCATTGCTAGTTACTCTTCCTGAGCTCTATGAAAACTGGCATGGTGATTATTCTGTATATTCTTTTGTTCTTTTTAAAAATGAGGTATAATTGACATACAACAAATTACACATGTTTAAAACTACAAGTTGATAAGTTTTGACATACGTATATGCCCATGAAAGCATCACCACAATCAAGATAATATATCCTTCACCCTCAAAAATTTCCTCCAGTATCTTTGTACCTTTACCCCCTGCCTGTCACTGTCACTTCATCCTCAAGCAACCACTGGGCTGTTTCTATCACTACAGAGAAGTTTTCACTTTCTAGAATTTTATATAGGTGGAATCTTACAGTATGCACTCTTTGTTGTCTGACTTATTTTACTTAGCATTTTTGTTTTAGATTCATTCATGATGATGTGTATATCAAGTTTATAGTAGTTCATTGTAAGGATATAACATCATTTGTGTATCTTTTCATCTGTTGATGGATGTTTGAGTTGTTTCCAGTTTTTGGTTATTACAAATAAAGCTGCAATGAACATTTGTGTTCATATGTGTCTTTATAGATATATGCTTTAATTTATCTTTGGTGAATGTCTAAGAGTAGAATGACTGAATCACATATTTAATTTCTTAAGAAACTTCCAAACTTCTTTCCAAAGTGATTGTACCATTTTACACTTCCACTAGTAGTATATAAGAGTTCCAGTTGCTCCACATCCTCATCAACAATTATATGATCAGTCTTTAATTTTAGCCATTCTGTTGAGTGTGTAATAGTATCTCATTGTGGTTTTAATTTGTGTTTCCTAATGACTAATGATGTTGGGCATCTGTTCATGCATCTATTTGCCCTCTGTATATCTTCTTCAGTGAAATGTCTTTCAAATCTTTTGCCTATTTAAAATTTGTCTCTTATTAATGAGTTTGAGAGTTCTCTACATAGCTGGATACAATTCCTTTGCCAGATACGTGATTTGAAAGTATTTTCTCCCAGTCTATGATTTGTCTTTGTCTTCTCTTAACAGTGTCTTTCAAAGTACAGAAGTTTTAAATTTTGATAAAGCCTAATATATCAAGTTTTTCTTTTATGGGTCACAGTTTTGGTGTTGTATCTAAGAAGTCTTTGTCACAAAGTTTTTTTCTCTATATTTTCTTCTAAAAGCTTTATTATTCTACACTTTTACATTTAGGTCTATGATCCATTTTAAATTAATTTTTGTATATGACATATGGTATGAATTAAAGCCCCCCTTTTTTGGCATATGAATATCCAATTGTTTCAACATCTTTTATTGAAAAGATTATATTTTCTTTACCGAACTGATTTTGCACCTTGTCAAAAATCAGCTGTTCATATATGTATGGGTCTACTTCTTTTTTTTTTTCCATTTTATACATATTAGTGTATATGTGTCAATCCCAATCTCCCAGTTCATCACACCACCACCACCACCACCCCCCCAACCTCGCTTTCCCTCCTTGGTGTCCATAAGTTTGTTCTCTACATCTGTGTCTCAGTTTCTGCCCTGCAAACCGGTTCATCTGTACCATTTTTCTAGGTTCCACATATATGCGTTAATATACGATATTTGTTTTCTCTTTCTGACTTACTTCACTCTGTATGTCAGTCTCTAGATTCATCCACGTCTCTACAAATGACCCAATTTCGTTCCTTTTTATGGCTGAGTAATGTATAGGTCTAATTCTATTTCACTGATCCATGGTCTGTCTTTATGCAAACACTACACTGTATTGATTACTTTAGATTTATATTGAGTCTTGAATTCAGGAAGTGTTAGATCTCCAAGTTTGTTTTCTTTTTCTTTACTTTTGTTTTTGCATTTCTATATGAATTTTAGAAGAAATCTGTCAATTTCTACAAAACAGTGTGCTAGGATTTTGATTTGGAATGCATTGAATCTATCGCCTAATTTGGGAGAGAATTGATATCTTAACACTATTCAATCTTCTGACTCATGAACAAGGTATAAAGCTCCATCTATTTAGATTTTCTTTAATTTCTCTGAGCAATGTTTTGTAGTCTAGGTATTGAACATATTTCGTCAGATTTATTCCTAAGTATTTTATATTTTTTGATACTATTGCATATGGTATTATTTCTTAATTTAACTTTTGATTGTACATTGCTGATATATAAAAATACAATTTTGTATATTGATCTTGTTTCTGCAATCTTGCTAAACTCACTTATAAGTTCTACTACTCTTTTTTGTAGGTTCCAGGGAATTTTCTACATAAACAGTCATGTCATCTGTAAATAAAGATGGCTTCTTACTTCTTCCTTTACAATACAGATACAATCTAGGTGCTTTAAATTTCCTTTTCTCGCCTTACTGTACTGGCTAGACCCTCCAGTAAAATATTGAATAGAAGTGTTGAGAGTAGACATATTGTATTGCTCTTGATCTTAGAGATAAAACTTTAATCATTTACCATTAAGTAATATTTTATTATGGTTTTGGTATCTGGCTAATGCTAGCCTAATGAAATGATATGAAAAAATAGTCCTTCCTCTTCAACTTTCTGCAAGAGATTGAGTAGAATTGGTACTATTTTTTTCCTTGAATATTTGGTAGATTTCACCAGAGGAAAATATTATGCTTAGAGTTATTTTTTCTTTTGGGGGGGGTTGGTTAGTTTTTAACCACAAATACATTTTATTTTATAGATATAGAGCTATTCAGGTTGTCTATTTCTTGAGTGAGCTTTGATAATTTTTGTCTTTTAAGGAATTTGTCCATTTCATCAAATTTGTCAAAATCATCAGAACAAAGTTGTTCCTACCATTCCTTTATTATACTCTTAAGATCCATAGAATCTGAAATGATGTCATCTTCCTCATTTCTGATATAGGTAATTATGTTTTACATCTTTTTATTTCCTGCTTCAATCTGGCTAGAGGTTCATATGTTTTATTGTCTTTCTCAAAGAACCAGCTTTTGGTTTCATTGCTTTTCTCTATTATTTTTCTGTTTTATATTTCATTGAGTTAGGTTATGTTCTTTGTTATTTCCTATTTTCTGCTCACTTTGAGTTCTTCTCTAGTTTCTTAAGGTGAAAACTGAAGAGTACTGGTCATCCTACTCTTGTACATTGTAACATTGTAACAAGGTATATTTATAGAATGTCCTTCAACTTGAGTTTGTCTGATGTTTTCTCATGATTAGTAGTTATGGATTTTGGGGAAGAATACCACAGGGGTGAAATGCCTCTTCATCACACCATATTAGTGTCTACATGATATCAACATGACTTATCACTGGTAAGGTTAACCTTGTTTACTGGGTAAGGTAGTATCTGACAGAATATAAATTTTCTTTTCCCATACTGTATTTATTAGGGGTCACTAAGTCCAATGGAAGATACTCAAGGAGAAGGGAATTAAATTCCACTTCCTGGAGAGAGGGGTATCAAAGAATTTGTGGACCTATGCTAAAACCACTATAATAATTAATAAATATTTTGGGGGATATATCCCGAGGCTATGTAAATATTCTGGTCCTCTTTAAAGCTTCCCCACTTATTTTATCATTCATCCATGTACTTGCCTGCAGCAACGATTATTGTGGTGTCCTAATGGTGATTTTCTATTTCTCTCACTCCTTCTACATTTATTTGGAATTTTTCTGTTAGAAAGATTTGTTCCTTCTCCCGCAGTTATTTATTTTCTCAGTCATTTACTTATATCAGTATGGACTCATGGATATTTATTTTATTCTTTAGGTTTTAATCCAATGTTATAATAGCTATTTTATTCCAGCTTTAGCCATTGGAAGCTTTTTTCATGTTGACTCTTATGTTCTTTTAATATGCCTTCCACTGGTTGACTTTTGAAGGTATTGTACAACATTCTGTACAGAGCCCACACTTTCTTTAGGACATGTCCAATACACCAGACAATGTGACTAGCCCACTCAATGTTTCATATATTTCTGAAATAGATTGCTGTGAGATAAACGGCCTTGAAAATAAGTAATTCTTAGAAAATTATTTGGCTGCCCAAACTTGACTTATATACATAAGTAAATATAAACCTTATTTTTTCCCTTTTTACTACTACTTTTACTCTAAATTTCTAAGGCCAGCTCTCATGCTCCCATCTCAACAACTTCCTGCTTCTGTTGCATGTTAACACAGCTCTGAAGTTGACTGGCCTTCATTATGCTTTTTGGGAATGTTAGGTCGGTAGACTTTGAAGTCAAGAGATAGAGAGTTTATCCTGACCAGCACAATGGATCAACTGCTCTCTAATCTACACACATATAATTGAAAATAGTGGACAGATAGTTTTTGTTTGGATCAGAATTCTCAGTGTTTTTCCAGAGAAAAAGTAATATCAGGCAGATAAAAAAATAACAGAAAGGGTGATTCAGGCTGACATAAAAAGCCATTTGATACCTTTCTACCTTGCTACTTTATATCAAGAATTTTCATGGCTGAACTTTCTCTTGACTGGACTATGGGCAAGTGCTCTGAGCTAACCAGCTCCTGAACATCTCTCTCTAGCTAAGGCTTCCAGATCCTGGGAACTCCATGAGAAAATGAAAACTGAAGTCCATCGTGTAGTGGCATTACCTACCTGGATTCATATAGTTGCTTTGGCTGAGGTTCTTTATTGAATTGGTTGACTTTTTTGCTAGTCTGACTGAACTGAACAGTGCTTTTGGCATCAATTAGACCCCACTGGACATCTTTAGCAATTGTACATGTATGAAGCAGGAGAGGGCCAAACAGGGCAATCTGGGCTTCTGAATGATTCCATTCATTCCATGGAAGCATTACCTACTGCCTCACAGCATTCCCAAAGCCCTTTCCATTTCCTCCCTGGTTCTCCATGGCTTTGCAACTTCAGCCTTCCATCTGCCTGCCGCATGGGTTATTTCCAGTCTAGGTTTATTTAGGCACAATCTCTTTCTTCATATACATGTATATGTTGGGTTTTTCAATATGTCCAGCATCCTCTCCTCACCAGCTGCCTTTTCTACAAATGACAGCATTTGGACTCAAACACGAAAGAAATAAGTCCTCTTCCGTTCCTGGGGCAGCCACCTGCCTCAGCCTCCAGAGCCCTCCTGTTCCATTCTGTTGATCTTGGGTAAACTGTGGAACTGGATATGGTGGAACAGAATTTCAGAGTCATTTACCTGAACAGTTTATATCCTTTGGATCTCTCCCAGACAGCTTGCTGTATCTCAAGTAAGGTTCAAATTCTTCATTCTGACCTCTTGTGGCTCATAAATTTTAACTTATATGTGAGCTTTGTGTCCACATTTCTTAGTTTGCTTTGACTCACACCAGAGAGGTAGTTCGGGCTGGTGAGTGACCCATTAAAGCAACCATTAATAGTGTTTAAAATATATATACATTTCTATGTACGCACACATTTATTTAAACTTTTTTTTGGCATTGACAAGGCAGAGAAGAAGCACATATCATGCACAGATAATCCTAATTCATTCATTTATTCATTCAAAAGCCCTTTCCAGGGCAACTAGCATCTTTGGGTAGCCCCTATTGTGGCTGTAAGGCTACTACCATGAACTCATTTATGAATTTAACCATGCACCAATTATATGCCAGCCTCTACTCAAAGTTCCAGGATGGCAAATATGAACAAGACAGGAAAAAGTCCCTGCCCTTAAGAACTCACATTCTGGTGTATTCACACAAAATGTAAAGGAATGAAGGGGGAAGAGAGTTAACACTTGTGTTGGGTGATTGTATAATGTATTAAACTCATTAAGTTCTCACAAACATCCTATGAGTTATTACTGATCATTTTATATCACCTTCTCAAGACCCTCTAATCCTCCCACCTGGTCTCTTTCTTACATCAATTCCATAATGAATTTCACATGGATGACACAGATAGGCAATCAATTATCACTCAGTGAAACATACTATATAGAGATATGGTCAAGATGCTAAGGGTCAGGAAAGAGAGTGTGCATTGTCCAGGCAGGTAGAGATCCTCAAAGTTTATTGTGCATAAGGATTACTTGGAAAGCTTGTTTAAATTTTTGATTGCTGTGCTTCTGCCTTAGAGATACTCATACAGTACATCTAGGGTAGGAACCAGGGATCTGAGTTTTAACAAATGCCCTAAGTTATTCTAAAGGAGAGACCCTTCAGATTGACAAACAGTGGTCTAGGAGGAGGTAAGACTCCTAGGTTGTCTAGGTGATTCCTTCTGGGGTCCAATGTGGCCAAATTTATTTCTTACTAGTATTCTAATGTATGAAATATCATTACCAGGTGGATTTATTTATTCATTTCATGATTTTTTTCCAATATCACTATTACTTAACACCTTAATGTGAATTACATTATCAACTGCACTGATCCTTGACAGAAGAAATGAAGGCAGCATAAAACACAAAATGAAGGCCATGAATAATGGGGAAAGGCAAAGACCCTATTTCCAGGGCTCAGTTGAGAGATAAAGTGTCAGGCTCTGCTTGAGATCTTCTTACAAGTCGCTGCTTCATGGCTTCATCCAAAGAGGTCAAGTATGTGGAGACTAGCTCAGTGCCCCTTGTCTAGTTTCTTCTGCCTGAAACCAATTTTACGCACCATTCCTTCTGTTCTTTTCTGGATTCTTTCCTCTCTGACCAGACAACTCTCAGAATTCTGTTTCCCTGTAGCCTTCCCAGACATAACTTTACCTCTTCACATCATCTCAGGAAATTCCTAGGTCTTTTGTGTTAGGGCTGACCACGTGGTCCTGGGTATGTTATTGATTACAGGCATGGCCCTCAGCCCTCAACTCAGGTGTGCAAGAAGTGTTGCATTTATTTTCTTTAAATCGTCATAAATACAACTCTTCATGTTGTTGGGAAATTCAGTCTGATATCCTGGGGCTCCCCAGACCCCAGAACCCCAGGGTCTTATGAACACCAGAACTTTGGGGAGGCCCTTCTGGTCATGGACAATGAACAACACTGGTTAGAGCCGCCTGTTGTCCCTTCGTGGTGTTACTTCAAGTCCCTTGGCTCTGTTTATATGTGTCACACTGAGAACATGTGGACTTTTGTGGAGGCTGGATGCCCGCTGGGCATGGACTAGGTCCCTTTGGTACACACAAAGCTCCCCTCTCTGAGTTTTTGCACACTCTGCCCAGGTAATGCTACCAAGAAGCAACACATGGACCTCACTCACAGTGAGAGCTAGAACAATCTGTTTGAATAGTTTAGGCTTTGTTTGGAGGTGAAACTAAAAGTCACCTTCTTTTGTCTTTTGTATAAGTCACTAATGGAAGAAATGTTAAGCAACTGGATAGTTTTACACAGTTAAGAGGAAAGAAAACAATGATTTTTTGACTGCTTTCTTTGGAAAATAATATTGATATTGAAAACTTACTATGTATCAGGACATTGACTCTGTTATCCTATCGAATCCTTGTAACACAGTTAGGGGGAGATAGCAACCTCCAGATTATGCAATTATAGGGGAAGAAACAGAGACTGAGAGAGCTTGAGGTATTTGTCCAATACAAAAAAATTTAGGCACAGAGAAGGAAGTGACTTGTCAGTGCTGAGAGTCAACATGGGTCTCTTGAGTCTAAGACCAATATTTGTTTTCCCACATCGTGGGATCTGTCTGCTATTGCTACAAATTTGACTAAAAAGGTTATTCCTCAAAAGCTCCATTTCTTTCTTTGTGTATTTAGGTTGCTAAGCTATTTGCCTATTTATAATGACAGCTCTAAAATATATTTAATATTTGGAAAATAAAATTTTAGCAGAAGTCTAAGACTTTTCATTCAAGTGTTTCTTTTGTCATTTACTTGTAGGTATAATTAGTACAAGAAAAGTCGGCTTTTGCATGTTATATCCTAAATTGCCATAACCATTGAGTGTCAACCTCTGCCTATCCTTGACTCCTCTTCATGAAGTAAAATGTATAATTTATTATAAAGAAAAAGATGAAATTCATCTTCATGTGCAAAGTGATCCTTATGTTTTGATGGTAAATCTCCAGTGTCCAAAGTCACTTTGGGAGAGTTCAGTCACACTTTCTAGTATAAGTTCTGTCCTTCAAGTGGCCTATGGCTAAATCAACCCAGACCAATGGAGGGCCTCATTCAACTTCAAATCCTCCAGAGGAAGAAATCCTTCAATTTTCTTCTTCCATTACTTCACAATCCTTTATCTTGAACATGCATTTCTACCTGTGCAACTTATATCTTGCCTGCTGTGATTTCAGTGGTTTTTCCTCTTGAAACATCTTCAGAAAAGATGGAGAACAGCTGGCCTCTATTCTGCATGTAATAACCCCTCTGAGACTTGAATATTGTTATTCATTTCCTTACCTTTAGCGGAAGAAATTTTTTGCTGGACATTTTGGAAGGCCTACCGGATGCAGCTTTTAATAATATATCCATAAGCTGGAAGAAAGCTACCAGAGAGGAGATGACCTCTCTTGGAACCAGAGCATCATGAGGACCATAAAATTCAAAGGCAGAACCCATATGGAGGAGTACATGCTGCTGGAACAGCCATTGTTTTGTTTGTTTGTTTGCTTGTTTTAACAAGGCAGTGTTTTATTCTAATCAGTGTGATTAGAACTATTAGCCAATGGCAAGAAATTGGCACCATTTATGTTTACTCTCACATAATTAATTTAAAATTAAAGGGAAATAAGTTTAGATGTGAAGAAATCATGGCAAGGAAAACAAAAGAAAATGGCAAAATATAGGAGTCATCATCTTTTGTATTTCTGTCCTTGTAACTTCCAATATTCCATCATCTCATAATGATTTATTGAGTCCCATGATGTCCCAGGCACTGTCACCACGGCTATAGTGATGACGAGAAAGAAGTCATAATAATTATTATCCCCTTAAAGTAAATATCAAATTCATTCAAAGAATTCTTGTTAATCACAATCCTTGCCATATAGGAATGTTTAAACCAAGATAGAAACACTGATATAAATCCATTCAAAGAAGGTAGAAAAAATTTTAAAATACATAGGAATTGTAGGCAGCATAACCTTTAAGAATCTTGGAATGGAATAACAGACTCTTATACTTGGAGGGTATCTGAGGCAACTGCATGTGCAAAGGCCCTGAGGTCTTGATGTATTCATGGAAAAGCAAGGCCAATGTTCCAGGAACACTTGCAGAGAGAGAGAGAGAAATGGTAGAAGCCAAAGTCAAAGAAATCCAGAGTCCAGGCTGTTAGAGCCCTGCAGACCAAGATACAAACTTAGGAAGCTGTTGGAAGCCTGAACGAGAAGAGGGGATATTTAGCGGGCAGGGATTTGGCTATGTCCTCAGCTTATAGAGCAGTATCTGACATGGAAAGAGATCAGTAAGTATTTCTTAAATTGATGGATGGATTTGCTCTCATCCTCCTGACCACACCCTCTCAGATGTCCTCTTCTTTGTCAATAGTCTCCTTAAAACAGGCAGGGGATTGAAAGCACCTCTCTTGAGCTGTCAGGCCATTGGACAAGACTAGCACCTCCTTCAAGGTACATTTTACATCTATTCCTACAGCCCTAAGACTTTTGCTCTTCAAGGAGTTTCAAATCGCTGCTTATGTGGAATTGCAGGGAGTTACATAGTAAAGTCAAATGCCAGACTCCTTATGCTGACCCAAAGATGAAGTCTTAGGGGCTGCTGTTCTCCTCTTTAAAGCCCTTTGCCCTGACCAGCCTGAGCCAAGTTGCTCTAAAACCTTTCCATATAATTTTTGGTGTGAACTAAAATGTAGAAATTTACATTTCTTGCCATTAAATTTCATCCTCTTGGCTTCTGTTCCTTGCCTTCTGGAGAAGGCCGAACACAATTGGTCTTTAGAATGTTGGTGAGAGGCCACGTCATCTTCGAAGCAAAGGGTTCAAGGTGTTTTCTTAGGACATGATTATGGTAAGAAGAGCATTTGGTGGGACGGCTGGAGCAGCAGGACACATTAGGAAAGGCATGAGCTGGAGAAAGAGCAGATTTTGAAGTCAGGTTGGTTTGCATTTAAATCCAAGACCTGCCACTTAACTGTGATTGGGCAAGTCAAATAATCTCTCTGAACCATGACATCAGTGAATTGGAAACAGTACACTTCAGAGTGTTATGTTGACCATAAAAGGCAAAGATGAGAATTGGTTTGTAGTGTAACACACAGCAGGTCCTGAATAAATTCAGCCATTACTTCTCTCTGCTGTTGGGCAGTATTTCGATGGGCTTTTAACACTCACAGAATCCTTGTGCAAAAGATATTATTGTGTCCATTTCCTAGTTGTGGAAACTGTGTAGTTAAGGAATCACTAGTACGTGGTTGAATCAGGAGTCATCCAGGCTTGTCACACTTAACTCTTCCTTTTTCTCCCTCCTGTACTTGATCATTCTGACTGAAGTTTTCAGGGGCTGGTGGATCTCAACCCTAAAAGCAATTTGGTAGAGGTGCACCACTCAGAATGGAAACAAAAATTGCAAACTTGAATCTCTCACTGGTATTGGGCTTATCAAATGGCCATGTTTTCCTGGGGCCTGTGTCAGGAGGAAATGTCAGGCTGGTGTTGAGGGGAGAGATGGAGTCTTGCAGGATACCCAATGGGAAGACATAAGACAATATGTCCTGGTTGCTTTAAATGTTCAAATGCCCAAAGCAGGAGACTGGATAGGCTTGTATCTTGTCCCTCAGCATGCTTTTCTGTGGTTCGTGGAAAATGAATAGCTTATTGAACTAGAAAGAGCTGACGCAAGTGCTACCATTTTATTGGTGAATGCTTGCTCGAAATCCAAGAACCTTTAAGTTGGCTGTTCTCAGCCTCACAGGAGTCGCCAGCTGCTTGAGTGTCTATGTCTCATCCTCCTACTGGTGAGATATGGGGAGAGGAGGGCTGCGAGGTTAATGTCAGGCTGGCCACCGGCGAGTTACCAGATAAATGAAGGTGAAGCCATAATACATAGTTTTTGGGAAAACAGTTTTGGGTTCAGGCCAGCCTCCCTCTAGAACCCCTTATGCCCAGGAGAGAGATCTTGGGGCTAAGAATGGCAAAGTCCCATGGGAGGGAGCTCAGGGAAGATTACATATTGGTAATTTTCTGTTTCTCAGAAATCTGTGAGCTTGGCTTCTGCAATTCTATAAAAGGGAAGCGTGGTGTCTTGTCCCATGTTAAGGCTCTGTGATCTGTTTGGGGACTGGGGATTCTAGGAGAGGTTTTTACAGCAGGATGGTGGCCACATCAGAGAGAAGAGGCTGTAAGCCATGTGGCAGCCAGAGTCACAGGGCCCCTATAAACAGCAGAGTTGTTGGGATGCTCAGATGAGACCCTGGAAGCAGAGTCAGCACAGGCCTGGGCATATATAATTGCTCAATAAATGGAAAGAGGAGGAGGATGGTAAATTCTTAGGAAGTCAGGGCATCAATTTGAACTTGCAGTGACCTCAGGCTGTTGCAGTTCTTTCCGTCCTATTCATATGTCTTAGAAAAGTTTAATTAGCCCGGTTTATCCCTTAGGTTACCTGGAAATGGCTAGAGTCTCTTTGGGATAGACTGGCTCTGTTCAAGAGGAGTGAAGAGAGAGTGAAAGGAGGTATAAATTATAACAACTATGCGATGTTATTCTTTAATATGTTATTTGTTGAATACTTAGTATACATTAGGCATATTGCATATGATCACATTTAACTCACAGTTTCCTTGCATTGAACACAGGTTATATGACCCGTCCATGATAGAGACAGACTGGGAAATCTGACCCTAGCCTATCTGGTTCAGAAGCCCAGGTGAAGGTGGTACAGCAAGGGAGGAGGCTGTGTGGCCAGGTGCTTTGGTCATTGGTATAACCTTTGGCATGCAAAGAGCTTTTGCAAAGCCAGGCTAGAAATCACTCTTACAAAGGGCCAGCCATTTCTATGGTCTTGTGGGGACCAGGGCTTTGGATGAATCACCTGACTTCCTTTTCCAGTCAACATTCTTAAGCCCATTTGGTTGGAGTGTTCCTATCCCGCATTCACATTAAGCTGTTTGGACAGGACAGGAGAGCCTTAAAAAGGCTGAATAGAAAATTAATGATTTAGACTCTTTTTCAGAGAGAAGATGGGAGATCAACTGTTTGAGATAGCACATTCTTTTTCTCCTAAGCTCGGGGGCTTGAGTTTTATTTTAAGCACGGCATGTTTCACAGGGCTCTCACAGCTGATGTAGTAGCAGGGAATAACTTAGCAGCCCTTGAACAAAGTTATGCACTGTGGTGATGGTGCGGGGTGGGGGAGGGCGGGGTAGAGTTTCCCTATTTCCTTGTTTTCAGTTCCAGAAGAATCAAACCTTCCGTGTTGGTGGCCTGACATAGGCCATGGCCTTGTCAGTGGCTCCTTAATTAACAAAGAGGTTTTATTTATCCAGCGCAAAGCTTGTCTTACCCCCTGTCCCCATCCGCTAAGCCAGCCATGCAAATCAGCACGTACAGAGACCTCAAAGAAACCCAACAGTGGACTTGGAAGAATCCACACAGCCAGCAAAGGGGAGTTTACTAAGCCTGGTCTCTCCATTTCTTCTTCTTGGATTTAGTTTTTACAGGACTCTCAATGTGTTTGCTGCAGGAAAATGGGGGGAGGGGGTTCCCATAGGCAATCAGGGAATTGGAGTGATAGGTGTGCATTGGGAAGGTAAAGAGAAGGGTGGCTTTGGCCAGAGCCAGCAATGTGACAGTTCAGAATTTTTGCAGCCTCAAGCTCATGGAAAAAACTTGGCAAGCTACAGCTTAAAATATAGGCCTAGTTTTTAGTGCCAAGGGCCTCCAAGTACATATGTTTCCTTCCCCTGAAAGTCTCAGGCAGCTTTAGTCTCTCATTCAGAGAGTCACAGGCTGGCGAGAGGAAATGGACTTTCACCTGAAGCCTCTGGCCCCTCTGAACAGCTAGGAAGGCCTCTTAAGCTGCCAGACTCTTGGGAGCAGGCCCCACTCCTGGCAGACAGCACTGAGGCTGGCAGATGAACTTAAGTTGTAACTGGCGGGCTTCATACATTCCAGAGAGGGAGGGCCTGTGTTCTCCAGGAGATAGTGAGATGAGAGGGGTGCCAGGTTTTCTGTGATTTTTGTCTCTCAGCTGAGTTTGCGGGAGGAAACCAGCCACACAGACACCATGAAGATTGCCTCAGTCATCCCATCTGAAAGCCACTCATCAGGAAGAGGAAAAAAGATGAGTGGTCAGCAGAGCAGAAAGTCGTTCCCAGGGCCAGCACTACTGGGCCCCTGAGTTTGAGTATCTTATCTAAATGCCTCCTTTTAACTCCTCCAGTTAAAGCCTTAAAGCATAGAGAAAGGGGATCCAGAGCTTCCTGGCTGTCAGAGTGGTGAGACACCAGAATGTCTATCCATTGGGTCCCTGGGGGTGGTGGAGACAGTTAGTGCCCACTATTAGGCATACATTTCCTTTGCAGTTGGATTGGAGCCATATGAGCAGTTCTGGCCAATGGCTGTGTGATCAGAAATAATCTGTGCCATGTCTGGGCTAATGCAGTGAAGAGCCTCGGTGCCACCTCCATCTCTCTTTCCTCTAACAGGGCAACCTTGAAAGGAATATACAGAGATGAAAAGACAACTAGACGGCTAGATCCCTGTGTCATTGGTTGGAGGAAAACCCCTACGAGCCATCCTGGACTTTCAGTGAGTGAGAATTATACTTCTGTTGTGCTAAGACACTGAGATTAGGAGTTTGCCTGTACCGACTGCTAACAATAATTATCCTGACTAATGGGATGACGTTGAGCTGGTTGTTTCCAGGGAAAATCTTCTAGCATTCAAGTGCTTCTCCAGAATAGGCTGATGGAGACCTGGCTCTGTCTAGTCCTACAAAGACTCCACAATTTTTTGCAAGGTTCTTTGGTGGGAGACTTGAGTATTAACCAATCCCCAAAGGACATCTCTGGATTGTTGAGATCCCTGTGACTTTATGATTGGAAAACACTTCCTAGATGTCCAGAGAGCTTTTATTCATGCCGGTCTACTGATGTTACGGCTCTACCAACCACAGTGAATGGATCTGGTTGCACTGATTTATTCTACACATATTTACTGTGTGCCTACAAAGGTCCAGAGTCTTCTGGGAGCTGGGATGCAATGGCTTTTGACCTGCTCCATGACCCTATCCCCATCCTCCCATGATGCTTGGTTATGTAACATGATGGAAGGCACCATCCCCAGGAGCTGATCATATCAATGATCTCCTCCCAATTTCTTAAGAACCTCATTAGGTAAAAATTCTTCTTCTGCTTTCTCTTACAGATAAAGGATCCTGACTCCCAGAGACCCTCTAGGTCACAAGGCCAGGAAGCGCAGAGCCTTCTCAGCTCCGATTCTGCAGCCTCTGTACTCTTTTCACTACATGTGGACATTCCAATATACCTTCCCAGATTAGTCACATGAGATCCTGAGGATGTCCTCTCCATGGTCAACTTTGCTCAGTAAGCAGTGATCTTTCTTACTGGTCACAGGTCTGCTGATTTGGATCTATACGAGAGGAAGTGTTTCCCAAGAATCATGAAGTATGTACTTGTTTCTAAGAGACATGGATATGCACCTTGTAGAGTCTCTTACATAGGATTCAATCTGGCCCAGTCTCTTGACTTTTTCTGGGACGGTATCACACACCTTTCTGCCTGCTCATTCTACTCTGTTAGTGTATTTGTTGAGGAGGAGATAGATATATCTCTTTGGATGTCTATTTTCCAAGGTCTTCCCCCTTGGGAAGGCAGGGAGGTTTTTGTTTTCTATTCTAAGTGTGTTTCCTTTGATTTAGACTTCAGTAAAGAAGGAGAGTAACCACGAATTAATCCATCAAAGGGTTGCTGTAAAATATGTCTGTGGCCTTGGTGTGAAGATTTAATAATAATGATTACTGGATCGGGAATGGGGAGAAATGTGGGAATTAGAAGAAGTTATCCAAAGTCAAAATGCATATTCCTCAAGTCAGAAAGAGAGAGAAAGGAATAGGCTCAAGAAGTAGACAAAGGAGTCATCTTGTTCCAGAGCCAAAGAAACTGCCAACTCAGTAAAATATTGCCTTTGATGCTTTTGCTCTAGGGACTTTCTCTTTAATGGAGGGTAATTAATTATCATCATCCGCTCTTACTTAGTAATAATCCTTTTACAGGCACTTGCATATTCCACATGCATGCCATTGTCTAATATCTAGGCTGGAGGGAAGTGGTTCTTGGGTGGATGAAAATTGCATCCCTGGAGAGCTTCTCCCTTGGAGCACATTCTCCCCAACACTCCGTGACTCACCAGCTATATGGAACTTTGAAAGCTTGACATTCTCTGCAAGGCCTGTAGAATCATGGACCCACATATGCAGGATGGCCTAAGGGAATGAGAAAGAGTGGACACAACCCAGTTCTTGCTCGGGAAGCAGAAGAACAGTGCGAGAACCCTGGTTATTATTGGACAATCACTCTTTTAAAAATTTTTTATTTTTTGGCCTCGCCACGTGGCTTGCAGAATCTTAGTTCCTCAATCAGGGATTGAACCCCGGGCCCTCAGCAGTGAAAGCACAGAGTCGTAACCACTGGACCACTAGGGAATTCCCTGGACAATCACTCTTGATATACCAACCTCAGTTCTGTCTCTGTTCTACCTGAATGGCATTAGGCAAATCATTTAACTTCCTAAGTTGAGCTCTCCAACCTGAGTCAGGCATATGACATGTGTTTTTTCTCTTGACCTCACTCAGCTGTTCATGAAGATGACTGAGCTCATCTGGTGGCTGAAGGGATAGAGCTCTTCAAGGACAGGTGCAAAATAATTATAAGCTATGAAAGTTGACTTCACGATGATTACATGCCTTGAACCAGTGTTGCAGCAACCTGCCCCTTTGCCCAAAGCTTTTTCTCTGGTTACTTTCTGGCTTAGAGGTTGTTCTCTCTCATGAAGGTGGGTGGTGAGAAGGAAAAATGGGGAAAGGGAACTAGCATTTAGAGATCATCTGAACTGGTCTAGTACTTCGCCAAGGCACTCCATCTGTGTTTTCTTATTTAATCTTCACCATAACTCTTTGAGATTGTACAACTCATTTTACAGATGAGAAATGGGGGAAAAGTGGGGCTCAGAGAAGTTAAGTGACATGCTCAAGGTCACACGGCCAAAACCTGGTATCAGTGGAGCACAAAGGCTGGGTTCTTTCCACTCTGCAAGACCTCCTCTTAGGTAGAAAAATAAGGGCAGTTGTGTCAAAGCCAGGAAGAGAGTGAAGCTAGATTCATCATCCGTGCACTTTCCTCCTGTGTTATCCCACTCCTCTTTTTTTCTAACTCTTAAATTATGTCCAGATCAGAAAAGGCAAAATGGTAGGGCTGACCTTCTTCAATCGCACCCTGAATTCCTGGTTGAAACATCCCCTTTTCCTCACTCCACCCCTCCAGCTGCTTCTAGGAGTGATGTCTGCTCACCTCCCTACTCCAGGGCCAGAGCACACACCTCCCCTCTCTCTGCTGCTGCCCCACCCAGAGCCTCTCCCTGGCTTTTAGAGCTGCCAAGCTCCTGGCAACAGAGAAATCAGAGGAGGAGCGTGGGCTGCCAGGCAGTGTCAGGTACCCGAGACCCATCTGGGAAGATAAATGGAATGCTCTGCCCTTTCTGAGATTTCTGAACCACTGAGAAGATGGAATTCCAGAGATAAAGTTCCCTCCCTCTACCCACCATTGGCTCTTTCTTGCTGATTTTAGTCTTTGGAAGGGGATGGAGAGAGACATTTAGGGAGGTGGTCCAGTGGATGCTACAAGCTCGTTCTCCACAGAGCAACCCAGGAGCCACGCTCATGGTGCTCAGTCCTGGAACTCCTCTTACTCTGTCTCTCCCTCTTTTTCTGCCACTCATACCATTTTCCCACCTAAAATGTGATAAGAGAAACAGTAGCTAAGGAACCAGCTAAGCACTGAATAGAAAGTGCTTTGATTCTAAGAAATTTATGATCCCTGTTCCAGCTTTTATGAGTGTTGAACTGAGATAAGAGATGTGGTGGGTGTGTGTGTGTACGTGTGTGTGTAAGAGACAAGGAGAGAGTTCACTGAGAATTTCCAACTTGAGAGGTGTGACAGATGCTAGGGCCAGTGATAGAAGAAAAATAGAGGGCCATTGTTTTTTAACCATTTAAAAAAATTGAAGTATAGTTAATTTACAATGTTGTGTTAGTTTTAGGTGTACAGCAAAATGATTCAGTTATACATATACATATACCCATTCTTTTTCAGATTCTTTTCCCATATAGGTTATCACAGAATATCGAGTAAAATTCCCTGTGCTATACAGTAGGTCCTTGTTGTTTATCTATTTTATATAGAGTAGTGTGTATATGTTAATCCCAAACTCCTAATTTATCTCTCCCTACCCCGCTATCACCTTTGGTAACCATAAGTTTGTTTTCTATGTCTGTGAGTCTTTTTCTGTTTTGTAAATAAGTTCATTTGTATCATTTTTTTTAGATTCCACATATAAGTGATATCATATGATATTTGTCTTTCTCTGACTTACTTCACTTAATATGATAATCTCTAGGTTCATCCATGTTGCTGTAAATGGCATTATTTCATTCCTTTTTATGCCTGAGTAGTATTCCATTGTGTATATATACTACATCTTCTCTAACCATTCATCTCTCAATTGACATTTACATTGCATCCATGTCTTGGCTATTGTAAATAGTGCTGCAGTGAACATTGGGGTGCATGTATATTTTTGAATTACAGTTTTCTCTGGATATATGCCCAGGAGTGGGATTGCTGGATCATATGGTAACTCTAATTTTAGTTTTTCAGAGAACCTGAATACTGTTCTCCATAGTGGCTGCACCAATTTACATTCCCACCAACAGTGCAGGAGGGTTCCCATTTCTCTGAACCATCTCCAGCACTTATGATTTGTAGACTATTTAATGATGGCCATTCTGACTGGTGTGAGGTGATACCTCACTGTAGTTTTGAATTGCATTTCTCCAATAATTAGCAACACTGAGCATCTTTTCATGTGCCTGTTGGCCATCTGTATGTCTTCTTTGGAGAAATGTCTATTTAGGTCTTCTGCCCATTTTTTGATTGACGTGTGGGATCTTAGCTTCATAGTTGAAGTATAGAGGGAATTCTTACATGGACTCAGGGCTCCAAGACTGAGTGCCCCCATGAAGGTGGAGCTGCTTCCCTTTATAACTAGCCTTGGACATCACCTAGCCTCACTTCTGCTATCCAGTGTTGGTCAAGATGTCTCAAACCTGCTCATATATAAGAGGACTGTCAAAAAACTTGTGGCCATGTTTTAAAACCACTATACCTATTAAAATTTTGTGTCAGTAAGCAAGTGTATTGGGCACTTCAGATCCTGACATATGCCAAGGAAAAAGTACACAACACATTGTTTGGTTTATTTCTTCTTTTTAAATTAACTAAATAGAAAGGGTTGAGATGGAGAAAATTTGGGTCTCTATTTGCTTGAAGGTATTTTCTTCCCCGTCACTATTGTGATACAGTGGGAAGGGTATCAGCCCAGAAGAGAAGAGCAGGTGGACACCATCCTCCTGTGAGATGTCAACTTAAAGGAAACCAAAAAACTCTGCCACCTTGGCTTTAGTTCAGACTCAGAATCAGTCCACTTAGTCAAAGTTTCCATTTTACAGCTGAGAAGGCTTAGGCTCAAAGAGGAGGAAAGATTTATCCAGAGCTGTGTGGTCCAATATGGTAGCCACTAGCCACATGAGGCTATTTAAATTGAAATGAACTAAATTTAAATTTTAGTTTCTTGGTTACATTTCAGACGCTCTACAGCTGCATGTGGCTGGTGGCTACTGTGTTGGACGGTGCAGAGACAGAGCATTTCTATCATTTCAGAAAGTCCTCTTAAATGGTGTTGTTCTAGAGTCACACAACCAGTCTAGTCTAGTATAAAGCTGAATCCTAGTCTGGAACCCCCTCCACTGTTGACCAGGCCCTGAAATTTTCTGCAGGGAGGCCTCAGTGAACTGGGACATTATGTCCAGGGACTCAAAGCACATCTCGAAGGACAGAGACTGCCTCTTTTTTTTGTCTGTGGATTTTAGTCTGGCTGACTCTGTGATTAACCAAGTGACATCTCCAGGTGTGTGAAAGAGGCTGAAGGGCTTGGGCTGAGGGAAGGAGGAATGGGTGGCTCTGGGGTGCCTGCTGGGGGGTAGGGAGGACCCAAGAGATAAATTTATTTAGCAGCACTATGGGGGGCTAGCTTCAGAGTGGGGTTGAGCCCCCTGCCAGAAGAGGGAGGCTCCCCCTACTTTCACTGTAGTAGAGACAACTGTGTAACCAACACTCCTTTGGCTATAGTCCTGGCCTGTCAGGAGGCCTCCACCGCTGCTCTTAGGCCTGGCTGCTCTAAGGTGCCACCTCCCATCTTGGACAAGGTTCCAAAGCCAGCTTCCCTCCCTTCACAGGCCTCTTAGATCTGCCAAACACCAGCATCCTCCTGCCCCCTTCAGGCCAACACTGCTGCCCTCTTAGCTGCTGCAGCAGGGAGAGAGCTGTCAGCACCCTCTCCATTCCATTGCCAGGTACCAGCAAAGCCTCTATGGCCCCGTGTCCTCTCAAAGGCTGAGCAGCAGAGGCCTGAGTCCTGGCTCCTGCTCACTCCCAACCTTGTATGAGACCTTGGCCAAGTCAGTTCATCTCTACAGACTTCAGTGTCTCAACTGCAAGACGAAGGTGAGGTGGTTTAGGTCAGTGCTTCTTAAACTTTACACAAATCTCCTGGGGTATATTGGTAAAATGCAGATTCTGATTCTGTAGGTCTGGGGTGGGGCCTGGGATTCTACATTTCTAATAAGCTCCCAGGTGATGCTTCAGCTGCTGCTCTGCAGTGGCAAGGATTCAGTGTTGTCCTATACAGCTTTCTGCAATGGCAGAAATGTCCTGTATCTGAGCTCTCCAATGTGGTAGCCACTAGTCACAGTGGCTATTTTGTGCTTGGAATGTGGCTAGTGAGTCCAAGGAAGTGACTTATAAATTTTATTAATTTAAGCTTCAGTGGCTACCATCTTGGACAACATGGATAAATAATCTTTATGATCTGCCACTGACTAGCTGTGTGAATTTGTGACAGGTCATTTAATCTTTCAGAACATGAGCTTTGCCACTAGTGAAAAGAAGGGGGGGATAACTTCCTTCTTAATAGGGTTATTGATGAGGGTGGTGGTAAGTTATAGAATATAGACTGTATAGGTGTGGGATATATAGTAACGATATTATTATTATTATTATATAACATAGAATGGTGGGAAGGAAAAGGGCACTGGAGTCAGACAAATCTGGGTTCAAACACCATTTCAGTACTTTCTAGCTCTATCTTTGGCCCTCTTGAGCCTCAGTTTTCTCACCTCTAAATGGCAAATAACAGTAACTCTTTCACAGGACTGTTAAGAGAACTAAATGGGTTAAGGGTCAAGAAGTGACCGGCAGAGTGCCTGGACACAGTAGGTGGCTCAGTTTATGTTGACATGTCACAGTGGAGCCACTCGGGGTTAGCGGACCTAGGATTCAAATCCTGGCTCTAACACTCAGCAGTGTAAACTTGACCAGTTATTTAATCTCTATTTGCCTCTGTTTTATCATCTTTCAAATGAAGATCATAATACTTGTCATAAAACGTTCAATTATTTATTAATTTTGCCAGTCAACAAACATTAATTGAGCTCTTTCTTTACATATCAGACTCTGCCAGGTACTTGAAATATAATGCCAAGTAAAAACAGAAACTGTTCATACGATCTACTATGAGCTAAATCAACCATCATAAAAAGTATAGAGTACTGTGAAGCAGAGGTATCTGATGCTGCAGGTGTCTGTAATTTCCACCCTGGGTAAGAGGCATTGCTTGGGTATGAACACACATTTGCCAACTGGAAGTTGGAGATGTGGGTCTGGACCTGGGAGGAGAGGCTGGACTAGGGATAGGAATTCATGAGTTATCTACTCATTGAGTTGTTGGAGAGCAAAGGAGACAAGATTTGTAAAGGGTCGAGCACAGTATACATCTGAGGGGCTCAGTGTGTGGCTGTCTCCTGTCTCCTTCCCTCCATGGAGCTCTGGAGCACACCACATGCTGGCGGAGCAGAGGCAAGCCCAGCCTCTGTATTGAAAACTCCCATCATTTTTGCAGTTCAAGTCTTCCTGAATTTGGAACAATTCCCTTCCCTGGTTGAAACAATTCATCAACAAATCTGGATGCACCAAATAAAACACCATCATACATTTACTAATTGGTGTACATTTTACTAGTTCCCAGGTGACCAAACACCCCTAAATTCAATCTAGAGGGGCAATGAGCTTTGAATTGATTCTCTTTTCCCAGGAGATCCGATGGCCTGGCTTAACTGTACAGTTACTGGCCTATATGCTGCCACCTCTGAGCTTCTGCTGTGTTTGTAGTCTGTAAAACTGAAAGGATAGCTTACATTGGTGAAGGCTAGTAATTTTGATTAATTAAAGCATCTGGTTTCCTTCAAAAGGAAGAGGCTTGTCTTGAGAGATGGGACTGTGTCTTGAACCTCTGTATCCCTGCATAGCCATCGGAACTGTGGCTTCACTTGGGGTGCTGGCTATCTGGCTGACTCAGTTACCCTCACCCCTACCCCAGGGCAGCTTACAGCCTCTAAGCGGATGTTATAAGAAAAACAGCAGCCTGCCCCGCTGTCCTAAAGCCCTCATACTGAAACTTACTTCCTTTTCCACTTTCAAATACTCTTAGGACTGAGTCAGTTCCCCGAAAATCAATTATTAGAAAGCAAATTTGCTAAATAATCAATTCACCTATTGATTAATATGCCAAAATCGCCAAATTGGATACTTTGCAGTGTATGACTAGAGTGTTTAGACACTTTAACAGGAATTTAATATATTACACTTAATATAATGTCTCATTTTTGCTACTAATGGTGTTAAATAAAGAAACATATTTTATCATTAGGAATGCTATATCAGCATTTCACATGGGAATTTTTCAATTTATGCTAATATTTATGTGGAACTGTTTTAACTGATAGCTACTTTTGATTTTCTTTGTATGCTTTGGAATATAAATTTTAGTTTAATCTAGTTTAAATGGATTTACTTTGTACGTTTTCAAATTTAAAATTACACTTTTGATTTACTCCATATTGAAGATTTAGTTTTAATTTAAATTTAATTTAAAATTCTTTTGTATTTCCAATGTTTTTAAACATAAATATAAATTAAATGTTGAATTGCCAGGAATACAAAATTAAGTCAGATATGCAGTTTGAGGAATTGGTGAACAGTACTAAAAAGTGCTGATGTTTAGAAAAATGGAAAATGACACTGGAGTACAATAGAAATCAGATTGTCTAAAAAAACCCATTACCTATACAGTGTCAATTTGCAGCATTCAATAAAGAGAAATTGAGGTCTATTGATCCTGTAGCTATTATGAGAAATAGTCCATATCCTGTGACAAAAGTGACATTGTCCCTCTTTGGCAAATTAGCTAAGCAACTAGAAATATATTTTTAAATGTCAATTTTGGGTTTTGCCAATCTTCTTTCATTTTTAGTATTTTTCAGATGTTAATCTACCTTGGTTTCCAGTCATTAGTAGCCACATTTTAAAGTGCAAAATGGTTACTCCTGCTGCTTTCAAATTGATTCTTCTTTGACTATATGCCTGATCCTTGGCACATGACTAGTGTGGGAAATCTCTTCTGGTCATCCTCAGATCCCTTCCACTGCTTTGGCTGTACCTTTTCCCCTTGAACGTTTCCACACACTGCTGCCAAGTGGATGTAAATTTTTAGTTAACTTTAAATTAAAACAAAAATAAATTAACTTTAAACACTCAAAATAAAGCAGAATTTTATAACATTAATTTGTAATTTAAAATTTAATTACAGATTCAAAACCATCCCAAAGGAATCAGAATTAGTTAGAAGACAATTCTTAGTGAAAAGCTGAAAACATTTCCTCTAATATAAAGAACAAGACAAGGATGTCCATTCTCACCACTTTTATTCAACATAGTACTGGAAGTCCTAGCCACAGAAATCAGAGAAGAAAAAGAAATAAAAGAAATTCAAACTTGAACGAAGTAAAACTGTCACTGTTTGCAGATGACAAAATACTATACATAGAAAATCCTGAAGATTTTCCAAAAAACTCCAAAAGACTATTAGAACTCACCAATGAATTCAGTGAAGTTTCAGGATACAAAACTAATATACAGGAATCTGTTGCATTTCTATACATTAAAAACGAACTACCAGAAAGAGAAATTAAGAAAACAATTAAACATCACAACATATGAATTTGATAAATTTAGTGAATTAGTCATTTGGCAAATTGATTTAAAAACTGGCTTCCTGGGAATTTTCTTTCAACAAATTGGCCTTTCAGGGAATTAGCTTTTACCAAATGGGCATTCGTTGAAATGATTTTCACAGAACTGGTGATATCTACCCCTTTCCACATTTTATGCCATATGCCCACTGAATGCTGCAGGGGCCTGGGAACTTATCTTCTCACTTTGGTTTTCCTGGGAGGCAGTTTCATTGGTATCATGAGAAGATCATGGGCTTTGGGACACACTGCCTTGGGGTCAGATCCTGTCTCTGCTACTCTTTAAGTGTGACCTTGAGCAAACCTCCTAACCCACTTCTGCCTGTTTCCTGGTGTGTCCTGATCCCTGCTTCACAGATTTATAGGATGAACTAAATAGCTATGTACATAAAATGTTTGGTGTCCTCGATAACTGTATTCCATATATTGGGCCTAAATACCCCTTCTTTAATTTCTCCCCTGCTACTGTGAATGTTTGTGTCCATGAAAAATTCATAGGTTGAAATCCTAGTGCCCATTATGATGGTATTAGGTTGGGCCTTTGGGAGGTGATTAGATCATGAGCGCAGAGCCCTCATGAATGAGAGTAATGCTCTTATAAAAGAGGTCCTGGAGAGAGCTCCCTCGTTCCTCCTACCGCCTGAGGCCACGATGAGAAGTTGGCAGTCTGTAACCTGATAAAGGACTTTCACCAGAACCTGATCATGCCAGCACCCTGATCTTGGACCTCCAGTCTCCCAGAATTGGGGAAAATAAATGTCTGTTGTTTATAAGCCATCCAGTCTGTGGTATTTTGTTATAGTAGCCAGAACAGAGTAAGACACCCTCCTTGGCCATTCTCCTGTACCCCAGTGCCATGCAGACTATCAGATCTTTGGACCTTGTGACAACTCTGAGTTCAGCCATTGATAGCTGCCATCCCATGCTTACTCCTTCTTAGCAGAGCAAGCTCCATAAACCTTCATTCCTTCTCAGACAGTTCAGAGACAACAGCACATTTCAAGGGGAAGTTAATTGTTAAGTCAATGTGAAGCTGAGCAGAAAGGAGACTTAGGGCTGGCACCGTGATAGAGAGAGGGAACTCCTAAAAGGCCTTGCCTGGAAGATTTGATACTCCACGGGCTGCAACAGTCACCTCAGAAAGGCCGGACACTCCCTGAACCTGTGTGCAGAAGAACTGGAAGATGAACCACCTAAATAGAAACGAAACCTCACAAGCATGCATTTCTGCAATGACACCCTAGTGCTGGGTACCCCGTGAGGGGCCAGGCTAGGAGACTGAGGTCACACTGCCCTTGGCCTCTTTCTCCACCAGTTGCCCATGAGCTTCTGACACTTTCCAGGAAGTATAAATGAGACACAAACCCTCTAGCCTGGAGATCCGAGAAGCCACATGACCCCTTGGAGCAGCTAGCATTTGCTGAGCAGTTTAAAAAAGAGCACTAGTGTCAGAGAGCCACCTGATAGCCCTCCTAGGGGACTTCTAAACTTATCCTCCTTGGGGAGCCACAGATTGGGCTCAACTCATATGCCCCCATATGTAACCTGAACTTAATACAGCTCGATTGCTCGTGTCAATTTCATGCCTGGAAAATACAGGCCCCAGGTTGCTGTCTTGTGTTAGGGGAGAGATTCTGAGTCAAAGTACAACTGGGGAATCCATCTTGCTGGTGCCAGAAAGATCCCCCAGCCAGGAATGGCAGGCCCTGAAAGTGGCGAGGGACTTAGACGTTTGCTTCAGTTGATTTTGATGTATTTGAGAACACTTTCTTAAATGCCAGAGCTGGCTTTTGTTTATCCTTGGATGGGAGAAGATAAGTTGGTTCAAAATGACTCTGGTTTGAGAGAACGGTCTCCCAAAGCCCCACTAGAAATAGACTGAAATCATGAATAATGTTGGGACTTGCACACGAGGCAGTCCTGCCTGCCATTCCCTGGAGCAGGAGAGCCTGTTAGCCAAGGGGATTAGACCAGATTGTTTAAACCCAGGGCTGCTGCGTCTGGCCTAAGGCTCTGTGCAATTTACTCCTAGACAATCTCTCGATTTATGAGTCTAAATCAAATGAAGCGCTACTGTGAATCACCAGCGCTCATCCCTTGCAAGTTTTGAAGATAAGAGCTCCAGATGGGAGGCTTCCCTGGACCCAGGGAAGAAGAGAAGGACTGTATTTTCTAAGTCCATGAAAAAACATTAAGCTGCTTTTTGGGCATCTCTGGCAGGTTTCGGAAATACAAGGAGGAGGAGAGTGGCATTTTTAAGATCTCTTCTTTGCTGTCATCTGACTTGGTCTCAATGAAGCGAGGGGAAGAGTGAAAAATGATCACACCTATTGGAGGTACCGAGTTAGGGGTACTCTCTCCTCTCTATGGAAGGTCTTTGCTGTACTGGACCCTCAACCCTCTTGAAACAAACATGACCCCAATCCTTCCAGAAGCATTAAGTCTTTGGCTGGAAAGGATGTCCATCTGGATTCTCTAGTTCAGTCCCCTGACTCAACTGTTGGACGGTAACCAAACTTTTTCTCAAAAACCACTTACATTGGGTTTCAGGGGTCTTTAGGTACTGTCCGCTTTCATCTCACAACCTCAGAGAAAGAGAGCTGAAGGAATTCGGAGAATTCAATTTGGCAGTTCTAAAGTTAAAAAATCTAAGGACTGGAGAAATGTTGTGACTTGCTTAAATCTGCACATCAATTAGTATCAGAGTCTGGACCATGATAAAGAAGTCTTTCCCCTTAGTCCCGAGCCCCTTCACCATGCTCTCCAGTTCCACCAAACCTGTGTCTGCTTAGGGATGTTTAATTGCTTTTGTGAGGTTCACTTTTTTTCCCCCTTCTAAACAGCTATCCTTAGCCTTGATGGTGATAATAGGCCATGTAGAATAGTATCATCTTTATGTTCTCCTTTTTCTTTTTTGTTTTTTTTTGCGGTATGTTACTTTTTAATTTTTTTTTTTAAACTAAGACTCTATTTTTTTAGAGCAGTTTTAGGTTTACAACGAGATTATATAGATATTTCTCACATGCTTCCTGCCTCACACAAGCATACCCTCCCCATTACCAACATCACTCACCAGAAAGGCACATTTTTTACAAAAGATGAGCCTACACTGACACATCATAATTGCTCAAAGTCCGTAGTTTACCTTAGGGGTATGGGTTTGGACAAAAACATAATGGAATTACAATATTATACAGAGTATTTGTACTGCCCTAAAATTTCTCTGTGTACTGCCTATTCTCCTCTCCCCTGTCACTCCTGGCAACAACGGATATTTTTGTTTCCAAAATATGTCATTTGTGTTGGACATACATACATACAGTATGTAGCCTTTTCAGATTGGCTTCTTTCATGCAGTAATATGAATTTAAGTTTCCACCATGTCTTTTCATGGCTTAATAGCTCAGTCCTTTTTTTTTTTTTTTAACATCTTTATTGGAGTATAATTGCTTTACAATGGTGTGTTAGTTTCAGCTGTATAACAAAGTGAATCAGCTATACATAGATATATATCCCCATATCTCCTCCCTCTTCTGTCTCCCTCCCACCCTCCCTATCCCACCCCTCTAGGTGGTCACAAAGCACTGAGTAGCTCAGTTCTTTTTAGTATTGAATAATATTTCATTGTCTGGATGTACATACCATAGTTCATTTATCCATTCGCCTACTGAAGGACATCTTGGTTGCTTCAAATTTTTGGCAATTATGAATAAAGCTGCTATAAACATCTGTGTGCACGTTTTTGTGCAGACACAAATTTTTAACTCCTTGGGTGAATACCAAGGGGTGTGATTGCTGGAACATACAGTAAGAGTATGTTTAGTTTTGTAAGACATTGCTAAACTGTCTTTCAAAGTGGCTGTACCAATTTGCATTCCCACCAGCAGTGCATGAACGTTCCTGTTGCCCCATATCCTCATCAGCATTTGGTGTTGTCGGTGTTCTGGATTTTGTCCATTCTGATAGGCGTGTAGCGGTACCTCATTGTAGTTTTAATCTGCATTTTCCTGATGACATACGATGTGGAGTCTCCTTTCATCTGCTTATTTATTGTCTATATATCTTCTTTGATGGGTTGTCTGTTAAAGTCTTTAGCCCATTTAAAAATTCAGGTTGTTTGTTTTCTTATTGTTGAATTTTAAAAGTTCTTTGTGTACTTTGGATAAAACTCCTTTATCAGATGTGTCTTTTGCAAATATTTTCTCCAAGTCTGTGGCCTGTCTTCTAATTCTCTTGATATTGCCTTTCACAGAGCAGTGGTTTTTAATTTTAATGAAGTCTAGTTTATCAATTGTTTCTTTCATGGATTGTGTCTTTGGAGTTGTATCTAAAAAGATATCACCAATCCAAGGTCATCTAGGTTCTCTCCTATGTTATCTTCTAGGAGCTTTATGGTTTTGAATTTCACACTTCAATTTATGATCCATTTCGAGTTAACTTTTGTGAAGGGTGTAAGGTCTGTGTTGAGATTTATTTTTTGGCACATATGCCCATTTGTTCCAGCACCATTTGTTGAAGAGACTGTCTTTGCTCCAATGTCAAAGGCCAGTTGATTATATTTAAGGGGCTTCCTTTTTACTTACTAACATTTATTGAATATTTATTTCCTCAAAAACAGTCAGTGAATATTTATTGAGTCCCCTTTGTAAGCCAGGGGTAATGCCAAGAACTCTGTGTATATTACCACATTTCCTCAAAGTAACTCTAAGGACTAGCCACTCTTTGTATCTTTATTTTACAGACAAGTACACAGAGACTTGGAGAAGTGACCTACTACCTTTTCTTGCACAGCAAGACTAGGATTTGTGTCTTAATTCTGCCATTTTCTCTATGTTACTTGAGTTGATGATTGGCCATTATGTTATTATATCTCCTACTCATTTCAAACTAGTTGTAGCTCTAGTTCAAAATAGTGCTAAGGTCACGACTGGACTTAAGTGCTTCTACCAGGTGGCCATTTGCAGACTGGCTTACAATGGTTTACATTGCCTGTATTATTCCTCTTTGCATAGGGACCTTCCTGCTATTCCAATACCACATGGAAATTAGCATTCCCATCTTCAACTGAGCCAGTCATTCAAACACGAATCTGACCCTTATTCTCCTGTTTAGAACACTTCGTTGGCTTCTCATTTCTAAGCTCAGCTAAGCTAAGACACGTTGGTAAATAGCTATTTTACCAAGTAGAATGTGCCAAGTGTGATAAGAAGTTAGAAAAGGAACTCAGTGAAAGGGGAAATTTCTTCCAGCTAGAGATCCAGGGAAAGTTCCACGGAGAAGGTGATATTTTACCAAGCCCTGAAGAGACATAGAGATATGAAGACCTTTGAGAACAATATTCTAAGAAACACGTCTGGAAAACGTGAGTGATTAAATTGGTCTGTAACAGAGTGGAATGTAGGGAGATAGCAGAAAAGATTTGTCGTCCGAGAGGTGGGCTGGGGCAGTGTCTGGGAGGATCTGGAATGTCAAACCTCTTTTGACCTTGAACCACCTTTTGGGGGCTTGATTTTTCCCTGATGTCTCCAGGTTTGGTAAACAGATTAGTCATCATATACCACAAGCCTGGTAATGTTTGGTGCATTGAGATTCATAGCTTTTAGATAGAATATGCTTTTTTTGAATTAGAAGAAGATAAAAATAACAAAAAATATTCCATCTTTGGCAGTAGTATGGTTAATGTGTCTCCTCTAACCTCAGTCAGCTATTCTGAGAGCTTCACGTGGCCTCAAGTGTTTTCCTGCCAGTGAAGGATTCTATGCACTAGAATTAAGATCAGATTCATGTTTGAATGTTGTTCTGTTTTCCTTTGCAAAGAGGCTGGCCAGAGAGTGAGATCAGAATAGGCTTCTTGACCTCTGGAATGAAGCCGGATTAGTAGAGACGGTAAAATTAGATAAGAAATTTGGGTGCTCAGGGGGCTGTATGGGTCTGTTCTTTCTCCCTCTGGTTTTCCAATCCTTTCTCCAAGGATATGCTCCATTTTAACATATTTTCCTATTTTCTCTGACATTGTACCTAACTACATGGGCACACATGGGTGGGTGGATATCTGCGTGTGTGCATGTGTGTATATGAGTGTGCACACTCATGTGTGTCTGTGCGCGCGTGTGTGTGTGTTGGTGCTGGCCTGATGTTGTTGTCACCATTGCAGTCAGTGTTCTGGATGCAGATGCAGAGAGACAGAAAGCCTACGAGTGACAGTTGGATACAGTTTTGGAATGAATAGGGCTGGATATTGGATGCTGATAAAGGAAGTCTATTTCTGCTTGGCTTCCTGAATGTCAAAGTGGTGGGAACCCGCGAGCAGGTGACTGAGGGGGTAGACTCATCTCCTGACCTTGACAGCTTTAAGAATAGGAGGCTCTCTCTATCCACTCAATACTCATATCTGTTTATAATGGCTGAGGGCCATTTCACAGTGAGGCAAGGGCATTGGCAAGATGACTTCTGGAGGGCCCTACTGGAATGAATCATCTGTGATATTATCTCTTCAGCCACTATGAGTGGGGAGTATGTATCATTATTTTAGCCACATGAAAACTGAGAACACTGCATAAATTCTCATTATTGAGCAAGAGTGGTTATGGTGACCTTGTATGTTTTCACATTTACCCTTGCAATTCCCCTGCTTCTTCCTGATTTTGGTTTATTTAAAAGTATGGTCTCCTCTAGGAATGGAGATATTTCATAGAGTGGGAGTTGGTTTAAGGGCAGGACCCCAAGCCCAGAAGAGCATGGAGAAAAGGGAAGGCACTTGTGGCAGTGGCTTCTCCCTGGACTTGCTGGGGACTGTGTGTGTTTGAGAGGGAACATCCTGACCTTGTAAAAGAAATGCAACACAGCCACGTGGCAGCTCCCAACTGAGCCTTCAGCCCTGGGAGGGCTACAAATTGAATTAACAGAGACCTCAATTCTCTTTAAACCAGCAGGGGAAGCAAGATGATATTTGCATTTTGCCAAGACTCAGTTAACACTGGGCTAGTTATCTTTGTGATGCTGACGCCTCTGACTTGTAAGATGCAAGTTAATTCCATTTGTGTGCGTCATGCAGGGAAGGGAGCCAAAGACGGTAAGAGGGATGCAGGAGTCTAAATCTTGTTGAATATCAATGGGAAGACACTTACAGATATTCTTCCACTAAAAGAAAACTGGCATCCAGGGAAGTTAAGTGACTTGTCCAAGGCCACAGGGGGTGTTAGTGGGAAAACTGGTCTGGAAGCCAAGGGACCTGACTCTAATAAGGCTTCATTAGTAACCGTAAAACTTAGTTTTCTTATGGTCAAAATAGTTTTAGGAATTCCCTGAGTCAATAAAGACTTCCAGAGTCTCTCTCTCTCTTTGTCTGTCTGTCTCTCTAATAGGTATGTATATTTATATATTTATAATTATATGTATATGTGTAAATTATATATGTATAATTATATATGTATTATATATATACATATATACACACATACATATAACATAACTAGGAGAGAGAGAATACTCCCAGCTTCAAATTACACTAGTCCAACAGGGTCAACAACAGACCCCTTCATGCTGGAACAAAGAACAAGGTTGAAGACACAGGGAAAAGAGGAGACGGGTCTGGTCACTGATAAAATAACCCTCAGAGAGAGGAGTTCACAAGTGAGTGAAAAATAATAACAGCGCTGAGCCCAGGTAGCTGAAAGTACAGGTTCTCTGGGAATTGAATGGAAGGGCTTGATAGTGCATGGGACAGGGGCTGGTGGTGTGGGAAAGGCATCACTTCTGGAGGAGAGAGGACCACTTGGTAGGGGTGCTTTTGGAAGCTTGTTAGAGAAGGGAAATAAGGAAGTGAGACTGCTCTGCTAAACAAAAGTGAATCTCAAAAATCAGAAGGGATACCAATCCCTCCTCCTTACAGTGCCATCAGTTAAAGAAACTACACTTTTCTATACCAACAGAAGAGGGTGCTCTTGAACTAAGAAACACTGTCAGTCACCCAACCACCATAATTGTGCCTACATACAATCTTTTATGTAAACACTTAAATATAAACAGAAAATGGCAGACAACATATGTACGAGACCACTAAGAAAACAAAATACGAGAATCCAAACATTTCAGCAGATGCAAATGTTCCTATCTAAATCAAACAAGAAGCCGAAGAAAACTTTAACATAACACCCAAATTGAATTAAATATCCTAAAACAAGCATTTGAAAATATGAAACAGAAATCTTAAATCAGAAGTTCTAAAGTTTAGAACAGAAATAGACAAAAAGACAGGGAAAATGTGAAATAAGAGTTGAATAAACTCAGGAAAGAAATGGAAGGAAAAGACAAAATCATCTAAAAAAATAGAGACTAAATTATAAGGTATTCATGGGATGACAGATGATGAGACATTGAGAAACATAATAGAAAGAGGATGAAAATTAAATAAGGAATGAAGGAAAAAAGATCAGACAGAAAATAATTGATAGAAGATAGGCTCAGAAGAGTCTGAAAAAGAATAATATTACAATGGAAAATAACTGGTATTTCAAACGATAAACTAAGACAGATTTTTAAAATTGAAAGAAGACTTGAATCTGCATCTTTAAAGGACCCATTGTGTTCTTGGGAAAATAAACCTGGAATGGTGAAAGACAAGGCATATACCAGGAAAATATTATACTTTAAAGATAAAGAAAATGTTCGCCACATCTCCAGGCAAAAAGACCAAATCACTTACATGGAAAAGAAAATCAAGTAAGCATCAGACTTTTCATATAAAAGAAGAGAACAATGGAGTCGCACTTTCAGGAAATGAAAGGAAGTGTGACAGGAATATTCTCTTTCTAGATGAGCTCATCACCTAGGACCAAGACTGTGAGAAGCAGTTTTCTATGTGCAAAAACTCAGAATACTTGTTGTTCCCCTGTAAGGAATCTGCCAGAGGGTGAACATGATTCAACCAAGATAGGACCAGGACAGGGAAACTCTGATGAATGGATTGAGAGTGAGGGTCAACTGTATTTCAATGTACATCTGTACCTAATACAAGGATGGGGACAAGAGTGGAAGCACAGTATGACTACTATATGTTCTGACAAAACTGAAATAATACTCTGTTGCATAGATAATAAGTAAGAGTGAAGGATTCCATTTAAAGCAGATAGACAAAAATGTAGACGGGCAAGTAAGAAAAAATGGACTAAGGGCATTACGATGGTATTAGTGAAAAGGCAACCACTACAGTGAACATACTAAACTTCTTAAATACCAAAAGAAATATAAAATGGGCACAGAAAACCAACCACATAGAGAAAAGAATATATACACAGTTAATTTTACACAAAATATGAGTTGAGACCAAGCAGTCATATTAATAACTTATATTTGTTATATTATTACAATTAATTGAAACATTTATTAATAAATTGCATTACTCCCTCATTAAAAATACATTGAGGCTTCCCTGGTGGTGCAGTGGTTGAGAATCTGCCTGCCAATGCATGGGACACAGGTTCGAGCCCTGGTCTGGGAAGATCCCACATGCTGTGGAGCAACTAGGCCCGTGAGCCACAACTACTGAGCCTGCGCGCCTGGAGCCTGTGCTCTGCAACAAGAGAGGTCACGATAGTGAGAGGCCCGCACACCGCGATGAAGAGTGGCCCCCACTTGCCGCAACTAGAGAAAGCCCTCACACAGAAACGAAGACCCAACACAGCCAAAAATAAATAAATAAATAAATAAAATTAAAAAAAAAAAAAAAACTTTGAAATTGACTCACAGCAAGGCTCAATTCTATGAAATAAAGTGAAAGACACACCTATAACAAAAGACACCTATAACAAAGTGGTTCAGAAAGGCTAAGAATAAAGAGATTAACAAAGATAGTACAGAAGAATGAAAACAATAAAATAAATAAGGGTATAAAGACCTAATCAACATAATCAATAAAGTAGGTATTATGGATTTATGTCAAATCTCAAACCTTGAAAATATAGAGTATATGCCTTCTTTTTAAAACACAAATAGAATGTTCACAAAAATTGACCCCATGTTGGGTCATAAAGAAAGTCCTAGTAAGTGCCATAAAGTAGAAATTAATAAGAAAACTTTAAAAGGTCCTTCCATCTGGAAATTAAGCAACAACAACAATTCTCCATTAAACTACTATTGGGTGAAAGGGGATGTAAAACTGAAATTGCAGAATTTATAAAAACAATAATTAGAATGAAAAATATGCCCATCAGAATTTATGAGATACAATTAAAGCAATGATCTGATGAAAATCCATGGTCTTAATTACTTAAATCAATAAAAAACTAATTAAACAAATCTAATTCCTAAGTCAAAAATATAGAAAAATCACAAAGCAAACAAAAAAGAAGCACAAGGAAGGAAATAATAAAGATAAAAGAAGAAATTAATGTGATAGAAAACAGTAAAAAGAGTAGAACTAATAAATGAATCAAAATGCTGGTTGTTTTGGAAAAAAAAAAAGTAAAATATACATACCAATAGCTAACCTAATCAAGAAAAAAGGCAAAACACAAACATGCAAACTAAGGAAAGACTAGAGGGAAATAACTGTTATAAAGATAAAATCAATCATAAGTAGACTACTTTGCAAAACTCTATGCCAATACATTTGAAAACTATGAGATTGATTATTCTCTATGAAAATGTAATTTACCAAAACAGACCCCATTTTATACAGAAAGCTCAGACAGACCACTCTCCAGGGTGAAAAAAAGATGGAGAAAGTAATCAACAAATTATTCCATATAGAAACACCAGACACAGATGGTTGCACAGGGGAATTCTACAAACCTTCAAAGATCAGATAATCTCAATGTTTCAGAAATTGTTCTAGAGTATAGAAAATGAAGGAAAACTTCCAAATTCTTTTTAGGAAGTAAGTGTAATGTTGATACCTAAACCTAATAAAGATTATTAATAATAATTATAATAATATAGTTAATAGGGAACTACAGACCAATTTTCTTTATAATTATAGTTGCAAAAACTAAATGAAACTCTAGCAAAAAGAATCCAAAACTCTCTTAATAAAATAAAACATCAAGACCAAATTTCAGGAACGTAGGAGTTTCAATATGAAGAAATCTACTAATAAAATTCACCTTATTAATAGATTTAAGGAGAAAAATCATATGATTGTCTCCATGGATGCTGAAAGACCTTCAATAATATTTAACACCCATTCCTGAAAAATGTATTCAGTAAAATAGGAATTGATGGTTAATTTCTTTACACAATTTACATATATGTGCATGTATATATATATGATTTAATTATGTGTGTGTGTGTATATATCCTAAATGTAGCATCTTATTTAATTGAGAAGCATGGGAGACACTCCTGCCAAGACTAGAAATAAGGTGAAGATACCCTCTACTTTCATTCTATGTAACATTGTATTGCAGCTGTTAATCATTACCATTTGAGAAGAAGAAAAACCATCTCTATATATAGATGAAATTATAATGAAGCTTGAAAACCCAAGAATTAGTCATTAAACTAATGGAAATTAGTAAGGAACTCAGCCAGAGAGTAGGATATAAAATTGACATAAAAATCAGTAGATTGGGGCTTCCCTGGTGGCGCAGTGGTTGAGAATCCGTCTGCCAATGCAGGGGACACGGGTTCGATCCCTGATCCAGGAGGATCCCACATGCCTTGGGGCAACTAAGCCCGTGAGCCACAACTACTGAGCCCGCGTGCCATAACTACTGAAGCCTGCGCGCCTAGAGCCTGTGTTTCACAACAAGAGAAGCCACCGCAATGAGAAGCCCGTGCACTGCAATGAAGAGTAGCCCCTGCTCACCACAACTAGAGACAGCCTGCGTGCAGCAACGAAGACCCAACACAGCCAAATATAAATAAATAAAATAAATAAATTAAAAGAAAAAAAAATCAGTAGGTTTCTGTAGAAAATAACCAATTATAAGATACAACATAAGGGGAAAATCTCATTTGTGATTGCAACAAAAAAGATAAAACTTAAAAAGAAACATGCAAAATCTAAATGAAGAAAATTTAGAAATCTTCCCCAAAAAGGTGAAAGCAGGCTTGAGAAAAGAAAAAGACATCTGTTCTTGGAGAGAACTACTCAACATTATTCAGATGTCAGTTCTTCTCAAGTTAGCATATAAATTTAACCCAGTTGAAAGAAAAATGCCAACAAGCTCCCCTGCCCCCCATGAGATAAATGAGTTGATTCTAAAGTCATGTCAAAAAACAAACATACAAAAATAGCTAGGAAACCTTGGGCAGGAGGAGGGGGAAGCAATGAGGGAGAAGGATCTTACCTGATATGAAAACACACTTTAAGTGCTCAGTGATAAATACAGTGTGGTACTAGCACATGGATGGAGAGACCAGAGAAACTGAATAAAGTCCAGAAATGGATTCAAGTATGCACAAAAGTATATTATTAAAAAAAACGTGGCATTTCAAATCACTGGAGAAAATGTGGGCTTTTTAAATAAATGGTGTTGGGACAGCTGAATAGCCATTTGGAAAAAGATAAAACTGACTCCTACCTTACACCATATACCATAAACTATAAAAAGGTGAGAGACTTAAATGTAAAAATACAAAATAAACAAGTCATACAAGTACTAAAAGAAAACATGGATGAATGTTTTTGTAACTTGAGTGTGGGAAAATGTTTACTCAATGTGACTCAAATTGCATATGAACAACAACAAAAGATTGATAAATTCTGCTACATAAGATTAAGAAAGAATTACATGGCAAAAAAATAAGCAAAATCAAAAGAAAAATGGCTCACTAGGAGAAAATATTTGCAACATGATGTGTCAGAGATAAATGGCTATCTCCTTAATATATAAAGTATTTTTAAAAATTGAGGAAAAAACCCAAATCACCAAGCTCCACAAAAATATAGGGAAATGATCCTTAAACACATGAAAAATGCTCAAAAATGTTGGTGCAGCTGTGGAGAAATTAGCTGTATTAGTTTGCTCAGGCTGCCATAACAAAATTCCACCGACTGGGTGGCTTCAACAACAGAAATTTAATTTTTCACAGTTCTGGAGGCTGGAGGTCCAAGATCAAATTGTTGGTGGGTTGTATTTCTTCTGAGGCCTTTCTCCTTTGCTTGCAGATGGCTGCCTTCTCACTGTACCCTCGTGAGGTCTTTCCTCTGTGCAGGCACATCCCTGGTATCTCATTGTGTGTCCAAATTTCCTCTTCTTATGACACCAGTCAGATTGGATTAGAATTTACCTTAATGACATTATTTTAACTTAACCACCTCTTTAAAAGCCCTATCTCCAAATATAATCACATTTTCTGGGATACTGCGGGTTAGGGCTTCAATATATGAATTTGGAACGATAAAATCCAGCCTATAACACAGGCACATATGTTGCCAGTAGATATTTAAATGGTATAATCTATTTGGAGGGAAATAAATCTAAGTATCTAAAAATTATCTGTGCAACATTTATCCTTTGACCAAGCAATATGACCCTGAAGCTAACCCTCAAAAAAAAAACAAACAAAAAACATATGCACACGGTTATTCATCATACTATGATTTATAGGAGTAAAGTAACAGAAACAACCTGAATACAATATATAAAATATTGGTTAAATAAGCTATGGTATATCCACACATCAGAGCAACTATTAAACTATAAAAAGAATGGGGGAGATCTCTATTAATTATTCAGAGTCACTTCTAGGATCTGTTTCAAATAAAAAACACAAAGTGAAAAAGTGTACAAATAGTAGGCTACTTTTATGTAAGAAAGGAGAGTAAATAAGAAAGAAGAGCACACACACACACTTACTGTTGTAAAAAGAAACATGGAGAGAATAAACCAGAAGCTACTGAAATGGTTGCCTGCATAACAGGTATAGGACAGGAATGAGAAAAGGATAGAGGGGATGAGGAAGCAGTGACAACTTTTAATATAGTTTTGACTTTTAAATCATGAAAAAGTTATGTATATTTAAAAATAAAACTAAATAAACAAGGGCACACCCCTAATCTGAACAAAAAGAGAAACAAATGAACACTACTGTACAACTAGTTGATAACAGAACCCCACAAAAAGAAAGAATTAACCCAACTAACTGAACACAGAAATCTGCTGTACATGCTCAGTGGGATATAGTCTAAGGGCAAAAAAGAATGGGAAAGAAATGTATACTTGGTAGATTTGTTGTTGGTTGTGGTATTGGTGTACCAATTCCCACACTACTTTGTGCAAATTGTGACAGAGCAAATGAGGCAATATTTGATGTTTTTTATTATGAGAGAAAGGAGCTAGAAATAAGGAATGGGGGGAGATGAAAAGCTCTCTGTATTAGATTTGAAGGTATCAGAATGAGCTCATGATTTAAACACATATTTATTAGCTCTGTTCAATGAGGTATGAGGAAAGAATAATTCAAGTTGAATCTGGAGTATTTTAATGTCTCAGAAAGCAAGAAAATGGGAACATGTCAAATGAACACAAGAGGCGCTTAAAGATGTTCCCACTGGCCAGATTAGGGAAAAATTAAGCATTAAAAGAATAATGATAATAATGTCTTTTATTAAGTTGAATTAAAAATAATAATATTCAAAAACAAACAAGCAAACAAAACAAAACGAGGTAGGAGGGTAAAGAAGATTTTTTTTACAGAAAGATGCTAGTAGAGTGTAGAAGGAATAGTAGAATTAGAAAATAACCACTTTGTCACCATTGACATAATGGTTCATTCAGACAAGTAGCAACAATAGATACTAAAATAATTTGGGGGAATGTTCTTGAGTAACAAGATATTTGTATAGTCTTAAAGTTTAACCTCACAAATTACTTACTAACTGCAAAAGAGAAAAAGCTATTTCTACTTTGGAAAAAATCTGTTGGACATTATCTTAACCAGTAATGGAATATCATTATCCATAATGAAATAATCTGACATTATGTGCTTCCTGATGTGATGCACTGAGAAAGGCCCAACACCATTTATGTTGTATTCTTGCCAAATATGTCTAATCAGAATTTAAACATGAGTCATATTTATGATACTGGCTACAGAAGAACTTGCTTAGGTGTTGCAAAAATCTCACTGTCATGAAAGACCAAAAAAAAAAGCAAGGGACTTGTTAATGAAGAATAAAGGGACATGACAAATAACTGTAATCTATGACACTAGAGTTGAACTTCGGTTGGAAAAATTAATCATTAAAGATATTATTAGGATAATTGGGAAAATTGACTATTATTGTATTTAGATAACATTATGGCATCAGTGTTAAATTTCTTGAGATTGATCATGGTATTTTGGGTATGTTCGAAAATGTCCTACAAAGAAGAAACTGGCAGTAGAAAGGCTATTTAGTAGTAGGAACATAAGATGAGGAAATGAAGGGAATTAAAGACCTCCTCCTCGTAAATATTTCTAAAGTATAAGTGGGATTTGAGGTCCGATTGGACAATGAGAAAGAGAGTAGACTTGAAGATGGTGTTGAAGTGTCTAATTTGAATGAGTGGACAGATGGTGGTGCCATTCACTAAAACTGTCAAGTGTGCATACTGAGCTATCTGTAAGACATTCATGGGGAAACTTTCATTGTGCCATTAGAAAGGTTTGTTTAAAAGTCAGGAATCTAGTTAGAGACAGAAATCCCTAACTGAGTAGTTATATGTAAAGAAGTGATAGCTAAAGCCATTGTGGGTGATGAAATCTCTCAAGGGAGTAGAGAATGGGATGACAATGGGAAAACAGGATATTGGAAAGCATCAGTATTCCTTGAGAGTCCTGTTGTCCTATCCATTCTCCATGGTAGCCCATTCCAGAGAATCAGAGCTTCAAAGAACATGGCTTCACAGTCAGCTCCCACCAGGAAACAGAAGTCACAGAGATGGTCTGTGCCTTTAATGAAGGGACTACTTCTAGTGGTGTCAGAAAGCTTAAGGAAACAAAGAAGTTGAGGCACCCAGAGAATAGCAAGAGTGGGGCACCATTACCACTTTTAGACCAAGGGTCAAGGAGAAGAAAAAGTGTTCCTGGAGCCTAGTGTGGGTTGGAGCTATGAAGAAGGGACTGTTTGGTGGGAAATATAGATGTAGAAGAACATGCCTGCTTCCAGAAAGGACTAACTGAAAAGTAAGAAAAGGGAGAAGAAATACGCCAACCTCCCCACCTCCACATTTAAAAAATCTGAGATATAATTCACATAAAATTTTACATAACATAAAATTCACCATTTTAAAACATACAATTCAGTGGTTGTAATATAGTCACAGGTTGTACAACATCACCATTATCCAATTCCAGAATGTCTTCATCACCCCAAAAAGTAATCCCATACCCATAGGCAGTCACTGCCCATTGTCTTCTTCCTCCAACCCCTGGCAAGTACTAGTCTATTTTCTATCTCTATGGATTTGTCTATTCTAGACATTTTTTCATAGGAATAGAATCATACAGTATATGGCCTTTTGTGTCTTTTTTCCTTCACTTAGCATAATGTTTTCAAGTTCATCCATATTATAGTATGTATCACTACTTCATTCCTTTCTAAGGATGAATAATATTCCAATGTATGGGTATACCACATTTGTTTATCCATTCATCAATTGGCGAGTATTTGGGTTGTTTTCACTGATTTCCTGCTTGTACAGAGCCTCAAGGTCAGCCAGGGCCTTCTCAGGTCTTTTGTGAACATGGGCATAGCCCTGGGCTTAGGCTTGGCCTTCCAGATTTCCAGGACTAAGTTGAAGCCTTTCCATGCCCCTGTAGACAACTCATTGTCTAGCTTTTCTTTTTAATCCTTTTGGTTGTCTGTTGCTTTCCCCACATTGTCTTGGACAGTATATTAAAACACTACCAGATACATGATTTAAAAAGATGTCCTATCCCCAGGGGCTTTCAGCACTATGCAAGTTCTGAGACAGGTGAAATAAAGACTTTTGAGTGAAAATGAAGCTTTCTGATTGGATTTACTAGAGAACCATGAGATAGGTCAAATGATTGCTCTTTGGGAATGAGTCTTTGAAAGAGCTCCAGCTTCATTCTGCTCTGTCAGGTGCCAGGAATGCAGGATGTTATTTTTCAAGGCTACCTCTAAACTGGGGGAGTGGGGATGGGACCAGGGTAAAAGTTGCTGCTTTTACTGAGATTCAGCTGTTTTTCTTGAGTGAAAGCTACTGGATTGCTACAAGTCTTTGATTAATTTCTAGAATTCTGAAAAATTGATTCTGACAGTTGCAATTTTGGGGGGGTTGCTGTTATGGAAGGGAAATTTTTTGGAAGTCCTTACTCTACCATTTTGCTGCCATCACCTCTTGCCCTTACTTTTAAATAACCTGTCAGTGTCTTCCATTGGCTAAACCCAAAACATCTAAAGCCAGATGCCAAGGGAACCTGGATAAAGAAATCTGTGGGGATCAGATGACCAGAGAGCAGGACAGGGCATAGATGGCAGAAAATGGAATGGAGCAGGGGTGAGTGGTCAATAATTAGCCCATCCTAGAAGAGTAATCAGGCTTCAGTACAGTACCTTGTATTGAAGTGATCAATGGGAAACTATCTAGGCCTCAATAGAAGAAATCAAGTTTTCTTTTTTGATACATATAAGTCAAACAGAAATAAAGAAATAATTTTGGCCAAGAATACTTTTGAGATTTTGGGAGAATAATATGGCCCTAGTTTCAGCATCTTCTTATAGCCTTTGGACCCACTGTTTAACCCAATATCCTTACTATTCTCTAAGGAAAACCTTTTTCAAAAGAGCATTCTTTTCAGGAAGACTGGGTGAAGAGTTTTCTTCTCTTAGTCTTCCATCTCTCATATCATCAGATCTTGAAAGAAACAGGAAAGAAAAACACACAACGAAAGTCTGCATGATAGGCACATTATCCCTCTCTTCCAGAGCTTTAAGATGGACATTTAAAATATGTTTATTTTGCAGTCATCTCAGAAAACTCCTTTTATCTTCAGCAGACCTGAAGAATAGCTTGACACCATCTTATGTAAAGCAATTCCTAACAGAATTGAAGGCCATTATGAAATGTGTGGGTCTCCCATTAAATACCTTTCTCATAAAACCAATGTGTCCATGGGTGGAAAACTTCCCGCTTAGCAGGAAGGGAAACTTTGATGTGGTCTGCAAATTTATCAGTTTCCAGAAAATAATCACTAAGGTACCACTTATCCAAACCCTTTAATCTCCCTGTGCTGCTAGAATCCCATTGCCTCCTCTCTGCTTCCTGAGGCAGGTGCCTGTGACAATGTTCATCATTTAGGTAGTAAGGCTCAAGCAGTTATTTTATATTCTGTGACTTGTCAAAGGTTCCTGAGTGGAGACTCTATCGCTCTGTATTTGTCGCAAAAGAGCAATACAAAGACCCTGTTTGATAAGGGCTGGGAATGTTGCCTGTTGATCCACAGATGTCTAGAACTCCTACTAGAGTCCCTGGATCATCCAACCACATATGTTCTATTCCTACTATACACGCTGCTGTAAGGGATCTTATGAAGAAACTAGGCTCCAGGCAGAGTTGCACAAGAAGGCAAATGATGACCTGGATGAGGTGGTATATTAGTGATGCAAGCACAGGTTGTGGCAGGATTTGATCCTGGGCTCCTAAGCAAAACTGTGAAATTTCTCCTTATTCAGAGTTTCTCATCCTTTCTTCCATTTCCCTTTGCTCTGCCTCCCCACTCTCATTTGGCATCCTGACTTCCTGGAATTTCAACAATAAATGCCCACTTGAATTTGCTTTCACAGTGTTCAATTAAACAAGGAGGCCATTGGACTGAGGTGGCTTTATTGCCTTAGTAGCCTGTGTAAGCAAACTGAAGTCTGTAATGCCTCAAGGTTATGAAATTGAAGCGTAAGTACAACCAATCACAAATAGCCAACTAAGCTTTCCCAAATGATGCAACCACTTATGCTACAGCCAATCAAATAATTTCCTTGCTTTGCCACTGTGTCTTCTCTATGAAAGTCTTTCCCTAGCTCCTGCTGTTGGAGCATTTCTAATCACTTCTGGTTGCCCAAACTGCATCAATTATTGCTCAAATAAACTCTTAAAAATGTAACGTGCTTCAATTTATCATTTAACACCAGCATAACCATGTTCCAAAATTTTCCCCTTTCCTTCTAGCCATTAAAATTTACCTATCTCATGTCCTTATAGCATCAGAAAGCTTGGCTGCAATACTAATATATGTCAAGGTGGCAATCACTGAAAGAGATTGTTATTATTTCTTCTAGGTAACATATTTGATTTTTAATAATAACTTTCAATTTTTAACTTGAAAGGGCAACTAATGAAAATTTCCAGAAAAACAGCAAGGTATGAGAGCTAGATATTTTATAACTACCATTCTACTACCTTCCACTCTGTGCCAACTCTACACTAGACACTTTAAATACATAGACAATTCAGTCTTCATGATAACACCGAGGAAGTTATTATTATTCCTAGTTTGTAGGTGATAAACCTTGTTGCTCATAAAGATGAGTGACATAGGTAGTAAAAGGTAGAGGTGTGATCTGGACCCAGGTCAATCTGATTTCAAAGCCTTTAGTACCCCTCCTATGACAGCTCTCCTGGCTGAATTCAGACTAATCAACTCATGTGAGGACAATGTGTTGGGAATTCGTGTACTTGGTGTCATTGTATCTCATTTTCATTCTAGTCAAATGGGTAATCTCTTCCAACTCAGGAACTTCCTTCTTTAATCTAATTTTTATTTATCTTTCTGGAGTTCAAATTATTATTATCTTTTTCCATTTTGGGACTGAATTAACAAGAGAAACCTCAGCCCTTTCTCTTTTGATGGTGTAAGTTACTCAGAGACCAAGGAGGGACAATAAAAACTACTGTCCCTCTGGAAATTGTACTTTCACGAGTCTTGAAATTAGTGAATGTTTAATAGCTTGGTAGCCCAGAGTAGGGTTCTGAATGAAATGAAGGGGCATAAATAACACAGTAGTCTCAGTGGAAAGGTGGAAAAACACCTTCATGACCTTCTTTTCTCCTCCAAATGTTGTGAGTTGTGGGGCTCATGGGAAAGACACGGTGTGCCTTGAGGGATGTGGGGGAAATGTGAGCTCCAGGAATGATGTTTATGAGCATTCTGATTTTAAAGAAACACCATATTGGGAATGTCATAGGCACAAGTCAGGAAATTCTAAGGCCTGGCTTATAGTACAGGGAGGAAAGCTAACTCCTGACTACTTGTGAACAGGGTATCTGTGAACAGGTCAAGACCACCTGGCTTCTTCTCCTACCATGTATCCAGTTGGGCAAGAAAACAGGGACAGGTGAGCTAGAAATAAATTGTTCTCTGTCTCTGTCTCTCACATGTTAGTGAGATTCAGGCCCAGGCAAAGAAGAGATTACATGTTTGAATTTACCTGTGATTGTTACAGAGAAATCAAAAGCCAAAGCTGGATAATAATTACTTGCATATTAGTTATTATTCTTCTTTCATCTACTACCAACTGATGTAGATAATTAAGTTAGTCAAAAATTTCCACATTAGGTTTGAAGTAGTCTAAAGATAAAACTCTGGGTGAGCATATGGATTGTATGAACTTCAGTCATATTTTGCAAATGTCCCCATAACTTGTGTCAGTAGTGTATAGGTTATTATGCTCTGTTTACCTTTACAGGATTATATTTCCTGATATTATTCTCTTTTCCATCATTCTCCACTATTCTTTATAAATGAACAGTATCTCCTATACATTTAGACTATAACAGAGGGGAGAACCACTCAGAGATCCAGAGTAGGGAGAGGCTAGCCACTGGTGAGGACATCAGGACCCAGTGCCAGAGACCCACACAGTGCTCAGCACATAGCTGGAGTTGGCTCTCAGTCCATATTTGTTGACTTTTCAAAAATGGTGGTCCTTGGATTTCAGGTTATTGGCAAAAACTAAATACAAGGCGTGGCAACGTGTTAGACCAAAGTTAGAATTTGTTGGCTGTGGCAAAATCTGAGGGTAAAATCGAAATCCCATCTTGCTCTCCCAACTAAAGCCACTGAAAATAGTTTCTCATTGTGGTTTCTGAGATTCAAAGAAAAGACGGCTCCAAGCGGTTTATTACACAAGTTTCAGAAGGTTCATGGGCATCCAATGGTTCCCACTAAGCTGGATTTTGATGGGTTAAATGTAAGTGAATCAGGAGCATAAGGATTAAATTTCCTCTCCAATACACATGGGTTTTAAATGAAGGGAAAAAGGTGCTTGGGGCACAATGCATTTATTTGCCAAGCCCCAAACATTCAGAAAATAGTTCAAGATGTCTCAGTAAATCCAACCAGCTGCCCAAACCCCATCTCCCTTGAGTGCTTGTCTACATATACATGCTGATAGGTACACAGAGAGCAATGTCTGATCTTCTGGAATGCAAGTTTTAGATCTTCTAGTCTCTGATACAGATAACTCGAAATTTCCAGATGGCCTAGTGGTAGAGTTTTAGCATTCTTTTCCCCAAAATATGATACAAAACTTCCCCAATCCATTTCCCCTCATCCAATGTCTGCTCAAACACATGTAGTCATGAGGTGAAAAGAGTTTGTATTTACCAAGAACCAATGTCTTAAATATTTAGATCAAATGCATTTACTTTGTCTCCTGTTTACATGTGGTAGTATACTAATGATTATTTGTTGGTCTGACGTGAGACCAACAAATGATGAAAATGTGGCTCAATTTCCCTGGATCTAAATCTAAATCTAAATCAGTTTAATTATAGAGGTTAAAGCAAGAGGGAGACAGATGGATATAAGTTTGAGGCAACTTCAGGCATCTGGTGGTAAAGAAATGGGAGAGAGGATAAGAACTAGAGGGAAGATGAAGTCCAAGAAAACTGCTGACTCTACATGTCCTGTGGCAACCAGATGGGAACAAATGGTTCCACCAATCTAATTTATTTTGGCCAATTTACATGATGAAAAGTAAGGATGGGAATTTATTGTTCCTTTTCACAGATGGATTGGATTTGTCTTAGGTTAAAATTGGTGTATTGCAACAACGCACTGATCACTGATCACATCTGAATCTACTGTAGTCATGCCCGGTCACCCACTGTGGTGTTGGCACAGTTTAGATATACAATGGATACGGGGCAGGGGGTGAAGGAGTGAGAAGATGTTTCCAAGTTATAAGCCTGCTATTGAGCAGACTGAGGTGTCATTGCTGAAGATGGAAAAAGGAGATGAGGTGAGGATAAACAAAGATGGTGCCTTGAAGACAATATCAGCAGTGCATATTTATTTTGGAGTTGTATGAACTCTGGTGCTAGTTTAAAAACTGTTGTAATTTAAATCTTATAAATAAGATGATGTTGTCCTAAATCTCTATTCCACTTTCTAAGAAAAGTGCAGCCTCCTTGTTATGGTTATGTTAGTACAGAGAAAACCCTAGCAAGTTAAAATTTTATGGTCACTTCCATTCCTAACTTCTTACTTCCCCTGTATTCTTATTCCTCTCTGTTCCTTAGGATTTCCTATATCTTTATCCATTCATTGAAACATGGAACTACACTTCTTTCTTTAATTTTAATAACAATGACAAACTATTCATATTAGGCCTTCATTGTTCCCCTCCCCCAAATCCAGAGATTTCCAAAAAATCTTCTACATATACAGAGTGTTTGATGAATTTGTTAATATTCAGGTCTAAGTTTTCCTTTACAAGTCAAAGACTCAGTCATCACTTTAAAATGACTACTCAAATAAGAAATGATTGACTTCCTTGATGAGATGCCATGTTATTCCTGAGTCTCTCTCCAAATAGGGAGAAAAAGAGTGAGGTTACCATTGTTCCAGTTATAGAAATTAAAGCAGAGGGATATGTACTGAATTTGAGCGATGCTGTGGTTAATGGGTGAAGTTAAGAAGAGAAACTGGGGAAATTGGAGGATATCAGAGAGAGGAGAAGAGAAATAAGAAAGAGTAATATGAGAGGTTAGGATGGAATAACTTTCAAGCAAGAAACAGGACAGCAGGCATTCTGACTAAAAAATGGCATAAGAAAAAGAGGACTCAGGTCTTAGGTAGGTGTACGAATGGCTACACAGCTGCCTGCACACCTTGCTTTCCAATGAATAGGGCTCTACTTGGGAGAGGCCAAAGCTAGGGGGTGATAAGTGAGCTTCCAGAAAATTCATAGGTGAAAAGTGATTGTTAAACCATCCCTGCATTCCGGATGGTAAACTTGATAGTGAATTTGTTAGGTCAGAGAATGATACCAAACTAAGAGGCTGGGAAAAAGCAAAGGTAACGGGAATAGTTACCTGTTACCCTAATTTCTCCTTTTCCAATCAAAGTGCAATGACAAAGCATTCATGAGGCTGCAAAGCTTGGTGAACATGTGCTAGGACCAGAGGCTATGACAGGGGCTTTCAAAAGTGGTATTTTATCTCATGCTCAAAACAAGTCAATGAGAAAGGTTTGATGATTTTTTTCAATTGACAGTTGAGGAAGCTGAGGTTTGAAAGGATGTGACTTGCCCAAGATAACACAGGTCATGGGTATTAGAGTTGGACTTGGAATGTAGAGTTCCAAGTGCACATTTCATGTTCCTCTACCATGCAACACTCCCACTATTTCATGGGAAGGACATTTCTGTGGTGCTACTAAAGAAGAATGGACTTTTAAAGGACAGAGAAAGTCAGAGGACTGGTCGTCTGTCCCTTCCTTTAGCTCTTCAGGTCTATTGATTCTCTCAGGACCATACTTCTGAGTTTTATTACTGGTTCTGATACTGTCCAGCTGTGCAACCATAGACAATCATGTAGCCATTGAGGTGTGAGTTTCCTGGTTTCTAAACTGAAAGAACTGGGTGGTATATTGAGCCCTGGACACTCTGACATTCATGTCTGCAAGGATCTCGGGATTTGCTGCTCATCCGCCAGCTTTGAATCTATGGTGTTTCAGAGGCAACAAAAGAGAACGGGAAGGAAAAGAGCACAGACTTTTTCCTGGAATAACTGGGCCATAAACTGGGTCCTGTCTCTGACCTTATCCCCATTCCTTGCTGGCTCTTTGTTTTTTGTCTTTGTTTTTAATTTATTTTATTTTGTAAAATTTTTTTCTTTTTTTAAAAATGAAGTATAATTGATTTACAATTATATAATTGTAATATACAAATTACAATTATATATTTCAGGTGTATAGCAAAGTGATTCAGAATATATAAAAGAATATATTCTTTTTCAGATTCTTTTCCTTTATAGTTTATTACAAGATATTGAATATAGTTCTTTGTGCTATACAGTAGGTCCTTGTTGTTTCTCTACTTTATATCTAGTAGTGTGTATCTGTTAATCCCAAACTCCTAATTTATCCCTCCTCCTCCTTTCCCCTTTGGTAACCATAAGTTTGTTTTCTATATCTGTGAGTCTATCCCTGTTTTGTAAATAAGTTCATTTGTATCATTTTTTTAGATTCCACATATAAGTGATACCATAAGATGTTTGCCTTTATCTGACATACTTCACTTAGTATGATAATCTCTAGGTCCATCTATATTGCTGCAAATGGCCTTATTTCATTCTGTTTTATGGCTGAGTAATATTCCATTATATATATATATACCACATCTTCTTTATCCATTCATCTGTGGATGGACATTTAGGTTGCTTCCATGTCTTGGCTATTGTAAATAGTGCTGCTATGAACATTGGGGTGCAAGTGTCTTTTCAAATTAGAGTTTTTGTTTTTTTCTGATATATGCCCAGGAGTGGGATTGCTGAATCATATGGTAACTCTATTTTCATTTTTTTTAAGTAACCTCCATGCTGGTCCCCATAGTGGCTGCATCAATTTACATTCCTACCAACAGTATAGGAGGATTCCCTTTTCTCCACACCCTCTCCAGCATTTACTATTAGTAGACTTTTTGACAATGGCCATTCCAACTGGTGTGAGGTGATACCTCATTACAGTTTTGATTTGCATTTCTCTATTAATTAAACTTACTGCCTCTTTGATTCTCCAAATGCCCACTGTGAGTCTATACCCAGAGTTCCTCATTGTCAGTGACCACTCAACCAATTCTTTCAAAAGTTTGTCAACATGGGTTTAAAATGTTACCTTCTCCCTGGACTGCTTACTCTTTAATAACTGACTCTAGTAAGTAGAAATTAAAGATTAAAAAAAAATAAGCCAGTGGATTTTAAAAGTGCTAGTTTGAAATGCTAGTAGTTTCATTACTGCGTTTAATAATGGCATAGAAGAGATGGTTGCAAGAGGAGATGTAGTAATGGGAAAGAGACTGCCGTGATCACACCCAGGTCTGAATCAGAGGAGAAGGGAGCCCAGGAGCATGCCTGGAGCACCTTCCAATGAGCAGTTGGATGGACTGCAGCTTTGGGGCCCATGGACTGTTGTTCATGCGTATCCTGTCTTGTGCATTTTTCTTCTGCTTTAGCACTGGGCAGGTCACTTGAACCAAAAGGTTCAGATCTTAATTGTATGACTTACTATTTGTGTAATCTTTGCAAGTTACTTTGTCTCTTTCAGCTTTAGTGTTCTCAAATGTGTCAAATGGGAATTGTTTTGAGGAGTAAGTCAGATGACTTTTTAAAGCTCCCAGCATAGTGTCTGCCATGTTCAAGGCATGCAGGAGAGTGGTTAAGAGCATGAAATCTGGAACTAGACAGTCTGAGTTAGTCTGGGCTCCCTCATTTACTAGCTAAGTGAATGTGAGCAGGTTACTTAACTTTCCCATGCCTCAGTTTCCTAGTCTGCAAAGTGCTGCTGTAAAGACATCCACCCCACGAAGCTGTCAAGAGTAAATGAGTTAAAATGTGGTTAGGACAGTGCCTGGTTCCTAGTGAGTGGTGTACAAGTGTTTGCTCTCATTGCTGTCCTTTTACAGTTTGCTTCTGCAATGAGAAAAACCACTGGTCAGTTAGTTCTCACTCGTGTCTAGCTTACACTCAACCTCTTATAGGCAAAGCCCGTTTCATTTGTTCCATTGGTATAACACAGAGATGAACAATGACCGGATGACTTGAGGTCTCACGTCTTCACAGTTCTGAGTCAGGAAAAAGGCTCTAAGCTCTTTGCTGGTGTGACTCTGTCTGTGGGTGACTCACAGTGTGTAAGAGCTCAAGTAATCCCCATCCCCCAGTGCCCCCTGTAAGTGCGCCGCAGAGAGGGAAACTCCAGGGGTTCTGCCACACTCTGGGTTTGCAGTTTGCCTCCTCAGAGAGCCCTGTGGATTTAAATTACAGCTCTGCAGCTGGCGCACATCTCCTAGGGCATCCTTCAGACACCCGCTGAGCAGTAGGGGGTCTGAGCTGGGAGAACATGGATAAAATCTGCCAGTTAGCAGCTTTGAGGAACCAAACAACACCCAGAGGGGGGCCGGTCTGAGGCCCAGAGACCCTCCCCTCCACCCCCAGGACGCCAAATAGCCAAGTAGTGAATTACTCACAAATATGAGTAGGGGGTGGGAGGCAGAATAAACCACAGTTGAACCTGTAAACCTTCCCTGCCAACCTCCCATCATCGCAGAGAACGAAGCAGCGCGGCTGGCTCTGTGCAAGGCGAGCGCGGCACGCGTGTGTGCAGGGATGCACACGCATGCCCACGCGTACGCGCGCGCAGTCATCTGCGGTGACCTCCACGGAAAACTCCTTCGCCATCCTTCCCATCCACAGTGTCGGAGCAATTAGGTAGGACTCGGGCAGGATGATTCATGCTTCAACAAATTCAATTTCAACAAAACGTAATTATGGTGAGTCACCTAATCGCAGCTGTAATCACGGCCCGCCCCTCCAGAAGTCAAAACAGTTGAGGGCATTCAGCAAGGGCGTCTGTTCCCTCATTACAACTGAAGCCTGCATCTTTTGCCAAGCAGCCATATTTGGGACTCCAGTTCCTTTATAATTTTTAAAATTACATTGTATTTCAGACCTACAAAAAGGTGCAATGCATACCAGAGTGAATACCCTTATATGCACCGATCAACCTGAAAAGAAAACGTTACAAATATGCTTGATCCCATCCCCCCGTTTCTCAGTAGAGACAACGGTATTTGGTTTTAGTATTTATCATTCCCATCTCCGCCTTTATATATCCACTCTCCATGTATCCTTAAAGTTATGTTGCATTGTTTTCATATATTAAGTGTTAAAAAAATGGCCCCATTTGTGTATCCTTCTGCAACTTGGTTTCTTTGTTTAACTTTTTGATATTTATTTGTATTGAACGTATATCTCCAGTACTCTCCTATTAACAGCTGTTTAGATTTCCATATATGTATATATCAAAACATGTTTTTTATCTATTCTCCTCTTGATGGACATTTAGCTCGTTTCCAACATTTTCTGTTACAAATGAAACTTGCATGAACATCCTTATACACATTTCCCGTGAACACATGTGAGTTTCCCTAAACATATACCTACCAGTGGAGCTGCCGAGTTACCGGATATCTGCTTTGTCAACCTTACTAGATGCTGTCAAATTGCCTCTAAAGTGTTTGGACCAATTTGCGTATCCACTAGAAGTTTATAAGAATTTCTCTTTTTCATGTATTCTCACCAATATTTATTATTGTTAGGCTTTTAATTTTTGTCTATTTGATAAATTTGGAACGTTTCCTCATGTAATTTTAATTTACATTTCCTAAAGGTCAAGCATCCCAATCATAGGATTAGGAATTGTTCAGATTTTCTCTTTTGTGAATTGTCTGTTCATGTATTTTGCCACTTGTTGATTGTTTTTCTTTTGGGGTGCTTTTGATAGTTCATCAAATCTATTTCAAATCTGGCAATTCATTAGTTCTGTTTCTGTACCAATTTTAATAAGTGATATTTTTCAAGAAATTATTTCTTTCATCTAAGTTGTAAACTATGATGATTCAAAGTTGTTCCAAAATTCACTTATTATTCTTTTAATGTCATAGGATTAGTGGTGATAACCCTTGTTTTATTCCCTACATTGTATTCTCTCTCTCTCCCTTTCTGTCTGTTTCTTGGATGAGTTTAACTAGGAGTTTGTAATTTTTTCCCCAAAGAACCAGCTTTGGCTTTGTTAATTTTATCTATAAACTATCTGTTTTCAATTTCATTGATTTCTGTTCTCATCTTTATTTCATTCCTTCTACTCACTGTGGGCTTCGTTTTTCTTTGTAGAGCTTGTTAAGATAGATTAGGCCATTGTTTTTGGACCTTTCTTCTTTTGCACTTAAAATTGTGTTTCCCTTTTTTTTTAATTTTTAAATTTAAAAAATTTTTGACTGTGTTGGGTCTTTGTTGCTGCGTGCAGGCTTTCTCTAATTGCGGTGAGCAGGGGCTACTCTTTGTTGCGATGTGCAGGTTTTTCATTGGGGTGGCTTCCCTTGTTGCAGAGCAGGGCCCTAGGCATGCAGGCTTCAGTAGTTGTTCTGCGCAGGCTTAGCTGTGGCTCACAGGCTCTAGAGTGCAAGCTCAGTAGTTGTGGCACATGAGCTTAGTTGCTCCATGGCATGTGGGATTTTTCCAGACGAGGGATCAAACCCGTGTCCCCTGCATTGGAGGGCGGATTCTTAACCACTGCGCTACCAGGGAAGTCCTAAAGCTGTGTTTCCCTTTAAGCACTACTTTAGTCCAATCTTACAAATTTTCATATTGTATTTTCTTTGTCATTCAATTCAAAATATTTTCTAATTTCCTTTGTGATTTTGTCTTTGACCCATAAATTATTTAGAGTATGTCATTTAATTTCTGAATAATTGGATTTTCCTAGATACATTAAGATACATTATTGATGAATTTTCTTGTGATTATAGGACACACTCTACATGATTTCAGTTCTTTTGAACTTATTGACACGTTTTATAGCACGGTATATGGTCTATCTTGGTGAACGTACTATGTGTGCTTAAAAAGAATGTGTATTTGGATAGAATTTTATCAATGTCTGTTAGATCAGGAGGGTTAATAGTAATGTTTAGATCTTCTGGTTGTTCTATCATTGATGACAGAGATGTGTTAAAACCTACTATAATTGTGAAATTGTCCTTTCTTTCCTTCTATTTCTGTCAAGTATTGATTCACGTGCTTCTCCTATTAGGGGCAAACACATTTATAATTATTGTCTTCCTGGTGAGTTGTCCCTTCTAAAAATTATCCTTGGTTATACTCTTTGTCCTGAAGTCTATTCTTAAAATTTGATACTAATATAGTCACTCCAGTCTTATGCTTACTGTTTGCAGAGTATAACTTTTCCAACCATTTACTTTCAAACTACATGTATCTTTATATTTAAAGTGCATGTCTTGGAGGCAGTACACCTGAGTCTTGCTTTTTTAAGATCTATTCTGGCAATCTCTCCCTTTTAAGGCTTAGACCATTAACATTTAATGTAATTAGTGATCGGGTTGAATTTAGGTCTACTATTTCTTTATATTACTGTTTGCTTTTTGCTGCTCTGTTATCATTTCCTGCCTTGTTTTTATTTATTTATTTATTTAACATCTCCATGACATATTTATTTTATAACTGGAAGTTTGTACTTTTTGACTTCCTTTACCCATTTTGCCCATCCCCCATCCCCCACCTTTGGCAGCCACCAATCTGTTCTCTGTACTATGAGCTTGTTTTGTTTTTTTAAAACTTTCACGTATGAGTGAAACCTTACAGTATTTGTCTTCCTCTGTCTGACTTATTTCACTTAGCAGAATGCCCTCTGGGTCCATCCATGTTGTCGCAAATTCCTGCCTTGTTTAAGATTGAGTATTTTTAGTATTCTATTTTAATTTATATATTGGCATAAAACTATACATTATTGTATTATTTTAGTGGTTGTTTAATATATTTGTAAATTATATAAATCCACAGTCTACTAAGAGTTAGTATTACCACTTATTTAAAACAGATACCCACCATCCTTTATATTACAGTTGTCATATGTTTACAAACATTGAAAATTCCACCAATATAAAAATTTTTATTTTAAGCAACTATATGTATTTTAAAGAGCTTAAGAGGAAAGAAAGTAATGTTTCCTATTTATCCAGATGTAGTGGCTTTTTGGTGTGTCAACTTGGGTGGGCTGAACTACAGTTCCAGTTATTCAGTCAAATACTGATCTAGGTGCTGCTGTGAATAGATTTTGTAGATATAACTAAAGTCCTCAATTATTACCAGTTGACTTTAATCAAAAGGAATATTATCCTGAGTTAGACCTTTAAAACAGGGCTTAGGCTTTCCCTGAGCTCAGAGACTCCAAACCTGTGAGGTTCTCACTTACTCATTATCTTCCCTTCTTGATCACCTGCCCTCACCAGACCCCATAATTGTATAAGCCAATTCTTTGTAATAACCCTTTATCTCCCTCTTCTCTCTCTCTTTATTTTTTCTCTCTCTCCCTGTCTATCTCCATCTCCATCTCATCTCTATCTCTGTCTCTGTCTCTATTCTATCTCTCTATCTATATACGTCTCAGGTTGAACCACGAGTTATATACCAGATATTTACGTTTACCATTCTGATACTCTATCCTTTCCTGAAGATGCAGTTTTACTCTTGTACCATGTTCTTGCAGCCTGAGGAACTTCCTTCAGCATTTTTTGTTGTGCAGGACTGTTAGCAGTGATTCTTTTAGATTTTCTTTATTTGAAAATGTCTTTATTTCTGAAGAATATTTTGCTAGATATAAATTTCTGGGTTGGTAGCGTTTTTTTTTTTTTTCCTTTCAGCACTTTAAAGGATGTTATTCCACTGTGGTCTCACCTCCGTGGTTCTTGATGAGAAATCCATTGTCATTTGAATCATTGTTCTCTTGTATGTGATGTGCTATTTTTTTCTAACTGCTTTCAAGATTTGTTCTTTATTCATAGTTTTCAGCAGTTTGATTGCAATGTGTATAGTCAGGGATTTATTTGAGTTTATCAAATTTATGATTGGAGTTTGCTGAGCTGCTTTGTCTTTCACCAAATTTGGGAAGTTGTTGGCAACTATTTCTTCAAATATTTATTTTGCCCTACTCTCTGTCTCCTTTCCATCTGGGAATCTACATGGATGTTAGACGTTTTGATGGTCATTTTTCTTTTGCCTAGTAATTTTTGGAGTTCTTTATACACCCTGGATGCTAATCTTCTGTTATATGTTTGCAAATATCTTCTGCCAGTCTACTGTTTACCTTTTTACCTTTTAGTGTATCTTTTTAATATATGTTTTGTATTTATTTTAATATAGGTGAATTTATCAAGCTTCTTTAAAGTAGTTGCTTAGAATATTTTTTTATGTGTATATTATGGACTCAAAAAATTCTTTCCTATTACAGGTTTTAAATATGCTATACTTTTTTCTAAAAGGTTTCAACTTTTCTTTTTCATATCTTTGTATTTAATCAACATTAAATACAATTTTGTTTAAGGTGAGATGTATGGATTCAATTAAAAGTTTTTTGTATATTAATAGCCAGTTATCTCAGCACCTTTTATCCACTGATTTTATACTGTTTCTTAATATGGCATTCCTCTTGTTTCGTTAGAAAAATCTTCACCATCATCACAGGAAAGAAATTCTCCATTCAAGAAGCATTTCTGGCATCCAATTGATAACAAAAGGGAGGACAAATCAACTGTGCATGATATTGTTAAGACCACCAGGCACTGAATTGGCCTTCCAGAATGCTCTTTTAATTTATTTCTGATTTTCTTAAGGAAGAAGTTAAGGGAAGGAGAGGACCTGGTCAACTGGTAAATACAGTGTCTCTAGTTGGTGAGCTCTGGGAGGGAATGGATATTAATCAGTTTGTTTTGTAACCCACAAAGACCACTAAGCTTATTAATCAGTTGACCTTGAGAAAGAACTCTTGGCTAAGTCTTTTCCCAACTAGCAAAAGCTATTCTCCACATGAATGCCAATTGTGTCTCAGTGGAAAAGGAGGGATTTAAACGCCTTCAAACCTCAACTAAACTCAAATATCTCAAGCTCAAGTCATGTCTTTGCTCTTAGGAAGAAGGGCTACTTCTCCAACCCTTCTTGGTTATAACTGAAGAGCTACAAGAAGGAAATCTGAAAGCCTGTTTTGGCCATGTTTCTCTATGTTGAGCCACATTCACAGCCAGAAAGCGTTTCAAAGGATTGGTTGGTACTTGGTGACTGTGATGATGCACTTAATCCTTCAGCTGTTTTGACCACATGATAGCTAACCTATTCAGAGGCTGAACTGGCTGCAATGATCAGGTACTTTGGGGCTCTGCATGTTGCTTAATATTTAACCTAGTTTTTTCTTTCATGTTGCAAGAAAGGGTTAACACAAAATTCTTACTCTGCCCAGGGGTCACTCCCTCTTCAGAGGCTCAAAAGACCATTTTAGGTTCTATCTACTTAGTATCAAAACACTAGTTTGGGAAATCTCTTAAGCAATATACTATTCAACCTTTACTTTTGCTGAATTGACCTCTAAGTTTAACAGCCTCTTGTAAACATACACTTAGATTGGAATCTTTGTTTTTTATTTTCTTGATAGGCAACCCCCCCATCTTCATATTCTCTGTAAGTCCTGTCTTTGTCTTCTGCAGACCATATTTGAGTTGGAAATGGGCATACCACCTTGCTTTTTTTTTTTTTTTTCCCCTGGATTAAAAGCACTAAGAACCACCCTTCAAACACACACACACCACTGCTCAACATAAAAATGAGCCTGGTTTTCTAAGCCTTCCCATTGGACCCTTCCTTTGCTCTTCACTGGGTGCCAGCTGGTTATCTCCCTTAGTGATTCATAGGGCACATCTCTATCAGCATACTGCTGAGCTGACCCAAGGACTATAAAAAATGACAGGAAATATGAAAATGGTATTTTTTTGTCTTTTATTATGCCAACTCCTCATTTCCTATCATTTTTTTCTTTAGCTGCCCCAGGTCAGCATGGCTACATCCTGAAAGCAGTGCCCTACAGGAGAGGAGAATTGGATCAAGAGGCATGAGTCCTGGGTTCTAGCTCTTGCCACACCTGTAGCTGATGACCTCAGTTAACCCATGTTTCCGACTCTCAGTTTTCTTGTCAACGAAAAAGCAGGGATCACAAACTTAAATGCCTATAGGGGCTAGTCATTTAGGGAAAATGAGACAAGCAGGCCTGGTTGGCTTTTTGATATACTAGAGTTTATTTTCTCCCTATTACCCCAGTGTAAAGAGGAGTGCCCAGTTCTGATTGTTGCCATAGGAATGAGGGCCACAGTGTTTACAGATCTTCTGATCTTTTTCTAGAGATGCAACTATATGGATTTTTAAAAAGGAAATTTCTAAGCATTGGCAACTAATACAAAAATTCAAAAATTAAACTTTCTGTGACCCTAGTAAAATATGTCTCAATCCCTGGGTCACCAGTTGTAACCTCTAGACTAAGTGGTATTTAAAGTAACTTCCAGTTCTGAAATTTTATACTTTAATTATCCAAATGGTCTGAGTTGAAGAAAGAACGAGTGTTTGAATATGAGGAAGATTTTCCTGGCATGCAGTTCTTATATTTTGAAACAGGTGACCAACGGGAATTGTGAAATGTCTTTCAAGTGATTTTGAAGAACAAGAGACACCTCCTTTAGTCTGGGATTAGTTAGGAGCAGTTGCTGGGAGGGGGATGGACGAGATGTACTCTTGCAATTCTTCTCAGTTGAGATGTTGTGAAAATGGTATTTTATGAGTTTTGTTTCAAATGTCCTCAGGTCCTTTTAGTGGAGGAAGGTAGTTTGTTTTCTGATTCCCAGGACCTCTCCCAACTCAATTCCTTCATCCTAGGGAACTCTGTAAACCGAAATTTAAAGTTATAGTATGTAGCTTCCTGCCTAAGGTTCAGATTAGGTTTCATAACTTGGAACTGAAATCAGGGCAGTAGTTGGTGTGTAGATGAAAATGTCTGTAGCTCCATTTGTCAGTATGCTAATGAAAACCAAAGAGGGAAATAAATAAAGGTGGAAATGAGTGACGGCAAAGATAAGAGCCTTTTAACCTCACTTCATTTTCACTCTAATTCTCTCCTTAAGAAAATTGATTATGATGACCTCGATCCATTTTCTTATGGATTAAAAACACCTAGGAATCCCACAAACATCTTTTATACACTAAGTGTGCTCAAGCCGAGAGTCAGCAGTTCAACAAGCAGATAGACTTCAGTGTAGATACTGATGGTATCAGCATAAATACTAGGTCTCTTATTGCAAAGTAACCACAGCAAAATAAACACTCCACCACCCTTAGAAAGAGACAGAAGATAGAGGCAAGAAAGCAGGAGGAACATACATACATTGGGTTATTAATCAAATCTACTTCAATGGTGGCACAAGGCATATTACAAGAGAGGAGGTTGATTGAAACCCAGGGAAGGCAAAAGATCTACTTTCACGTATAAATGAATAACATGGGTCACTGACAGTTCCAAGTGCTCTTGATGCCTAGATAGGAAGACAGGGCTGTCTGAGATGGTAATCTTCTCCATTACCAGTGTCATCATCAAAATTTAAGTGCTAATCTGCGTAGTCTGATAAAATGGGTGAGGGGCAGAAAGATCCAATTAGATACTGTACACGGTGGCCATGTATTGTCTTGCTTCTCCCGTATCAATTCTCCCTTCCTATAACAGCAAGGTGAATTCCTTTGAGGTACCACTCCTCCAGAATTGCATGCAGTCTTGGTGGGCCTGTCAGTTTACTGGTAACATGGTCAATGTTTGGCTCTCAATAGTGGCAACAAGATTTGATTCTGAGGAATTTGAATCTTAAAAGGAGTCACACAAAGGAAGTTCAGAGTTCATCCTGATGGAGCATCCTGAAGAAACAGTTGATTTGTCCTCTAATGCTGTTCTGGGCCCTGTCCTTTTCTGAGTCTTGGTAGTTCATTTTTTCCTGTGACTCACAGAACTATCCCATAGCCTTAAGGTAAACAAATCCTACTTTACATTTAAGTTGGCCAGAGTCACTTTTGCTACTTGCAACCCAAAGAAATTTAACAAATGTATCAAATATCTTCTCTGTGATCTCAGCAGCTGAGAGCTGACTGAGAATCTATAGGTAAATTGTTAGAATTAATAGATGATTTGGTGAAGTTACTGTGTTCAAATTCAATATACAGAAATCAATTGTATTTTTATATACTAGCAACAAATAATTTAAAAATAAAATAACATATACCACTTATAATAGCATCAAAAATATCAAATCGTTGGAGTAAATGGAATGAATCTATATGTATACAACATATATATATATATATATATATATATATATATATATATATATATAAAAGTATATACACAACATTATTGAAATAAAGAATTCCTACATAAACAGATTGTTATGTAGCAGATTGTTATGCCCACATTAATTTGGGGGCAGCGATAGATTTCTGAAACAGAATCTCAGAGCTATGTAGTTGAAGTTTATCTTTTTGCAGACAAAGAAAATAAGACTAGAAGGGTCAAACAGCCTATTCAAGTTAGCCCAGGAAGACCTCTAGTAGACCTCTTCTACCACCAGCTTGCTGGCCATTGCTGCCAATCTGGGCACCTCTACGGTTGGGGCTAGAACAACACTCCTTTTCTCCCAGGGCCAGTGCTTCATACTGGCCTTTAGCTGGCTCTGTCACTTTTCTCAGAGCATTCTAGCAATGGGGACTCTGCCTTCTTTCTCTCCATCTTTCTTGAATATTCTAGTACCCGTGAAAAATCAACAAGCTGAACTCACTGTCTATGAGATTCTCTGCCTGAATTGGGCATGTAATTCCACGTTGATTTCCAGGGTTGGTAATCTGTAGTTCTTCTGACTCTGAAAGTAGCAGGTCGTTGCTGGGAGACTCACTTGTTACTCATAGCTCAAGGGACCAAGTTCAAGCAAGAGGCATCTTTTCATCACATTCTTCCAGTGTCTAGTCACAGACATTGTATAAACTCCATTTCTTCTATTCCTCTGGAATAACCAGACTTTAGTAACCAAACTCAGACTAAGAACTGCAGTTTCCCCCGACCCCCACCCTCAATTTTCCCTCTGCTGTTTTTTCCTCTCTTCCATGGGTTATTTTTTCCAACTTGGGAGACAAGGAGAATGTGTATCCCAGGTAAAGTGAGGCGGGAAGGGGAGGAGCTATGGCACGGACACATCAAAAGAGCCCTTTGTGCTCAGGGCACATTATTCCTGGAATCCAATCAAGTGCCCCAAAACCCAACCAAGCTTTTCAGACAGCACAGAAACCAGTCATGCAGGCATCTTGGGCTCTGCTTTTTTAAAGCTTTATAGGGTACACTGAATTATTTGGTTGGGTCTTTTCAACCGTGTGACATTTGGGTTTTCAATGGCCCAAATGGAGTTGATCATTAATTATTTGGACGCTTTAATTAAAAAAAAAAAAACAACTTCCCTGTGGATTTATGAGGGTCTGCTGGGGGACAAGGACAAGGGGGCCTTTAATGTTTCTCTCATTTGAATGAGAGGGAGGGTTGGGAAGGTCTAGAAGGGGAGGCTGTAGAATCATCTTCCAGGAAGGTCTTAAACCCAAGTTAGGGTTTATTTGAGGGAGGAGGGGCTTACAATGAAGAAAATGGAAAGGAACGCAAGAGAACAGAATTCTGGGATCTATCAAATGCATTAGGGGGCAGGATGTTTAATAAAAATCAATGCTTTAGCAGGGAGCCATCGGGAGTTTCTGAATCAATACCTTTCACATGAAAACTAGTAAGTCCTATGGGTTGGGAAGGGGGAAGGGCTAGTTTCTGGAACATTTGATTAACTGAACCAGAGAAGGTATCCAGGGAGGGGAGGGACTGGATTGATGCCTTCTGGTTTCAAAACAGCGAGGTAGTGAAGGTATAACATCTGCTCTCTTCCTTTCCAGGGCATGTTTTTCAATCTCAGCCTTCTTCTCTAACATGGATGGGTGTCATTCTTAAGTCATACACATTCTCCAGTTCCTGACATCCTGAAAAATCTCCCATACTCCCAGAGAGTTCTGCTCCTATGTGCCTCCCCACAAAGGTTCATCTCAATGACAAGTGATCTTGGGTAGGGTTGGGGAGCATGGGAAAGGAAATAAGCTCTTTTCCAGAGACACCAGCAGCTTCTATCTATTCAGGCTCTTGCATCCAGGAGCCTCAGGAAAATGAGACTCAGCACATTTAAAAGCTACTGATGAAAAGTACTTATCTTTGACGTCACAGTGCTTAGTGATACCATATGCCAAAAAGAAGCACAGTGATTTGTGTGCACATCTTTGTTGATTTCCCCATTTGGATTTTTAAAATCCCCTGCCTCTAGTTGAAGTAATTTAATCTGAAAAAAATCACAAAAAAAATGTGGATTCCCTGACATCTTTCCTTATACAGTGCACAAAATTGTTTTAGGAATTGTTCCTATGATACCAGTTGACTGGACTGTATTATTTACCCCATTTTGCAAAGGAGGGAAACTGAGTCTGAAGGAATTCAAGTAACATGCCAAAAGTCATGAACTATTAGTGGACTGGAATTCTGGCCTTCTGGAAAAAGACATTTCTCACAAAAGACATCACAGTCTTATCCATGGGATTATAGAACTAGGCTCTCCAGATGGTGCTTCAGGAAGAAATCCAGAGCATTTACAAGTCGGTTATTTGTTTTTCCTTACAGCCAATTCCATGCAAAGGTTGGCCTGTATGCATCCATTTTAGAGAAAAGGAAAAGGAAATCGACCCAAATTTTGGTAGCAAGTCTATCTGAGATGCAGTGGTGGTATTTGCTTTGTCTAAAGTTTAGGGCTGGAGGGGTCATGAAAAACTCTGAATATAAACGTAGTTCCAGTTGATATTTGAAAATAATACGATGGAATTACTGACTAGGAAGCATATGATGGACTCGCTCTACACAAAAGCAAAAATGAGCTTTAATGTCTCCCCCAGCCTCAGAAGATGAAGTGGGAGCAAGTGGCTGGGAGAGTCCCAAGCTCAGGAGAGAGGTATGGATGACAGTTCTTACCCCCACAGTGGAGTGGGGAGTGGGCCATTGTCCAAGAAAGTTGTGGGCTCCCAGGAGTGTGCTATCTACCCCAAGCAGTCAGGAAAGACACAGGGACATCACCAGGGGGTTTTAGCAGGTAAAAGTACAAAGACATAGCCTGGACAATGTGTTCGTGTATCTCAATTTTCCTCATAGAGAGAATCAGAAGCTCTACTTTGCTGTGAGATTTGTGGGGTTCAGTGATTGAGAGAGGTTAAGTATTCCGGGTGGTACTGCCCAGGCTCAAGGCACCCACCAGTTTTCATTCCAAAGTATATGGGTGAAAGTCACTCGTATATTTGCACCTAAATTAAGACACTACATTATGACAAAGTTTTATCATCTTGCTTATAACTCAGGGCTTTAGGTTTTGCAACATTTCAGGGCTGTCTGGTGATGAAAGAGAAGACATGCTATATAAGTGGCATTTGTTTGGGGACTCATACCCTGAGCCAGAGCCACTGCATGTTATGTCCCTCTACCTGGAACCCTCTTTTCCCTCATCGTTACCTGATAGACCCCTGTTCTCCACTCCTATCTCAGCTCAGTGTCAGACTTCCTCAAAGATACCTCCCCGCATCCCTTTGTGTAAACTGGGTCTTCATGGGAGGTCTGTCAAAAGCATCTTGTACTTTTTTCATGAAAAGATAGTTACAAACTGTGATAAGCTGTTTAATCCTTCTGTCTTCCACTGGATAGGAAGGTTCTTGAAGATAAGGACCATATCTGCAATGCTTGCAATAGACTTCCACTGCCAAGTGATATTTGTTGAATGATATTTGATATTTGAATGAATGGTCTTGTGAGGAAACCTGAGCTTGAGTCTGGGTCTACCACTATTCACTTGGGTGGTTGTGATTTTCTGAGGCTTGGTTTCCTCATCTCTTAAATCATGCTGTTAGAATGGTTGATTCTGAGACCCCCTTCTACAAGGCTACTCTGTGACCTGTTGTAACCCACCTGTGGCTGCGTCTTTCTTTGGCAGCTCTGTCAGCTCTTCAGTTCACTCTCCCATCCCAAATAATCCCAACTCTCCAACACATTAATGAAAAAGAGAGCCTTTACTGTTGACTCCATAGTTTCCTTGGAGGAAACTACAACTCCCAACTCTTAACACTTCACTCCCCAAATGCCCATTTGATATTTCTTGCTGATTCCTTTTTTGACTCTCTGCCGCTTCCTCTCCCCTCCAGGGCCTCTCTGAATTCTCTGCAGCCTCCAAAAGTTCTCTATTTGATTCAGAGCAATTTCACACTTGCCCAAATACCTTTTCCCTTAAGCTGCCTCAGGGCACACGGTTGTGGATCCTTAGACTTCCAGCATACTGGCTGCACCAGCTCTACCTTACCGTGCATCTCTTTCCAATTCCATGTTCAGTGACATTGTATTAGTAGCTTAAATCTACCACGGTGGGAGTATTTAAACCAGGGAAATTGGCGAATGCTGTAAATTGGGATTTCTCTTTCGGAGAACCCATTGTTACACATTTCCTGGCACACCACTGTCTAAGCTCCTCCAGCCAGGTTATCACCTAGTTTAGGAAGTTGGTTGAACCCAAAGATCCTTCATCATGAACCTATAACATACGTAGTTTTTAATTCCTCATGATTTAGACTGAGTAGTAGGAGCTGAGAAAGTCTCATATAAAATGGTAGCTGTATTGATCAAGGTTCAGCCAAGAAAACAGAACCTATCTATGCCAGGTAAGTCAAGGGAGGAAAATGGGAAATGTTAATATGTAAATAGCTACATATTACGTTTGATGGCACTAAAAGGGCAAATGCATGAGCCAAACTCTAGATGAGCAGGAAGCCACTTCCTGTCTCTAAGGCTGGTGTGACAAAGAGGAGGTGTTACCAGAGTTTAGGAATTAGAATTGCAGAGGGAGCGTCTTCCCAGTGGTTGTGGAGCCCCAGAAGAGACTAAGTTGCTGCTAGAATGCCTCCTACAACATGGAGTGAGGGGAGTACCTGGGCTTTTTCCTTCCTCCAGTGTTCTGCTGAGACCCTCCCATGGGCTGAAATTAATCAGAATCCAGTTGGAACAGGAGTTTGGGAAAATGTAGCTGGCAGGGGTCAGCTCCTATGATGCAGAACAGGACAGAGAAGGCCTGGCAATGAATCTGATAACAAATAGGCAAATCACCATCCTAGTAACTAATCATATTCCTGATAATAATATTTCTGAAGGGACATCAACTATCTTCAAGGCTATAGCCAGCCACGTTGATTTCCTAGAGTCCCACAGTCCAGCCTCACTCTACAAACCCAAATAATTCCCTTGAGTCTGGCTCCCCAATCCATTCTACAGTGAAGAGGGATTAAGTTACAAAAACTCATTGTAAGATACTGACAATTCTGATATAGATTCATAAAGTTGATTGCAAGAACCAGGGACCATCACATTTTGAAGAAAGATGGAAACTTTCCCATCCATAAATGGTAATGACTAGGAACATTCTTTCTTTTTCTTGTCTTTCCTTTATTCATTTGCTTATTATTTTCTAAGACTTCAGGCACTGTGCTAGATGCTGAGGTTACAAAGATGTTTAGAACTTGTCCTCAAAGAGCTGACAGTGTGAATGGGAAGTAGAGGGCATGGGCAACGCAGGATTCACAGACTAATCTTAAGGAAATAAGACTGCTGCTTCTTTCACTTGGGCAGGTTGCAGAGGCAGATCAGGACCACTGGGGTTCTCCCAAGCAGCTTCAGTGTCCCCCAACACTTGGACACTTTTGGGGGTTAATCCCTTTCTTACTTATGTAAGGCCCACCTTCCCCTAAGGATATCGCCATACTGGCCTTTCAGGAAATACTCACCCTCCTCCCTTGGCTCTCTGCTCATCTTCCATTAAGGGGATAATGTCAGCATCTTGTCTCTTGAATTGCCAGAGACTATACTCTCGTGTCTTTCCAGCTCAGCAAATGTCGGGAGATTTCTTCCCTGTCTTGTGAGTCTTCATTTCAGGCCTAGATAGGGCCGGTCCTAGTGATGTGCTGGAGAACTGTGTCCATGCCCTGGTGTGTTCCCGCCAACGACACACTCCCAGAATTGTGGCCCCGTGTTGTGTCTATCGTTACAGCTTGTCAAGGGATACTAGGACTACCTCAGTACTTCCCACTCAACTCAGACCTCCAGTCTGTGCCCTCCTAGAGAGTTGGATACAGGGAGCAAGAAGTGAAGGGGAGAGATGGTGAGAGAATGTGGATAGAGTGTGGTGAGGTGTCTGCAGAAGGCATGGTGAGGAGTGGGAGAGGGAGAGGGAGATGGGGAGGGGAGGAAGAGGGGGAGGGGAGGGAGGGGTAGAAGGAGGAGAGGGAGAGGGGGAGGAAGAGGGACAGAGGTAGGGAGAGGGAGGGAAATGGAGGCGGAGATGGAGAAAGAGAGAGAGAGAGAAAGACTCTTTAGTTGCCACAAGTGGCACTGGCAATATGTTAAGAGTTTTCAGAGGAAGGTCTCTGTGTTTCTGGATTTTCTAAGGAAAACACTTGTGCTGTTTCTCTAAAGAAACTTAGAGAACAACCCATGTCATTCAATTCTGTGCTTTGGGGAAGCTTTGACTTGTGGAGGTGGGATTCCAAGACACCCACCTGTATTCAGGTTACAGAAGGCCTGTATTTCAGTAAGTTTGTTGAACTGCCTGATGTTCGAATTATGATTAACCTTGAACCCCTACAGGAACAGAATGTATGCAGTGATGGACAGAAGCCTAGGTGCAATCGGCAACAGATGTGTTAGCAGCTTCCTTCCCACATGCCTTTGAGCAAGTCACCCATTGACTGCTTGTCACAGTTTTCTCATCTGCACTAGGTGATGATGATCATCTTGCCCAATTTACCCAGAGGTCTGTTGTGAGGTTCACTTGAACTCAGCCATGTAGAAGCACTTTATAAATTGGAATGTATTACAGCCATGCAAGGAAATAATATTTAAGTGGCATTTCTTGGTAGGGTTCGGCTGCCTTTCACAAAGTGAGGGTCAGCTTACTAATGCCACCCTAGTAGATGAAATGGTCCCAACTCACATCTTTTATTTTTCCTTCTACTAAATTGGAAACAAAGCCCTCAGGGCTTATAATTGAAGATTGCTGGAAGGTGTGTCTAACATAGAAATGCCTACCAAAATTCCACTCAACTTGGTTTACATTGTCTACAGTGTGAAGGAGGAAGCCATAAAGATTTCTCCAGAAGGAAGTGTGTGATCCAGGCCTTGTGGAAGGGCTGCAGGCTCTAACAGCCATGGCGCCCTCCAAAAAGCAATGAGAGCCATGCCATTTCTCAGGTTTTCAAGGGCGTGCTCTGCAGCCCAGTTGCTGAGCGTTTGTGTGTACGTGTGTCTCCGTGTGTGCTAGTGCATTTATTAAAGGCTGTAGTGGTGGTTTAGAGCAGGTAGTTTCCAGGCTTCTCAGAAAGAGAAGAGTTTTCCTTGGCTCCACTGCCAGCTGCTTTGTCTGTTTTCATTTTAAAGGTGTGTTTCCAAAACACCATTTCCTGAAATCTTTTGGCTGTAGCCAGGTATGAGATTCCCAGCTTCAAGTCCAGGGAAAAGGTGAGCTGCCAGGGAAAAGTTTACAATAGGGCGGGTTGCCCGGAGCAGTGCCAGTTGACACCTCGCCAGGAAGTGGAGAGCGAGCCAGCCACAAGGACCTGCATGGGAAAAGTTTTCCCTCCAGATCCGACTGGAAATTCATGTCTAAGAATATTAGTTTGAATAACCAGTCTGAGTTCTTGTAACTGAGGAGGGGATATCGAACTTTAAGTCTAACAGAGTAAGACAAGTTGACGTGAGTCCTTTCGCATGAAGGCGTTTTGTTAACTCCCTTTATAAGGTCTCCCCGTATTTAGTGTCCACTGTGTCTTATCTTGATCACTTTTTAGTGCGCTACTGCCACTTGGGAAAATACCTTCCTACCCTGCCAGAATTTGATCTCTGAGCTCGTGTCAAATTTATCTATAAATTCTCCCGCGTCTAACACAGTACATAGTACACTGAAGGTGATGAATAAATGTTGGTTGTGTAAATGACTGAAAGATGCAAAACTAGAGCTATTAACAAGGTTTTTATTGAAGGTTCATTCATTCCACATATATTTATTGAGCACTTGATACAGGCCAGGCCCTGTTATAGGCAATGGGAAGAGACTGAGAACAAATCATACATGAAGATAATAGCAGTGACTCTGTAGGTGACTTTTTTTCCCCTGATTTTTTGTATCCTTAGCTGTTGAGAACTCCTTGGCTGTGCTCAGGTCCGGGTCTTGTAATTCCCATATTCCTGGCTGCTTTGCCCTGTCCAAAGCCTATCCCAGGTTTTGGGACTTATCTTCTTGGTCTCCAATAAGGACTTTAAATAGCCCCAGGCCAGTTAGTAAACAGTATATATTTCTCCCAGCACTCCTATCACTCAACACTATCTCCAGGATTTTTACCAAATTTCCTCGCTATTAAACTGGTAAGGACAAATACTACAGTTGATCTTAGCTAAAAGGCTGAGAAGCAATCCTAATTCCCTAAGTATCAAAGCTTAAATGCTTGCATTGTAGCCTAGTTCTGGAGATGAAATCCCCATGTTTCTCTCTGAACCAGATGAAACATAGATAATGGAAAGCTGCTGTAAAGGAGAACAGAAGTTGCTGAGGAACACTAGGAGGACGTATGTGAAGATAGGAGGGACAAAGGTAAAGTTCTTCTGTACAGAAAAGCACTGGAGAGGCTTACAGTACCACCAGCAGGGTCCTCTGCTTCTCCCCCAGTGGCTGAAGTATTCTTCACATTTCACTGGTGGATAGCCCTCAAGAGTATGGGCTCAGCAGATGATGCCAGTTCTTACTGCCTCAGATTTGCAAAGGGTGGGAGGGTCCATGAAGTTCAAACTCCTCCAAGTTCAGAGAGAGGATACACCCTACCCAAGATCAATCACATGGCCTAGTGACATAGCAAAAATTTTATCTTTTAGAATCAAAATGGGGAAAAATTATCCTTTGTCTCTGATTGAAATGATACAATCAATTCTCCACAGTCATAAGAAGTACCATCCCAGGTTAGGTTAGAAACCATGCTGGATGGAGATACAGCTGAAGGACCCAGGCATGCCTGGTCTATGGAAGACAGGATGGAGGGAGACACGAGAGATGACACCAAGCTTTAAAAACTGGCACAAGGAAGGGAGTTACATATTTTTCCTGTGTGGCCCCAGAGGACTGAGCCGGGCTCTGTAGGTACAAGTTAGAGAGGTAACTTTTTCTCAGCTCAAGGAAACCTTTCTAATAGAGCTGCCTAACAGTGAAGCAGTCTCAAAAATAACAAGCTCCCAGCTACTGGAAGTTCTCAAGGAGAGACTAGATGGAAACCTGGTGGGTTGTAGAGGTGGCTTCTATCTGGAATGGCAGGAAGAGTACCGCACTGCTCTGACCGCTTAGAATTGGAGATGAACCGTGGTTCATGCACTTCTATCTCTGGCAATGGCTCTGGTAAGTAGGCATCAGGGTAACTCTCTGTTATCATCCTCAAGATTTCAGAGGGGCTCCACGGCTTCTTTCTAACTTCTGTCTGCCAGGGTCTAAAATTGCTAAGTATAACCTAATGGATGGCAAGGAGGCTCAATATCCTCCACCAACAGATCAATGATGGCAGCTCCTGGAGGCTGCCTCGAGAAGCAATTTGAGACAGCAGGAAAAGCTCTGATCATTTAGCCAAGTCTTCTAGGGCTGGCAGCCTGCCGGATACACACTTGCCATCCCTGATCATCTGAGTTCTTTTTCTCCTTGCATATCCTTAGCAGTAGCCTTTTTGGTCTAATCTTTACTTTTGCTGTAATTCTCACCAGTCTTTTTTTTCTCCTTTTTTCTCTTATAAGGATTCTAGACCATGACTGTCTCCCTCATCTATGAAATAGGACTTTCTAGGACCATTTGTTAATAAAAATGGCACATTGGGGCTTAAGGGATGAGCTGAAGGTCTCCAAGAAGTCTATACTTCCCTCTTCCCTTCCTTTCTTCAATTGGCTGTATGGATGTTGAAATCCCAGGGGCCTCCTTAAAATGCAAAGACCGCCCCACCCCCAACCAGGAGATAGTCACCCAAATAACGGCTGGACTCTGATTTTTTAGTGCAGGTTATTTATTCTGCTTCTTTTCCTCTGAGAGTATGGGGGCCTGGGTGGGGAAGCCAAGAAGAAGTGCGGAGGACTCAGGGTCTTATCACAGGGTAGAGAAGGAGCTGTGAGGGCTGGGAATCTGCAGACCTGAGGACTACCCCATTTGGAAGGGGCCTTGGAGGTCTAGTTTGACTTCCTCTCTGTGCATTTGGGGAACCAAGGACCCAGGGTGGGGGAACAGATTTGACCAAAGTCACAGGTGAGAAAAGCACACTCCCACCTTGGCCCAGTTTACCTTTAGGAGTCCTTGAAGCTTTTTATCTAGGGGTGGTAGTGATTTCCTCAAATTGGAAAATTTGGATAGGTGATGGTCACTGCACTTTTGCAGAAATAAAGAGAACATCATAGAGCTGTACCTCAGCCACTGAAGCTGAGTCAAGGATAATCAGGGCCCCTCTCTGGTTTGTATATGTTGGAAAAAAAGGAATAGTGATTTCCTCTTTCATAAGAAGCATACAAAAGGATGCTCTTGGGTTTCTATTGCTGAATAGCAGAGCTCATGTTACACATCTTCTCTGGCCCTTATCTTCAACATTTTTGACCATGGAATTCCTAGCACAAGGTAGGTACTCTCCAAATGCTTGCAAAGTGGGATGAAAATATACGTTTCCCATGTGTGGGAAGTGTGGGGTGGAGAGAAGAGATAAAGAGAGTTAGTTCCAGAAGACATTGCCTATTATTGTATGAATTCACTATACATCTCATAATAAGACTTACCAGTCAAATTACAAATGTTGGGACAATTTACTCCCCATTCCAAGGGCTCAGTGGAATAGTATTGGGGTGTCTTTGCTTGTCTAGGGCTCAGATTGTCCTGTATAACCACATCACTACTGAGCATCACAGAGGCTTGAAATGTTCTTATAATCCCTTTCTCCTTTGGGGGAGGTTGTCAATGCATTTTTTTTCAACACTTTCAAAATCACAATTGTTTATAGTAACTGGAGATGGCAGAACATGGCTGAAGTGGGAAGGCTGAGATTTATCTAACCTCTAATTTAGTTCTCCTCTTAAGTTAGTCCAAGTTCCTGAGACGCCTTTCCCCTGTAAGTTAAACCATTGTTTGTCAAAGGAAATATAAATTAAGAGCTCTGTTTTCTGAGTTAAATGGAAACTTGGGCTAGGGAAACAGATTCTTGCTGTGCTCCTCAGATCTCCAATATAATATAGAAATTGGAGTCAGTGCGGGATGTAGATTTGATGAATTCTAGAGGAATCCCAAACTCAAAGAATGTGGGAGTTACATGGAGCCAGAAACCCAGCCTAAATTCGACTCATCAGAACTCTTAATAATCAGGTTGGAAATTCCATGGCATTATGAAAGGAGCAAATCTCTTTTCTCTTTAGACAAAAAGGATTCTGAAACCATCCATATTCGCTATGGACTCCTGAACGGACGAGCCAAATGCCATGCCCAGACCAAGAACAGTGACGCCATGGTCATCCTCATGTTTACTGTAGAAGGGAAGCTAAGCTTCTAGTGCTACACGAGTTGTCCAGTTATGGATCTCTGGGTTGTATGATTTGGAAGACACACAATTAAGGGAATAACTCTGGCCAAAACTGCGTTTGTAAAATTGGTATAGAGCCAATGAGAAGTAACACAAACCTCTTTCAATTTCTCTTTGCAGGGCTAGAAATCAAGATCGCAGGCCTTGAGCATTTACTGTGAAAGACAGACAATTGGAAATCATGATACTTTAATGGAGGACACTCACAGGGCACTAAATTCAATCATTTAGCACCTCCCCAGTCTGATGACCAAGCCATCAAGCCAATATTTCCCATGGTTACCTTCATAGACTTCAGAAAACATTAAGGATAGATGATGAGCAAAGCTAATACCAAATTGAACAACAGCTGTTCAGTTAAATTAGGAAGAGCCGATAATTATAAATTATCTGTCTACACAGTAGATAGACAGATAATTCAAGTGTAAGTCCCCCTGGTATAGTATTTCTCGAGAGTGGTCAGGGAGCGACCACCATTTAAAAAGCCCACTGAGCGTTAAAATTAGATTCCACGACTCTACTTCCAAAACCACTGAATTCGAGTTTCTGGGAGTGGGTCCAGGAATCTGCATTTTAAACAAAAAATTGTCATTGACTGAATGGATGGTAAACTTTGCACGTGTGTGTACTATGATTTTTAATCGAGTAGACGCAGTTGTGATTAACAACGCAACTCATATTCAGAGGAGTGCTGAATTTATATAGCTTTGGGTTCTGAGGTACTCTCAATCAATAGATATTAATCATAATATAGTGGTTTATGAAATTTCTTGGCTTTAAAAAATGATATTCACACATAAAAAGTTGGGAGCCACGCTTTAGAACAAATAAATTGGTTGAGGTACGAGTTACTGATAACAGAATCTTTCTGGGATCCTGATGGATTCAGATGCACAGACATTTATTAGAGGTCTCGCATGTGCCGAGTACCAAGCTTCCCAGAATCATCCAGCTATTGACAGGGCCTGGGCTCCAGTGCAGGTCTTAAAACTTCAAGTTCAGCTTCTGCTTATCGACAGCTATCTTCTGGAAGTGATGAGAGCAGGAATGTTCTGACCTTATGGGGAGGAGTGATGCCTCCTGAATGCCATCCCTTCATTCAGGAGGGATGAAATGGAGTAGGGCAAGGATAATAGTAGAATAGAGCTGGAGACATTTAGATTTAAGGGGGCTCAATACTTTACAAAGGCTTGCTCTGCCTAGAGGTATAAATTACGTGGTACCCAGTGCAGCCCTCACCCCACAGCTTTGGCCTGTTGTTCTGCATGTTCTAGTAGGAGTCTTGGTTTGTGCTGGGACTAAGCGGGTGGGAGGAGGTCTGGGGCTGGCAGTAGTGGTTGGCCTGAGTGATCCGAGGCCTGGAGGATTATGACTGAGGGATGAGGTGGAAATTGGCACCTTGTGGCTTTGTGAGGCTAGTCTGACTCGTGCCTTTCCCTTTCCAGATTGCAAGTTGCGAGATTAGCTCTATTGCTTTGGGGTGGGACTTGGTGTTTGAAAACTGGTGACTGCTTAGTGTCACAGCACCACCACACCCTCCTCCCGCTGCTCTTGATGTTGACCACCTGGCCTGCACACCACCACCTACTCCTGGGACAATGATGTGGCCTGACCTCCAGAGCAGAGGGCTGGGAAGTCCCATGGGCGGTGCTCCGGAGGTCACTTCAGGACATGTCTCTTCAATGCCCTCCTGGGGGCTTGCATGACAAAGTCAAGGGTCCTTCCAACTCTAGTTCTACTCCAGTTTACTAAACTCATGGATGAGTCATAACTCAGCTGGAGCAATTTCAGAGAAATAAAGCATCTATATCACTCAGTTTATCTAATTGTTTCCTCAGAGCTGAAAATGACAATTTTCTACAGTTATTCTATTAATGTTAAGAGTATTGAGAGTTTATCAACTTTTGGGGATACATTTATAAACATAGTAGGAAAGTTTCAAGATATTAACTGACTTTTTCCCTCCAAAAGTTTACTCCATCCATCCCCCTGCACCTACGTGCCACATGTGCTTGCGTGCGCGCGCGCACACACACACACACACACATACACCTTTTTTTACCTAGTGGAATGTTCTTGGGGCAAGGTAAGGCCCAGGTGGTGCCAGAGAACAGAAACAAACTATCTGTAGCTCCAGTTTTTTTAAAAAAATTGAGGTACAATTGACATGTAACATTGTATTTGTTTCGGGTGTGCACATAATGATTTGATACTTGTATACACTGAGAAATGATCACCATGGTAAGTCTAGTTATCCATCACCATACATAGTTATAAAAGCCCACTATCTCAGGGAAATGGAGAGGACTCAAAGCATAGCACAAAATGCCTGGGAGACCATTACTAGAAAATACCCGCCCCGCCCCAGGCAGAAGTAGAGAAGAAAATGGATGAGAAAATGATGAGATTTTACCTTTGGTTGTACAGGAAAGAGAGGCCTTGCTCCTGAGACACGACCTCAGGTTAGGAATGTCTATACTGTGAGTCTCAGAAGAAGGTGACTTCCTGATTTTTCCGCGCCTCCGCGTGGCACAGAGACAGCAGAACGGGACCTGTGTTAGCAAATCTGCTTGGATTGATGGCCATTGATGGGTGAGCGAGTGCTCAAAGGGTTTGTCTGCAGACACCCATGTGGATAAATGGCCTGAAGTCTGGATGGGCTTCGGTCCTCTGTGAGCCCCTAAACTTTGTCTCTGCTTTGGGGAAGGCGCAGGATTCTTGAAAGGATTGAATGTAAGCACATCAGATAGCACCTCAAACTATAAATTTTGTTATTATCCCCTCAAATGGGTCGATTTCCCGTGTACCCTGATGGTGGTTTGCAAGCTGGCACACGCTGCATAGGAAAGCCTACTGAGACTTGCAGAGCTGGTGGCCACTCAGTCAGTTCTCGTGTCTTTATTAAGCAGCTATGATGCTAAAAGGAGCTCCTTCTAGACTTGGGGCGGGGGAGCTCCATGGTCACGTGGGGCCCTAAGTCCTTTTTTATTGCTGCAGGCTTCAGAGTTACGGCCAAGGAGAAAGTATATTAATACTCTCCTAGTCACAACATTTTCTCTCGAATCTACATGATTTGGGACAATGTGAGTCAGGACAGATGACAAAGACAGTAAGAAATATAACATCTGAATATTTCTAGGTTCACTCATTCTGCAGTAAAATACTCAAATCCACAAACGAACATTTACTTTAATCCTTTGTCTTTCATTCGGTTCCTCAGATATGTTCTTTCTGAAAAGCAATTTCAAAGGTGGGGAGGGGTGATCAATTTCTGCTATTATAGGGTGGGCATCCTCCCCAGAAGTCTAGGAAATCTCTTGCAGATTTCAAAGGCTTCTTAACCTTTTCTGACATTTAAAAGCAAACAGAAACTCTGCCAGATAAAAGTGAGCTGAAAACAACGGTTAAATTGACGTCCAACTGGAAGGAGTCTGGTTCCTCCAAATTCCTTCCCTTTTACACACTCTCCATTATGAAATGGGACCAAAGAACACTGATGTTTCTCTCCTAAAGCACACATGCACGTGCGCGCGCGCACACACACAAACACACACGTTAAAATTGCTTGTCGTGACTAAAATGAGGCCAGGGCAAACTGTCAACAGAGCATGGTCCAGATAATATTTTATCCCTTTTTCTATCATTACGGTTTTAAGGGTGGGATTGAAAACTAGGAGGATTAGAGCTGAGCTGTTGGGAAATTTACAGCTGAGCACAGACGCTCACACTCACTCTCTCTCTCTCCTCCCTCCCCTTCTCTTTAAAAACTTAGCAGCATGTGGCTTGCCCTGGTTCCAGCAGCGATTATTAAAATAAAAAACACCTTTGGCCATAAACACAAGTGAAAATTGAAACATACTCATGAAAGTTTATTATTTTTCGCTTCAATAACTTCACCCTACATGGAGAACTTTATTTGCCTCAAAGGTCTTTGGGTCGGGTAATGAAAAAGCACAGGGGGTTCGGGGATCCCAAGTCATCAGGGTTGGGAGGCAGCTGGGGGGTGGCGTGCATCTTGGCCTCCAGCCTACAGGGCTGCTCAAGCGTGTGGGCTTTCATGTGCAGGAGCCCACTTCCTCTCTCTCTCTCTCCTTGGGGCTGCCCTGCCTTCAGGGTCATGTCCAGGGAGCTGAGCACTGAGCTGGTTTGAAGCCAGTCTGCCCCTCTGCTGGCTTGCTGGTCCCACATTCAAGTCATCTGTCTGATTCTATGGATTTCCTGGAGCTTTGCTTTGACTTAAGGCGCTTTTAGCCTCTGACTGGAATTTTCTACACTCCCAAACTCAAAAAAGATATGAGAAGGAGTGGGAAGGCAGATATCGAGGGGACAATGCAGAGACCCAAGAGTGAAAGGAAGCCTACAATTGAAGAGGAGTGATTGAATTGGGATAATTTACTTCTGAGAAAAGAGGTTTGACTATGTTACCTGATAATGATCTTTATTTTTAGAGAAAGAAGAAAACGATTTAAAATACAGGAGGTGGACTTTGGTTTATGTGGGAGAAAAATAAACCGTTTACATGACAGTTAGTTTAGGTTTTTTGCCATTTGCAGCCAAAACCTTGTCCTAAATATACAGTCACCCATTTCAGGTATAGGCTGTCTTGCTTGAAGAATAAACAAAAGGTTTGAAGGTAAACCTTTTAGGACCAGTGTGATCATTCTGCTCCATAACATTCTTGAGGACCAAGGCTCCACTGAACTCATCACTCCACTGTCCCTGGGATGTGGCTCTTGCCATCATGACCAAGATGGTACCCTCTATATTTAAGGCAACACACGGAAAAGGGGAAGATAAAGAAGGGATTAAGGGGGCATGCCTGCCTTCTAAGGGAGGTTCCCAGGGGCTGCTACATGACATTTGAGTTTATATCCCACCACCAAGAAGTTAGCCCCCTGGCCACACATTGCAAAAGAGTTCGGAAAATTAATCTTTATTATGAGTAGCAATATTGCTAAAAATCTTACTAAGAAAGAAAGAAAGAAAGAGAGAAGAGATATTGGAGAATAATGAGTAGTCTTTGCCACAGGATTAATAAAAACCCAATCCTTACCTGTCTTCCTGGCCGGTGTTGGTTTAGTCATCATGTTCCTTCCATTGTTCCATGAATCTATGTTGTCATAGAGAATTTAAGCTCATCACTTCCTTATTTATTTTATCTCTGTGACTTTTTGTCAGTGTTACTCCTCCATGCTTTCACATGGATTCTTGTTGTTTGTCCCATCAAAATCTTCCTTGAGTCAACTTTGGATGAAATCTGTGAGCCTCATTCTATAGACGCAGAACTCAGAACAAATAACATAAGAGAAAGATATCAACTCTATTGATCTCTTTTGTAGCTTTACCACGATTTTTTTTTAGGATCGGGACACAGGAGTATGTGCCACTTTACATGGCTTATTTTGCGCTCATCAATGTGGTATAAACCCAACTAACTTCTCAAAGCCTTCCTGGGGATGGATTGGGACCAGAACCTCCTTTAGATTCTGTTTGGCTCAAGGCTTGCTGTTTTGTTTCCCTGGGGTGCTGCATGGTTTTAGCCCCTCATTCTGAGTAGCCTGACTCACATCCCATCAAATCTCCTTTTCGCTTGCTTGCTCTCTCCCGGCTGCTTCTCTCTTACTCCACGTGAGATGTTTCTGGCTGCCTCGCTTTCCAGCATAATCAAATCCAGTAGGCCTTCCAGTTGACCTCATGAGTATGAGTTAAGCCCATTTATGAAATATGAAATGATCCCAAATGCTCATGATCCAGCTTTCCCAGGGGGCTGCGGAGGCGGATCATAAGCTAAGAGCTTCCTGCTTGAGATGCTGCAGGAAGGCAGATGTGGCATCCCTAGAGATAAGCAGCGCCTTCCATGGACTGAGTTCTGGTCTCAAGTGGTAGTGATGATTCTCAGTGTTCCCTAACACACTTCTAAAATCTCCCTGTCCTACTTCTCTTTCCACTCAAGGGTATCTGCTCTTATTTTGAACAAGTGAGGAAAACCAAGATCATGTCATATCATACTGGGTTGATGCTTTCTGCTGAACTCTCCATTTTGGTCAGAGGCAATGGAACAATATTGAGTTAAGTGATCTATATGTGCTCAAAGGCATTGCTTGCATGCCTGGGTCATAGGCTTGGGTTCATTCTATGATTCAAAGTTCCCTTGGTCACAAGAAGGGAATGGAAGGGAGTATGAATGACTCAAGAAAAATCAGCTCCACTAGGGAAATAGAGTTCAAAGACCCTCTGCACTTGTGGGATAATTAGCACATAGACAGTCCTGCAGTAGATCAGAGACAAGGCCTGGGATTAGTAGACAATACCCATTATTTGACTCTGTGTACTTCTGTAGAGGAGGAGGGACTTCTGTTACATCCCCCTGGAGGGAATAGAACTGGAGGAACACTGCTGACCCCTCCCCCTATAACCCTTACCTACTGCCTGCTCCAGCTTCCAACAAGCAAGGAGGAAGAATGACTCATCTGATTGGTGAGATCATGTCCAAGGTCATTGCTTTTGGTGGCTCTTCTCTCATAATAACTGGCTCAGAATTTGCTCTGCCTTCTCTACTTTTTGCAAGATAGATCCTTGTGTCTGGATTATGGGGGGTGGGGATGGTGGTGGAAAGGAAGTTTCCTGTAGAACTTTTGGAATCAAAGAAGGTTTGAGTCATGTCCTCCAACGTGGTAAACAGAGTAAACTAGAGTAAATCAAGCATAGTAAACCAGAACCCCTCTATCTGGGGGCAGGGAAACAAAGCTATTGCTTACTTCGATCCTCATCTGAGCCCTGTTTTCAATTTTGTAGCACCTGGGGGAGGGGGAAAGAAGGCATGACAATAATTGGATGTATGCCTGGTCCGCAGGCCCACTCCTAAAAGACCCTCCTGGCATAGGGTTCCTGTTGAGTGTTTCTCCTTCATCCCAGGATAGTGCTGCCATCCTCTGTGGTACCTATAAGCAGGTAGGGAGGGCAGTAAAGGGAGGAGTTGAGACCAAGAGAGGTAATTTATAATGATATTGTGTGACCAAAAGGAGAAGTGCTAAAATGCACGTGAGAATGTGTTGAGGAAGTTGGTACTGCCTGTCTTCTGCCAGTCCTGAGCTTGAATCCCAGTCCTACCTTCTTCTACCTGTGTGATCTTGCAAAACTTCCCTGACCTTTCTGTACCTCAATTCTCCAAGCTGTAAAATGGGCAAATTATAGTGCTGACCTCATGGGATTGTTCTGAGGATTAAATAGATTATTCTACAGGGTCAAATACGTAGTAAATATTGTGTAAGTATTAGCTATCATATTGCTGCCATCATATCATCATCACCATCATTACGGCTAGCACAAATGTGGCATACCTAGAGGCAGGCTTAGGCCTGACCTAGGTGGTGAACAAGATTCAGGTTTTACTCATGCTTTGAAGGAGCTTGCAGGTAGTGTCAAGGTTCTGGACTGAGAAGTGATATACTTGTGTTCTAGTCCCAGATGTATGTGGCCTTTGTCAGTGACCTCTCTCTCTGAGTCTCAGTTTACATAGTTATAATAAGGGATTTGGTGTTCAGTGGCCCCCAAGTGCTTGTGTGGAGACTGGGGGCTGGGTTAACCACGTGAGGCTTATTTGGAAGCTTGTTACAAATGCAGATTTCCTGGTCCCACCACTCCCAGAGATTCTGATTAGGTGGGTCTGGGATGACTTGTGAGCCTGGGTTTTTACCAGGTTTATGCTGTGCTTTCCATGTACCTCCCTTGCATCTGGGGTACAACTATCACTTGGGCGTCACAGCCCCAGCTCATCTTTGAGTCCTAAGTTCTAAAATGCTCTAGTTGTGTTGCAAGATGTGTGAGAAGGGATGGAAGTAGAGGGAGATCTGAAAAACAAGTGACGAAGTGCAAGTCAGTTGGCGGAAATTTTTTGAAGGATTATCCTTTACCATTTTTCTCATTCAAAAGCCAAGGGTTTCAGCCCAGATGCATAACAGACCTCCACTCTGCAGTTTACCAGAGAGCCAGTCTGACCCATTCTTTTCTGTTCTGAGACACAGAGCCAGGAACCGCCGTCACTACCAACGCCAGGTCCCCGGAGAAAGAGGAACTGGCCCTGATAAGCAGGAGGAATCTTCTTCCCAAAGCCAGTTCCCAACATCTCCATTTCCCTTGGGCCAAATGCTCATTTGATTAACCAGGCTCTTTGGCCACCAAGAGCAGAAAAGAGAATCCATCTTGTCCCTCTAACATGGGGTGAGGCTGCTCTCAAACCATTCCATCTCTGAGACTCTTTCCTTGGCAAACAAGATGGCTTTGCTGCAGTCCCACAGTGTTTCTCTCTTTAATCCAAAGAATGAAACAGGAAAACAAAAACAAAACAAAAAAAATGGTTCCTTCCACCATATAAATTGGAGCCTCTTTCATCCATTGAATGACATGGTTTCTTTCTTCTTCCCTTCACCATGGGGACAGGGTGGAGCCCACATTCCCTCAAGGAACCCAAGGTCACGACATTCATGGTGAACAAACTGCAGCCTCTAGAATGCATTTCCAAATAACACACACAAAGCGTTTCCTACTGTCTCTTAAATTATGGTTCTATATTTATCGCTGCCAGCACACCCCTCCCTCCTTTCCCAGCTCCCCCTCCCCCCCCACGATCCCCGCTCTCCCTTTAATCATTTGCAGAAGTGTTTCCATTCTTCTTTTTTCCATTTTCAGAACCAATTTTGTTATAAGAAGAATATAATTATTGCTAACATTTTGATTTCCCTGTTCAGTGAGATTTACATGACACTGAGGTTTTGTGATATAATTCCTCATTTGCTTCCAAGTTTTCTGTCGGGCATTTAATCTGTACAGAATTTCATTATCGTCTGATTTACTGTGGCCTCAACATAAGGAAAGGCTTTTCAAGTGTCAACTTTTTTTTCTTTTTCCCTTCCTCTTCTCTCTCTGTCATCCTTTTACACACAAACACACATATGCACTCTTTCTTTGTCTTCTCTCATCTTTCTCTCTCCCTCTTTTTTCTCCATCTCTCTCTCTCTCCCTGTATGTCATCCACCTACACACACACACACACACACACACACACACTCATGCATGCGTGTGCAGACACACATGCACTCTCTCCCTCTCTCTTCTCTCTTTCTTTCTGTGTCCTCTTTTCTACTTCTTCTCCACTCTCTCTCTCTCTCTCTCTCTGTCTTGTATTCTCTCCATCTATCCCCGCTTGCCCCCATTTTCAGGTTTCAGTGTTCACATCTGATGACTGACATGTCGGCTTTGTCCTCATTCCAATTCATTCCTCTATGTTGGAGCCCGATTCCCCTTCCCTTGAAGATGGGCCAGGCATTGTGACTGCAGTGACAGTGAATATGGCATATGTTATGCTGTGTGACTTCTAGACCTGGGCTATATAAAGTGATTTGCTTTGTGCCTGGGTCTCTCTCACCCTAGGAACCCAGACTCCATGCTCTGAGTAAGCCACAGGAGGATACATGTAGGGTTCTAGCCACAGCCCCACCTGATATCCCAGCTGATGGTCAGCCTCAACAGTTAGTCAAGTGAGTGAACAAGTCTTCAGATAATTCCAGCCTTCCAGCTGCCCCACCTGATGTGCGGTGGAGCAGAGATGATCTGTCCTCACTGAGACCTGTCCACATTTCAGATTCAGAGCAAAATAAGTGTTATTGTTATTATAAGCCACTAAGTTATGGAGTGGTGTGTTACACCTCAGTAGCTGGAACACCTATCCCCTTCACCTCATCCTTCCCAACAGGTAAAATACCTTCATATTTTCTGAAATCCCTGATTCTGTCTTAAGACCCTCCTTCCTGAGTGTTCCAGTGCTAAACTGGCTCGCTTAGGTGAATTGATCCTATGGAACACATCCTCATGCGGAAGGGAGTTTACCTGTTCCCACCAGTAATTAGCTTTGCATTGCAATGGTAGCCTTGGGAATCAGTTTCTTTAAATGTAAAATGAGGACGTTGAGCTAAATAATCCCTAAGGCTTCCTCCAGTTTAGTTTGTCTCTCCTTTCCCATGGATCTGCTCTGGCATCAAGGGTGAGCCTGCTTTATAGAAGTTTAACTGCGAATAACTGATGATGGCTAAGCATCACGTAACCTCCTTTTGTAAGACTCACTGACCATTTAACAGCTGCCTACAGTGCCTTTCTCCAATGGAATGGGCGGCGGGGGGGGGGCTGTGGCTTAGACACTGCAGTGAGCTCAGGGGATGGCTGCTCTGTACTGGATGTAGGGCTTTAGTCTTGATCTAACTACTTCTAGATATTTGGGAGTTGGCTTAGTCACTGGTTTTCCTCTTCCTTAGATATAGCCTAAGGTAAGTGAATCAAAGTGTTCCCTGTCTAGCCATGGAAGTTCAATGCTCCTGATTACTTCTGGGCCAGAAATGACCTATGAGGACCTGGAGGATGGATGATGTACCTCCATTCAGAGACAGCGTAGATCCCTAAAATACCCCAGAGTTCTGGACCTCTTTCTGGTCCCATTCAAAACAGGGGCCTGAGTAGTGTTTCTCCCTTCCTGTAGAAGCAGGATAGAACTTGTAATCAAGTGAGGAAACCTCATGAGCAGTATTTATGTCCAGAGAGCAATCACTCCTTAGTTTCTCCTGAGAAACAATGAACTGGCTCAAAGAGATGGGGAGAAGGCCAAAGTATGTTGTGAAACCAAAAGCAAAAGGAGAATGAAAAAGAGGTTGGAAAAATAATAAAAAGGATCGGAACTCATAAAAGTCCAAACCAACAGTGGTAATTCTGAAAAGTGTAGGATTTGATTACACTGCCTCATAAGGGGTTTAGTCCCTAACCACACCCTCTCTGCTTTATCGATTGCCCAGGCAGAGGGTCATGGGTGCTGACCAGGCACTTCTAGTCCTGCCTTGAATCTGGGGTCTTTCCCTCACAGTAATTATGCTGAAGGTTATGACTGGTCTGAATTTACTAGCCCTCAAATACCAGAGTTTTAGTTTGAGCCTAGAGGCTTCCTTTAGTGAGCAGCTGATCTCATGTTCTTATCACAGACACTCTTGCCAAATCCAGGCATACCTTGCCTCCTCTGTGGGGCCTTTTCTGATGTTTCAACCTGTGGAGGTGTCTGAAGTCCTCAAGTTCTTACAAGACTCCTTGGTTCTCTTGATGCTGGTTACCCATGGGTCATTTTTAAATGATCTCAATATTAATAGAAATAATAAATAAAGAATAAATAAATAATAGGAAGAATAAATTCATGTCTATGGTTTAAAAAAATGATATAAAGGATATATGTGAGTGTGTGTATGTGTGTGTGTGTGTGTGTGTGTGTGTGTGTGTGTGTGAATCCTTTCAGGGCTATTCTGTGACAATATACATATGTACACAGAGAGAGAGAATATGTCTGGAAGTGAGGTTGGGAGAAGTGAATGAGTATGAGTCCTCTTATACACAAATGGTAGCATACTATATTTACCATTTTGCACTTAGTCTATTTTTTATTTAACCATTTATTTTGGAGATCATTTGTTCTCAGCACACTTATAATGATCTCAGTCTTACAGTGGTTGGTTGCATTTTTCTTACTGCATGGAAATATCATTATTTATGATATTAGTCTCCATTGCTGGGCTTTTGGGCTCCAGTGACAGTAAACCATAAAGGCAAGCCTTGCTCTAGTCCTAGTCTATGAATTTGTTGGAGGTCAGGCCCATGGTTTATTCTTCCTTTATATGGCTCCCAAGCCTGCAACAAAGGTCAGTAGGCATTATTAGACCACTAGTGTGGGCTCATCACTGAGTATCACTGGTAGTGGTTAAAGAGCTGAACTGTATTTGCAAGTATATATTTGATAAGTGGTTAATAGCCAAAGTGTATAAAGGACTCATGCAACTCAATAGAAAAAACAAACAAACCAGTTAGAAAATGGACAGAGGACCTGAATAGACATTTTCCCAAAGACAAAGAAATGGCCATGAAAAGTACTCACTAATCATCAGCAAAATGCAAATCAAAACCACAATGAGATATCACCTCATACCTGTGAGAATGGTTGTTACCAAAAAGACAACAAATAACAAGTGTTGGCAAGAGAGTGGAGAAAAGGGAACCCTCCTACACTGTTGGTGGGAATGTAAATTGGTGCAGCCACTATGGAAAACAGTATGGAGGTTCCTCAAGAAATTAAAAATAGAACTACCATATGATCCAGCAATTCCATTTCTGGGTATTTATCTGAAGAAAATGAAATCACTGTTTCAAAAAAATGTCTACACCCCTATGTTTGTTACAGCATTATTTACAATAGCCATGGAAACAATCTAAGTGTCCATCAATGGTTGAATGGATAATGAAAATGTGGTATATATATACACAATGGAATACTATTCAGTCATAAAAAGAAGGAAATCCTGCCATTTGTGACAACATGGATGGACCTTGAGGACATCATGCTAAGTGAAATAAGTCAGAGAAAGACAAATACCATATGATCTCACTTATATGTGGAACCTAAAAAGAACCCCCAAACAAACAAAAAAAACCTACTCTTAGATATAAGATTCGTGATTGCCAGAGGCAGGGGGTTGGGGTGGGGAAGATGAGTGAAGACGGTCAGAGGGTTAAAAAACCCTGCTCTATCCCTGATACTAGTTAACCAAAAATCACAATTTGCTGCATATACAAAATTTGCAACACACACTAGGGTTCTCCTACATAATTTGTTGAAATGGAATTTTAACGGAATTAAAACCTTTGCTAAAAGTAAAATTCCTAATCTACAGAGAGGAAAGGAATGGCCACCCAACCTTTTGGTACTCAACGTGCAAGTGAAAACAAGTGCTTTGGACGCATTTGGAAAGAAAGGACGTAGCAAACACATATGCTTTTACCTCTCTCTGTCTCAGCTCATGGAAATGTTCGCATGTTGAGTCTGGGTAAGTGGCTTGGGGATTTAGGTGAGTTTCTTCGTGTGGTTAGGAGACTTGAGGTGGAGGATAGTAAAAATAATTGAAGTGTAATATTGTTGGGCAACAACTTTCCAAGAGCGTTTAGAACGCGGCAGTGCACGCTCCTCAAGACCAATCCTCTCTGTCTGAGGACAGCCTACCTCAGCCCCCATAACACCCACTTCCTGTCTCCTATGGTTTCAATCTTTGGGACCTCTGTCAATTATTACCTCTCTATGAGGATGTTCTCAGTGGGGAATAAATCATGCAGAGAAATGTGAAAAATGAGAAGTAAAACGAATTTTCCCCACACCAGTCCTACTCCTCAGAGGTAAACATTTAGAGTGTTTTCTATTTTTAGAGCTTCTGCTGGTTATCTCCATAAATGTAAATTACATGCTTTTACCTCTATTTTTTTGATTTTTTAGCCTTAAATAGCATCTTCTGATACTGTCATAGGTGAGAAATTTAGCTTATTTCTAGTAACGCCTCCATTAGGTATATTTATTACTTTAAACAATTTATGAAAACCTCTATTTCTTCATTGAAAAAATTAGGATGTATTTTCATTTCCCCCAAATGTACAAGGAATTCAGCATGCAGTCACTTCCTTCCACCTTTCTCTGACCACCCTCCCCACCTTCCAGCATTTGTCAAGTACACCATCCTTCTAAAATTTGCAGATTTTTAGCATTTGCATGCCATTTTGTAGTCATACGACTTAAAAAAAACTTTTTATCAATGGTTATATGAATATTGAAAACCAATAAACCAGATTTGCAAAATATTATTTCCTCCAGACTTGATAATGTATTTGGACCTACAGAGAAAGAACAGAAGTTGTCTGTCGCCACTTAAAAGAAAATGCTTCAAGGCTCAAGATCCAATAGATACAGTTTTTAGATTGCACTCGTTATTCAAACTTATGCCACAGATGATGATACAAAAGGAGGAACACAAGTAAAGAATCCTGTAAGATTCTAAGATAGGTAACTGGGATTGAAGGAATATATAGAATAGAAAATGACCACCTGTGTTTGCTCTTCAAGGGACTCTGGAAAGAAGAAATGAAGAAAAAGAGAGAAGAGAAGGGAGATGCTGAGCAGGAGATGGGATGGTAGGTGGGGCAAGGATTTAGGCATCCCAAGTATCTAGATATAATAAAGTTTGAAGGCAGCGAAACATCTCCCCTGTCTTTTGGAGGGGCTCACCTGAAAAGCACCAGCCCGGGGGTGGCCACAACAAAATCAAACTGTTGATGCCCCTCAGTTTGGGAGAGAGAAAGCCTGGATTTTGTTCTCTCAAGATGCCCTGGATTCCTGTGTAACATGAGCAGGATGTGAACCTTCAGGCTTGCAAGTGGGGATGAGAAATTGGCTAAGAGGCTGAAAAGGAGCTTACTGAGGGAATGGACGTGGATTTATGCAACAGGGCTAAAGAGACTTGTAGCTATGGAATGCGTCACCTGAGTCAAAACCAGAGGAAGTTCCAGCTAGACCTCAGCAATATCCATAGAGACAGCAGGAGCCCAGGTAGGGCCAGGCCAACCAGGGAGGGATTGTGGGCTGAAAGATTAAACCATGAGCTCTACCAGCTAATGCCCTGAATAGCCAAAGTCAGCAGATCTCCCAGGATAGAACAATCTTCCTAAAAGGTCCTTTTCTATAGCACTGGTCAAAAGGATTCAGGGGACACCATGTGGATTCAAGAACCTCTTCTCTTCCCACTGATTTTTGGACATAATAAGCCACGCTCATATGCATAAAAACCATACTGGGAAAGGAAAGGACAGGAGAGTAACAAAGTCAAAGTCTGAGATGGACCTAGAGATTATCATAAGTGAAGTAAGTCAGACAGAGAAAGATAAATATTATAAGATATCACTTATATGTGAAATCTAAATTATAGTACAAATGAGCTTATTTATAAAACAGAAACAGACTTGCATACATAGAAAACAAACTTATGGTTACCATAAAGGAAAGGGGGTGGAGGGATAAATGGGAAGTATGGGATTAACAGATGCACACTACCATATATAAAATAGGTAAATAACAAGGATTTATTGTATAGCACTGAGAGCTATATTCAATATCTTATAATAAACTATAATGGAAAATAATAGAAAAAAGAATACAGATATATACATATATCTGTATAACTGAATCACTGTGCTGTACACCTGAAGATAACACAGTATTGTAAATCAACTACACTTCAATAAAAAAAAGTCAAAGTTTGAGAACCTGAGCATTTTACTTAAAAGCATTGTTTAAATTATTGCATTTGACTGAAATGACCCAATTGGATTACATTTACTTTTTTCTTTCCTCAACACACGTGGGCATCTGGGGACGATCATATCGGTTATAGAAACATGAAGAAGCCACACTTTCTCTGCATATCTGGGTGTAGTATGAGCCTCTGACCCCAAGAGGTCTGAGTTGTTATTAGATGTTGATTTTGTAACCACCCAGAGTAGAAATATCTGGCAAACATCCTCTGGACTAAGAAGGCCTGTACTGTCCTATAACAAATTTGGGATTATTCACAGTCATGGGGGACAGGGAGAGGCTGAATCACTGAAGATTCTAACAATAATTCAAAAATCTCATTTTTGCTGAGTGTTGATCATTGACCAAATTTTCCAGTTTCTCAGAGGTTGCCAAATGGACTGATTTAAACTGTATCTCTTTATTGCCTCTATCAGAGGAGTAAAGAATCTGTGAAATAATTCAACATGATAGTAACTCCCTCTGGTCTCTGGAACTGGGAGTGGGGGTGGGAATTGAGAATGGAGGTTGAGGGCTGGCACTGGGTTGGATCTCTGAGTCACTCTAAGATGATACAGGGATTTCTCTCAAGGTACACATGACCTTCCTCAGAGCTCTTCAGTGATTTCCCAGTGCACCTAGAATAAAATCTAAGCTCTTCTCCAGGCTGCCTGCCTTCTGATCTCACTGTGTCACTGTCTTCTGCCTCACTCACCAAGCACCAGATGCTCTGTTTTATGTCAACATAATTTTTTATTTTTTATACAATTCTTAGAAAACTCCAAACTCTTTTCTTTCCCTTAAAGTCGTTTCTCTGTGTGTTTTCTTCTCAAAGTCCTCTTCACTTCTTTCTTTCCAACTATTTCTATCTCCATGTCATCTTCGAAATCTCAGTTTAAATGTCTTCTCTACAGAAAAGCCTTATGTGACCTCCTTGGCCTTCCATGACCTCCCTTGACCTTCTGTGACTTTGACCCCATTATTATCTTTCACAAAACTCTAGTTATTGCCTAATTAAGCACTGACCACAGGTTGTGATGACATTTATTTATGGGTTTACTCCTTCCCCTGTCCCCTGCACAGGGATATAATCTCCCAAAAGACTACGTCTGTTCTGTTTGTCACTGTGTCTCCAGCTAGCACAGTGCTGGACATGTACTTTGCTTCCAGTAGACAATTGTTGAATGAATGAAGTGGGCAGACATTGTTTAATTCTCTGAGCTCAGTTCAGACACATGGTAGCCAAAGAGAGGAGGAGGGACAAATCATCCCAGGTCGTCTGTAAACAAGAGAACACCCCTCAAGGAGACTGCCTTTGTTATCCTCAGGGAGATAGATTAAGTGTGGAGGACATGATAGCTTCTCAATGGTAGAGGGAGGGTTAAAGCTGAGGAGAGAGAGAAAAGACAAATTAAGTCTACTCAAAGCAAAGCAGATGTTTCACCTCATATCCACTTTGTTTCCATGAGGAAAAGGGGGAGTGGGAGTGCTGGGAGGAGATGATGCTTATTTGCCTGGATTTCACTTCCCCCTGGGATGCCCAGTCACTGGAGACCTGGGACCCTTGGCTCCCTCCTCCCTTGATCCCTTCCTGCCTCATAAAATGAGTCATGACCAAAGTGTTTGTGCAAAGCACAAGTGAGTGGCAGAGGGAAGAGGCTGGAGAATAACTCAGGAGCTGGCTTCTGGAAGGCTCTGAAACCATTCTGACCTCCAGGGGGCAAGTGTGGCTGTCTTCCAGGCCCCAGAGGGAAGCATTGTGCTTGAATGCTAGATGCTGGGCCCCTGAGAATCTGTGGGGTTCTGGGAGAATCAGGACAACTTCTATAAATGGTAAGGTTCCTGGGACATTGCAGCCATGAAGAGCAAGAGATCTCCCCTTACCCTGAATGGATAGAAACTTCACCTGAGGCAGGAAAGGGTCAAGGTAATTGGCCTTTGGCAGGATGATTAATTATTGACAGGGAGGGATATTATGGGGTGTAACACTGGAGTGACACACAAATATACTCTGACACAGCTGCTTATATTCAACCAACAAGGACCTACTGTATAGCACAGGGGACTCTGCTCAATATTATGTAACAACCTAAATGGGAAAAGAATTTGTAAAAGAATGGATGCATGTATATTTATAACTGAATCACTTTGCTGTACACCTGAAACTAACACAACATTGTTAATCAACTATACCCCAATATAAAAAAAACACTCAAGAAATATTAACTAGGCACCTACTATGTGCCAGGCCTTGATTTTATTATTGAGAATCAGCAGTGAGCAAAGAGCAAAATCTGGCCCTTATGATGCTTTTGTTCCACTGGGCTAAGGATTTATGAAGGTTCATGGAATTTATATTCTATGTCCTCGTATTTTAGGGGTACTCTAATGCTGAGAGTAAGCTATCCTATTTGGAGCTCTCTAAAAAAGTGTGTTATTGGTGGCATTCAATAGTTGGAGTGACAGAGGCAGTGGCGGTTAAGATCTCCAAAGAGAGAAAAGCAGGAGAAATGGCCATTGAAGCCCAACATGGCATGGCAGTCATGACAAGTCATGACAGACAGGCACTGAAGAGCTTCTCATAGCCAGGATGAAACTGGTCCTTGGAGCACAGAGAAGCCCTCAGCAGGAAGGGAGCAGCTGGGTTTGCTTATTTGGTGTCCCTGCATACAGTGAGGTGAATTCTCCCTGCTCCTCACTCTTGCTTCCAGACCAGTTGCAATTTTGCCACCCCCTGAGAGGTACCAACATTCAATTCTGCCAGCCTGCTTTCCTTCTCAGCTTTACATCTGCCAGTTGGGTACCCGACATTCAGGGCAGGCTGTTACTGGTGCCCTTGCTCCTTTGTTCTCACCACTTCCCACTTCTTCTTTCTTATTGTTGTAGATGTGATTTGTTGGGTAAGGCAGAAAGGGGGTGTGCTGGGACCAGTCAGGAGGTGGGGTCTCCAGGGGATGCTGAGAAAGGATCAAGGCCCAGAAGAGTAATCATTAGTGCCCTGTCCCTCTCACTGCACTTCAGCAACCCCTTCTCAAACCATCCTCTGAGTGTTCTTATCTCCCAGAACTCTTCTCCTGATATTGAAACCACTTACTCCCCTCATTGACCACAACTTGTCTTCCTTTGCTCTTGCTCTGCTACTTGAGTGGAGTCTCGGATGGCATCACATATCTTTGTTCTCTCAAGTACACAAGTTGATAACCAATCCCCTCTGGCCCAACTTTACTTCTTTCCTACTCAACATAGACCCTGTGTTAGAACAATTCAGCTCATTGTTATAAGAGAAAAAATAAACCCCTTTTAACTTAAGCTATTGTTGTTACATTATCTGTTACTTGCAGCCAAATACTTTCCTAACCAATGTATCTGATCTCCCTGCTCCTTTTGGTTTTTGATGTTGCTATGCTGTAGCTGCTAAGAGTTCCCATGTATCTCCTCTAATAATACACCTTCTATATTTTATGAGACTGCCAGAGCTGGAAGAGCCCTTAGAAATCAACTTCCAGTCTCCTAGCTTTACATACGGTAAACTAAAATGCACAGGGGGAAAGAAATATGGAGAGTTGGTGGGACAGCCAGGCCTGGAGCTCAGAAATCTTAGAAATGAGTTGTGTTCAGTGCCAGTCATCTTTCTATCTCCTTTATTTAAAATAATAACAATGGTTGAGGGTGTGAAGGAATCCCTGCTCTCTTCTTTGTGGCCACAATGGCTGCATTGTGGACACACACTGAGTGTAGCCATGTACCTTGAGGCTCTGACCATCTTGTGGAAAAACAGACCTTGAAAGCACGGGCAGTGATCACCACCTTGGAGAGGGGGAGGCCCCAGGCATTTGCTCACTGTGTTTTTCTCTCCGCTCCTCTAAACTGCTTTCCTGGAGACAGATTCAGCTGGTGCTCAGGGTCTTGGAATTCAGTCCCCCAGAGCAGCATTCAAGCGTGAGCTCGGTGACCACACTCTTACAGGCTCCATGAGCCCAATCTAATTAACTAGGAGAGTTGCACACACAGGAAACATGCTGCTCACCGGCTGTCCTGTTCTTTTTGTCTCTCTCTTAATCTTGACTTCTGTTAAGTCCCATTTAAGCATTCAATCTTACTTTTCTCTCCTCCATTTCCATCTGTATGTGTGACATCTTAGACACAGCCTTCACTCTTTGGACACTGAACACTTAGCAGTGACTATCATCTTATTAATTTGCTTTTTATAAATCCCAGCCTCAGGTTAAGGCTTTGAGGAGCCTGCTTCTTCTTCCAGGAAACCTCTCCTTATGTCCTTTGGCTGTTCAGTTAGTGCTATTCCAGTCTCTGCACAAACAACACCTACTTGGGCAGGGCTTTGCCCATCCCCCCAACCCCCATGCTGCCCGCCACTCCTAGCAAGGCCACTTCTTTCCCTGCTCAGTCTAGATGTTTTATTTACTTCATAGTAATTGGCACCCGTGGAAATGATCTTATTTTTGTATGTTTACTTGTTTAGTTTCCACTTTTCTTGTTAGAATGCAAGTATCTCTTCTAGGGCAGATATATCCATCCTGGTGCTTCCCAGTACCCAAAACTGTGTCTGGCTTGACATAGACATCAAAAAGTTGCTTGTAGAACTAAAGCAGACTGGAGAAAATGGGAGTTTGAAATGAGCCTGTTCCATACCATGGGTTGCCTGTGCTGTGGGTATAGGGCAGCCATCAAAAACCAAGGACCAGCCCTCACACCAGCTCTTAGTCTTAGGTGCCCAGTACAATAAAGGACGTCATGCAGTGACTTTCCTCTAACCCCCTTCCTTCCCAGTGTTCTTTTCCACACACTTGAGTTATCAGATGTAACTCACAGATGTTAAAGCAAGGCTTTTTATATCCATTCCCACCCAAAGAGTGGTTTTTTTTTTTTTTTTTTTTTTGGTTCCTTTTCTAGGATTGGGGAGATCTCTTTTAAAATCTTGATTAGAGGTGCATGCTCTCACTTGCTGGCGGCTAATCCCACCTCCGCCTGATTGAGCTCTTTTGAGAAAGCATTTCTCCTTCTGCCCTTGATCTGCCTGCACTGGAAACCCTCAGGCAGAGTCCCCATGATTCTCCTTGAGAAACCATAACTTCTTGCATGCCTCCACAGATGTTTGGGTGGATTTCCAACTTGACTGCACATGTCCCCTTGTATTAAACCCAATCTCTTCAGTGTGATCTCTAAGAGCTACCTCTCTCCACACCCTTACTTCCCCAGCCCAATTTCACCATGTACCCACCTCCCACCACTTGCAGCTCTCCTAAAATGCTTCCTGGTCCTTGTCTGCATGACTCAGCCTCCATGCGTTCCATTCACTGCCCAACATCACAACCTGCAGAGAACTATCTTGGCCTCTCCTTATTATGACTTTCCCCCTCATCCACAAATCCATACTCAAAAATTCATCCTGTGGGAGAGCTTTCTTGATTCTCTCTCTCTGACTTTCCCTGCTTGACTAATTCCAGCGACCTCTCCAACGTATCTGTCTGTCTGCACAGAGCTACCTCAACAGGGTACCAATGTGCCCAGATGTGGGTGGGGACCAGATTTTGGGTCCCCACTTAACCTTCTTATTTGATGAAATTTTCTTCTAGCTAAGAGATTTGATTTTCTGAGTCTGGGATGGCAACATGTCTTTTTTTTTTTTTTTTTTTTTTTTTTACTAATCCCCTTTCTCTTTAGTGGACATCAGAGTGGAATATAAATAGGAAGACCGTAAATGAGTAATCATCATAATCCCAGGCTTTATTCCTCATCATCATTCTTGCCACTGATCCGCTCATCCTCTCCATAGTCCTGTGGCTGACAAGCTGCGACTCAGAGAAATGACCTTGAGTCAGACAGTAACTCTTCTTCTTAAGGCAACCCAGCACAGCTTGGCGGGAGGGGGCAGAAAGGGGAAAGAGCCTCTGCCCTCAGGGGTCTTACAGTTTATGAGAAGAGGAATCAGCAAACAGACAAAGGAAAACACATAAGGGGGCTGTAGGGAATGGCTTGAAACCCGGAATCTTGGCTCTTGGCTCTTTGTTTCACCAACCATTGACTCTCCTGGCAACTGTCTAGGAATATTTCAGCGTCACTTGGGTAGAGCCCGAGAATGAATCAAACGTCTCTTTTCATAGACCCACCGGGCTGGGCCGAGAGCTGTGAAGGTCATTCTGTCCATTCCCTTGCCCCTAGGCCAGACCACATCAATTCAGCCTGCCTAGTCAGGGACATCTCCTGTTTCCAAACCTCATCGGAGACAGATCCTACCCAGCTCTCTCTGTCTGCTCTTCCTGCCCGGTGGTTTTGAGCGTTGGTAATGAATGACTGAGACGGCTGCATTCCTTGGACAGCCTCGTAGACTTGTCAAGCACTCCCGGGGAGGGAACTCAAGGGGATCTAGAGGCAAAGGCCTGTGTGGGTCTGCTGAGCCATAATCAGCTTTTCCATTGGGCCTCTCAACTGCATTGTGTCTGTGCTCCAAAGTGGGGAGGTGGGTCCCATTTGCAAGGAGATGAACGCTTGTGTTTGACTTATTGCTCTGTCAGGGCCTAGAAGCCCTGGCAGAGAATATGTCTCTTTAATTTGGAAAAAAAGAGGACTTTGAATTCCACCTGCTTGCTCAGTCTTCAGCACGTCTTCTTCTTCTACCCTACTTCTCTCTTCTGGCCTCTCTCACATGTCAGAGGAATGAAGGGGCAACACGGGGGTGCAGGACTTACTGACTGCCCTGTCTTTGCTTAGGATGCCACAGTTTTGATGTCCTACCTGTAGGACAGCACAGGGTGCTGTCAGCTGATACTGCTTCAGAGGCTCTGAAAGGAAGAAGTGGTCTGGGTGAAGAGGTGACATCAAATGAACAGAGTGTTGATGGAAGGCTAGGATTTATGTATTTTTAAAAACAGACACCTCTGTATAGCACAGGGAACTCTACTCAATACTCTGTAATGGCCTATATGGGAAAATAATCTGAAAAAGAGTGGATATATGTATAACTGATTCACTTTACTGTACACCTGAAACTAACACAATATTGTAAACCAACTGTAGTCTAATAAGAAAAAAAAACAACAAAAAAACAGATACCTCTGTCAGATATTATATGTCTTTGTTATGGAAAATTACATTCCTTCCAGATCACTTTAGCTTTTCCCATTCTGAAGAGGGACATTGTAGAGCTGAGTGGTCAACTGTATAGCTACTGATGGCAAAAAAGAAGTCATGGCCATCACACATGCTGTTTCTTCTGCTGGGACGTGTTATTCACCCTCACCCCTCCACCACACCTCTAGCCATGGCTGGCCTCACTGCCTTGGAGCCTTCAGGTCTTACAAAGATGCTGCTTCTTCAGCCCAGGTAGCTGCTTCTCCTACGTGCTGCCATTTCAGTCCCATAAAAGAACGGCTGGGAGAAAGTAGTCACACAGAAACCAAGAGGGGAGGGGACTTTAGGAAAGAAGTGCCTCAATGAAGTCATTAAGAGTTGAGAAGTTTGGATTGGGTTTATAATTCAGCAGGAAATCAGTAATTTCTTTGAGAGAAATTTCAGGGTTTATAAAGTCATAAACTGGACTATAGAAGGTTGAGAGTGAATGAGAATAAATTGTAAACAGTGCATTCAGACAACTCCTTCAAGAAATGACTTGTGAAAGAAAAAGGGCACAAAGGCAGTAGCTAAAGAGGGATACGTGAAAAAGGAAGAAGACTTATTTAGGTATTTTTAAGATGGAGGTGACTTGAGAAATCTGTAGTCTTGGGATAGGCGATATTTTGTATATTCTCTATTTACCACATCCAGATCCACTCTTTACCCTTTTCTACCCTGCTGTGTGCATTGAGAGGCTGAACTTTTGTGACTATGTTAAGGGGCCCCTTGTGACCTGGTTTCCAGTTGGGTTTGGCCAGTGGAAAGCACCAACAGGAGATCAGAGACAGGGAGAAGGAGTTTGGGGTATCTGCTCCCTTGCCCCTGTCCTTGCCAGGCTAAGCTTTGGCAGTGGACCATGATTCTCTATTAAAGGACACAACTCTTGCCAAGCAGCTCTCTCCTGTAGCTACAGCTCTAACTTTCTACTAGTTCTGTTAACAGCTTCCTTTCTCTTTGCTTCTTCAAGCCTAGGGTGGTATTGGGTTCCTGCTGTTGCTAGTCTTGGGAGCTTCACCAAGCCCTTCTGATTTTCCTTAACTCTGACCACACTCATGAAAGTAGTCCCTTTATTAAACTCTCCTGAATTACCCCATTTGAGTATGTCATCTGTTTCTTGTTGGGGACTTGACTGGAAAAGGCGGGGAGGTGATTAAAGGCTCTGTTTTCATTATAAGGCTCCAGAGAATGCTGAGAACATGGAGCAAACACACTAGAAAAACTGTAACAATAGAGCTTGAAAAACAATAGAAATGGGGGAATTTTATTCAAAATGGTATTGTTGGTTCACATCTTGAGGCCTTCACTCTGCTTGGACACATCCCAGTGATCAATAAAATACCAGACATGTAGATGTGGCTGAATCTCCAGCCCAGTGAAGCCACAGGTCAAAAAAACAGGCAGAGACTGCTGCATATTCAATACGGCTAGTGTAATAATGAGTATAAAGAGCCTTATCTCTGCCTTGGTTATCAAGTCATAAAGAGGCTGGAGAAAATTCAGCAACCTGAGTCTATAGCTTATATAAAACTACATGCCTAGGGAAGCAGGAGAAGACAGAACTGAGTTAAGACCTGGGTCAAGACACCTCCTGGCTTGAAGATTAAATCTGTGATAACCCTAATTTCACACAAAGATGGAAATTCCAAGCTGCCATATATAACCTGGTTCTGAAACGGACTCATACAAGGTGAACTTGTAAACCAAAATTCTGAAATACATGAGGAATATTAAGATAGGTACCTAACAAAATAAAAAACAGAAAAATAAATTAACCTCAGGTTAAATTAAAATAATAGAACAATCTGAAATGATTTAAAAGAAGTCTGTTTAGGATTGTCAAAGAGATAAAGGAATAATAACAATAAGAAAAAAACTGAAAGATAAAACAAAGAATGGTGAAAGGAAAGAAGCAAAAATTAGACACATGTAAGAGGATATTTAAACAATAGTAAACTGTGATACTAAAAATATAGCATTTCATAATATTGAAAAAAAGTACTCAATAAATGGAATAAACTGTAAGCTAGGTACTGTCAAGAAGAGAGTATGTAAATGGGTGTGATGGTTAATTTTATGTGTCCACTTGACTGGGCCATGAGGTGTCCAGATACTTAGTCGAAAGTATTCTGTATGTTTCTGTGAGAGTGATTTTGAATGAGATTAACATTTTAATCAGTAGAGGAAAGCAAATTGTCCCCTATAATGTGGGTGGGGTTTATCTAGTCACTTGAAGGCTTGCATAGAAGAAAAAGTTCAACCCTCTCCCAAGTAAGAGGGAATTCTCCAGCAGACTGTCCCTTGGACTTTCTCTGCACCATTGGCTCTTCTGGGTCTCAAGCCTGCTGGCTCACACCGCAGATTTGGATTTACCAGTCTCCATAATTGTGTGAACCAAATCCTTATAATCTCTCTTTATCTATCTATCTATTATCTATCTATCTATCTATCTATCTATCTATCTATCTATCTATCTATCTATCTATCTATGTACATGCTATTGATTCCGTTTCTCTGGAAAACTGACTAATACAATGGAAAAATAAAACTCAGGGAAATAAACAAAATATAGATAGAATGAGAAATTATACATACATATACAAACATATGACAGACAGTTAAGAGGCACGGAAAATGGATTGAGAATCTACAACATATGTCTGACTAGGAGTTCCAGGAAAAGAAAAATACAGAGAATGATACAAATTTTGAGAAATAAAGTCATGAATCCTTAGGTCAAAAGTTCACATAAAGTGCAAACAGAACAAATAAAAGTGAAATCACATCTATTTATGCAGTAGTGAAATTGTAGAACATAAGAAATAAATACTAAAAGCTGACCTACAAAGGAATAACAATCATTGATGAAAGAATGGTCATCAGCCACGCCACATGAGACCTCTATACAACTGAGTTAATATCTTCAAAGCATTAAGGAAACAAAGTTAACCTAGAATTCCATACCCACCTAAATTATTGTTCAACTGTGAGGGCAAAACAAGGACACATTCAGCTACATAAAGAACAAGGAAATTTACTACTCATGGACCCATGTATCTAGTTCAAAAAGGAGAAAAGTGAAATTAGAGGGAAGAATTGGAAACAAGATAGAAAGAGTTGTAAAGTATTTCAGCAAGTCCATTAAATTACTAACAGTGTAAAAATAAATTTTGTGTTAAAAAAGTGGGGATATAAGTCTAGATAATAAGCACCAAAGAATGTTGGTGGTGGGAGTGCTGAGCAGTTAGAACACCCTGACATCCTTGTCTTGTTTGAGAGGGTGCTAGAGATAATGAGCAAATTTAGATCTTAGAAAAAATGTGTATATTAAGTATGTGTATTAAAAATGTATGAGTGACCATTAGAATAGCAGAAATACAACCTAACTTCTAAACCAGAAGCCAAGTGCAGAAAAGGTGGTGGAGGAGGGAAGAATAGCTACAGCTGTATTAATACAACTGAAGGCAGGGAAGGAGAAAAAAATGAGGATTTTAAAAAGAAGCATGAAAAGAGCAAATGTAAAATTAGTGAAAATAAACATTGATTTAATAAAAGCAAGCTCCAGAATCTTACATACATTATGATACCATTTATCTTTAAAGTTACCAAACACACAAAATAATAATAAATGTTTTGTACAAAAATGTACTAAAAATATAAAAACCTGTGCAGGTGGGATACATATATTTAACAGAGTGGTTACCAAAAAGGAGAAAGTAAGGAGGGAAGGGGGCTTCAGCTGTACCTTTCATGTTTTATTTATTTTTTAAAAGGCCTGAAATACACAATGATTTTTTTTAACATCTTTATTGGAGTATAATTGCTTTACAATGGTGTGTTAGTTTCTGCTTTATAACAAAGTGAATCAGTTATACATATACATATGTTCCCATATCTCTTCCCTCTTGTGTCTCCCTCCCTCCCACCCTCCCTATCCCACCCCTCTAGGTGGTCACAAAGCACAGAGCTGATCTCCCTGTACTATGCGGTTGCTTCCCACTGGCTATCTATTTTGTTTGGTAGTGTATATATGTCCATGCCACCCTCTCTCTTTGTCCACAATGATATTAACGTTTAAAAAGTACATGTGATGGTGCAAGTGTGTGTATGTTTTATCATTCTTTATGATTTTCTCTATCATGAAATAGCTCATGATTTTTTTTTAAGATTTTTTTTTTTTTTGCTGCACTGTGTGGCATGTGGGATCTTGGCATGCGGGATATTAGTTCCCTGACCAGGGATAGAATCCGTGCCCCCTGCGGTGGAAGCGCAGAGTCTTAACCATTGGACTGCCAGGGAAGTCCCAATATCTCATGATTTTTAAGGAGAAACAAATGAAATGTAGACCTATATGGCTGCAGAAACAGGTTTAAGACCAGTATGGCTTGATGGCAATGGGGGATTTCCTTACACCCGAGAAAAGACTTGCAAAGGATTCCCAAGGTTACAGCCAGGTAGATATAGGCTGAGTCTGTAGATCAAGTAACTTTGTACGCACTGAGGTTTTGCCTCAGTCTGTTAAGAGCTAGGAAAGTATAAGGAGTGAGTTACAGGTAAACTAAGGGTCAGTTTAGAACAAGAAGTAGCACAGAGAGAGGTTTGGTCTAAGGGAAAACCAGTAAGGGGTTATTTAACTCTCTCAACCATACACTTGAGGTGACTGTAGACTTTTTACCTAGTGTTCACTGAGTACTTATTATGCTCATGTCACTCTGTTAAATGCTGGACTTGTATTATCTTATTTAATCATGTTCAGCCCATGAACAGGTAAACAATATTTTTATTGACTGTTCCATTAAGAGGCAGTAAACTGCGTGGTTAGGTCATGAACTCTAAAGACTTAGATCACAGCTTTGCTCCTTATGAACTGTGTGACTGTGGCAGCTCACTTAACTTTTCTGTGCCTTAGTTTCCCCATTTTAAAGTGAGAAAAATAATAGTACCTACCTCACTGCATTGTGTGTAGATTAAGTGTAGAGACATATGTGAAGGCTTAGAAGACTGGTTGGCATATAATCACTATACAGGGGGTTGTTATTAATTATTGCTATTTTGGATGAGAAAATAAAGGTCCAGAGAGACAAAGTAACCTGCAAAAATTCACAGCTAGTTAGACATTGTGGTATCTGGGTAAGACTGCAGTAGACTCCAGTAGCTTAGTTAGCCCAAGGATGAGATCATACAGTGAGGGTTGTAGACCAGAAAGAAGGTAAGAACCAGAACCTTGTTGATGTCACTGAGCTCTGACTTAGCCAACCTTGGAATTTCCTGCCCAGGGACTTTTATTATGGGCGATAACATGTTTTTTTAATTGTTCAAACCAGTTGAGATATATTCTTGCAGCTCAAAGTACCCACATCAATTCAGCTACCATATTAAAGTCTTTCTATTTAACATGGGGGAGAGAAAGACATTGTGCCATTGGATCTTTGACCATTGAAGGGCAGCCCCAGATCTATGTTTCTGCCCCTGAGAGTAGGGAGTGGGGTGTGGGAGCATAGGATGACAGTGGAACTTTGTTTCTCACACACCAAACTAGAAAAGGCCATTCCATGAACTGGGTCATGAGCTGCAGGAGAAGCAGAGTCCCCCCTAGCTCTTTAAACTGAACAGCTCCTGTAACAACTAAACAAGCAGGAATCTGGAGGTTCAGGGGGGGATGACAATGCTTTCTACTCAGATTAAGATGCATGAAAGTAATAAAAACCACCCCAAAGGAACTGTGAAAAGAGGCCTTGGGAAGCACATCCAAGAGAGTGAAAAAGAGGGAGAACAGAAGGAACCCGTGGCAAGAAAATCTTCCAGACCAAATGATGGTCCAAAAATAATGAGAGCAAAGTTCAAAGAAGTAATTTAAACCAAATATTGCAGGGGAAGGCTGAGCCAGCAAGGGGCGGGCTCACTCTGCAGGGAGCAGGGAGCAGCAAGGATGGAGCTGAGCAGAGTTCAGTTTAGGACAGCCCATGGGTCAGAACTGAGAAAGGCGCTCATCTGATGGCCTGGAGCTCCCACAGCCCAGGTCAGTGAAAGTGGTGGGGGTAGATGGTGTGCCAGAACATCCCCTGCAGCAAGGGGATTGGGTCATGGTCTCCACACCTACCACGGGCAAGGCTGCTTGAGTTTGCAAAGCTTGTCCCATCTGGGTGGGCTTGCTGCCCTTGCAAGAGAGAGCCCCTGAGACCAGGCAAATGATGAAACCTCACCTGCTTAGAGCCAAGCTTCTTTTAGACCCTATTTTACATTTCATTTCAGCCAAGAATTACAGGGACGCCAGGGATGATGGATGCTGAGCTCATTAACTGCCTGCTTAATTTTGGACTCAGGCTCTTGCTGATCCTATATTCCAGGTAATTTCCCAGCAGCTTAGTGTCAGAGCATACATCTGGTTCATTTGTGTATTCTGCGTGTGGATACGTGTGTGCATGTACACAGTGAAAAACATATTTCTATTTATATCTATTAACCATAGTCCCTATTCCAAATTTAAACTCCATATCTTCTACCACAGCCTTTTGAGCCATAACATTGAGTTAACACAAACAAAATTAATGTTTTCACAATAATTGAGGATTTAAAGAGGTAATGAAACAAACATGGAGAATTTAAATTCCTAAATAACCTTAGAAAGGTCTCCCTTCTATGTGCTTCCCTTGATTAGGATCTCTGATATTTATTCTGTGATAGAGGACAAAACTGAACTATGTATCATGGTTACCAATTGATTCACACTGCACTCAAATATACAAAGGAGATGTGGCTCATGTAGCTTTTAAAATTCTTCTGTGACTGATCTTATATGAGTCCCTACGGCACGGGCTAATGGGAACGCAACCTTGCCACCTAATGATAGCTCAGTCTCCTCCAGTTAAGTAACACTTATCCCAGAGACACTCAGAGTTGTTTGGAATTCTCCTTCTTCCACTGCGCCTCTCCAGGGTGGCACCTGGAGGTTAAGGGGAAGTTAAGGAGACTTCATGGTAGAAGAAAAGGAGGGTGTTCTGAGCCAAAATGATATCCTGGATTCCCACTACTCTCCACTGTGGCGTGGGTGGTCTGGACTGGTCCCTGGATTGGTGACCATTGGTCTCAAGTGGCCTATGGGGCCCATGTGGCACCTTCTCAGCACCTCCTTGGCCTCTCTCTGGAGCATTTGTGAATTTCTGGGTACACTGCTCACCACCAGGGTTCTGGGTAGCAGGAGAAAGAGAATGCTATGGGCTTGCCTACCTAGGCACTTCCCTGCTGCACTGCTAAGCTATTGCCCAGGACACATTGACTGTGGTTTTGTGAGTGGCTCTGCCAAGAGGCTCACATACTCTTCCAGGCTGTGCTTGGGGAATGGTGGCCCTGGGAAATGTTCTCGGGTTCCTTCCGTACCTACCTAAAAGTTTCCACCGTGTCTCCTCTGGCCTTGGGGTTCATCCCAGGAGTGGAAAATAAGGACATGCGAGTCTGATCTCTTTGCCCTACTTCTGTCTTTCTTTTCTCCCACTTGGGACATGCAGGTAATTTCCCTTCCACTTTGGTCTGCAGGGTACAGTGTGCTTGGAACATTCCTCTACTCTCTTCCCACCTCAGATGTTCTTTGCCCTTTCTTATTTTCTGAGACATAAAGGCAAACACGGTGCAAAGAATGAGAACTTGTTTTCACGTATAAGTGTACATTACTTTTGAAATATTTAGAAAAATGTAGCCATTACATTAACATATATAGACCCTTGAGGTTGGCTGAATCCTTGTACAGACAAGGAGCTTAATAAAGGCTGCTTTCTGGTTGAGAAGGGAATGGAAGAGAAGGGAAGGGGGAGGAGATCAGACAGCATTTAGTAACATCTTTAAGATTTCTTCCAGTTTCTTTTCTCTCTGAAATACAGGACTCTTGACTGCTCATACTTTCTTTTAATTCCAAAATAGCACACACATCTTCATCTCTTATTCTCCCTCATGGTACTATAGGAGGTTCCCAGGATCAATCGCCCCATGGATTAATTTCTAGGCATCACATGTGCAGGGTGGCATGAATGAAGATGTCTGCAGGAAAGACTCTCCTGTTTTTTTTTTTTAATTCAGAATAGTTAAGAGGTAATATAATAAACACATACATCTACCCACTCATATTTGAAATGTTTACTTGCTGTCACTTTGCCTTCAGATAGATTTCAAATATGTGTGTGTGTATAAATGATCTTACAGTTAAAGTTGAAAACTACTGGACTTTATTCTTCTTTCCCATCCCAGTCCCCTCCCTTTCTCTCCAGAGACAGCCACTATCAAGAATTTGGTGTGTATAAATCAACTATACGCCAATAAAAAAAAGGAATTTGATGTGTATCATTCTGGTCCATGTTTGTATTAGCTTATTACAGGTTTACATATCAGACAATAGACAGCATTGCTTTATATGTTTCAAAATTTTCCCTAAATGATTCATATCATGTGAATTGTTTTACAACTCGTTTTTTTTTCAGTTAACCATGTTTTTGAAATTTATTCTTTTTATGCATGTATGCCCAGTTCATTCTTTTTAAACGGCTTGCAAGTATTTAATTTGTGAATCTATCACATATTATTTATTAATTTTCCACTGGAAATATTCAGGTTTTTTCCATCTTTTCTCCTGGTATTTTATTTAATTAATAGGAATTACTAGCTCATCCTAATGCTTTCATTTCAGGCCAAAATCGGCCAGAAGACTTTGTTATCTAATCGTTCACCGAGCTACTGTCAACCAGCAGGTATTTGAGCATCCACATGGGCCCCACACAGGTATAGACTGCATATCCCTGGACCTCTCTCGGACTCAGTTCCCTCATCTGGAAAATGGGATAATTGTTTCCATCTACTTGAGCTGTTGTGAATCCTGTGTTAATGATAGAGTATACAGTAATTCATACCTGGTGTAGAACTAGAAGCCAGGCACCTCCTGACACCCTGGCCGATTTTCTTTCAGAGACATTCTCTGCCTGTGTTATCATGGTTGGTAAAACCCTGTCTCAGATGGTTCATGGTCTGTGAGGACACAAGTCCAACCCATGGGAGGCAGGGGCAACAGGCAGAGGCAGCAGGCTGTCGTGGTAAGTGCTGGGCTAACAACGCCAGATGCTATGAGGACTCACAACTTCTGTCAGCCAGCAGCTGTACTCTGGATCGCTCTGAGAGCACAGCCTCGCAGGGCCTGCTTGGACCTGCTCCAGCTCAGCTGCCTGCAGGAGCGAGACTCACAGCCCTTGCTCAGGGCCTATTTGCACAGCTCTAGCCAATCAGGGCTCTGTTGCTACGTGGGCCCCTGCAGGCAGCGCCTTCTCTCCAGCTCTGCTCACAGCCAGCCTACTGGCCACAGACATCCCTTTGCTGTTTTTGTTTGCACTGAGTTTTTTAAAAGCACCTGATACATACTTTTCATTGTTTTCCTCTTTTTCTTATTCCATTCAACCCCCACTGAAAGCCCTACTACACACACACACACACACACACACACACACACACACACAGGAATCAAACTCAGAATCATTAACAAAGAAACCTTGGTTTAACACAGAAAACAATCTTTAAAAAGACTCTTACTCCAAGCTTGTCAATGCTGGGAAAATCTACTCTTTCTGATATTTGGGGACACTAATTAAAAGGTGACCCCATTGCCACGTATCTAACTTCCCACTCTTTCTGCTCCCAGGAGTAGAGAAGTCAACAAGAGAGAGATGATAAGGTTTCAGACAGTCCACCTCCCACCCTTTATTACCACCTCTCCCAAGAGTCCAGCCACAAAGCTAGTGCGACTAGACACAACTCACCAGCATGGCGGAGTTTAGGACTCTGCCTCTCTTCTCTTGTGACAGGACATTTAGATGTTGTCTGCTCTTCTCCCCTCCCTTCTCTCTCTGATAAGAGAAAGGACAAGCACATTCTTGAGAAAGAAGGGGCTGCATGCAGCAGGGGTCATGACAACACCTGAGCCCCCTGGTAAGGGAGAAATGGCGGAGAGAGGATTGAGAGACAAAGATGGCGGGATCAAGTGGTGTGGATGAAAGGGAAAGTTCTCCTGAGGTTGGAAAGCACGAGGGTCAGGGAGTTTGAGATGGTAAAGAACAGGAGAAGATGAGGACTTTAAAAGCAATCTTGCTCCATTTTCTTAAACCTCCTGAAATATTAAGAGAGAGAGAGATGTGAGTAAAGGTTGGAAGACCTGCGTAGCTGTGGTGTTTTGAACTCAGTACTGCTCTGGCACTGAACACCTTTTAACTTACTTACTCTGACACCTACCTACTCCAGTTTTTAGGTAATTTTATACAAACATACATAAATAAATAAATGTCAATAAAATAAGGGTTAATATTTTAAAAGTCACATGGTACAGGGCAGGTTTTTTGTGAGGAGACTAATTTTCTAGAAACCTGGCTAAAGCCAGTTATTAGACTGTTATTTCTGAAAGAAAAGGGGAATTAGGCAGAAAGCCAGACTACCTTCCTTCCATTGGGTGTTCTCCAGAGAGTTGATCCTTTTATTCTCTTTCTTACACTTTTCTCTTACTGGGTAGCTCTCTGCCAGGGGAGTTTTAGTGCTACTTATACAGCAAGCACAATGCAAAAGTTTCAAAGCAGAAATGTAAATAATAGTTAAAACACTTGGTGAGTTCTGATTTTATTTTTAAAGAACATAGCTTAAAGACACATGTAAAATACAAGCTCTAGCCTGAAAAGCCACAGTCTAAAATAAATAAAAGTTTTAAAAGATAGTAATTCTCATATCATAAAGTTTAGCAACTCCTTTCTCCCACCCCTCTAAAAAAAGAGGGTTCTTTTAGGAATTAATGTCTTATGTGGAAAAGAAACATTTTTCTGCTATTCCTTAAGTTTCGTAATAGCCTTTTTCTTCTTCTACATTCAAGCGAAATTAATCCTTTTGATTTTTTAAAAGTAAAAAGTAATAAGATCTCATTTTAAAAAAATTATACTTATCACCATACATTGAGAGGAATGATTCTTACCTAATATTGATAAGGGCTATTTTAATGATGAAATACTGAAGAGGCTTTTTTTTTTTTTTTACTTCTTTTGTACTTTTCAGTTTTGTGTGATTTTAAAAATAAAGACTGTATTCTTTTCTATAGTAGTAACATAATTTTCTTAAAAAGGAAGAAGAAATTAGTGTCTTGAGAAGTAATTGAAAGCCAATGATTTTCCCTGTAGATTTCATAAGGGTTTGTGTGTGTGTGTGTGTGTGTGTGTGTGTGTGTGTGTGGTGGGGACAGCAGTGTTTCAGTGCATTTGTTCCCAGGAGACACTGCGGTGTCAGAGTTCAATAGAATGAGGGCCTGACAAAGGGGGCAGAAGTACTGAAAGTGAGGAAAAATGGGGACCAGGAAGGTTAGACATGACTCAGCCAAGACACACAATGAAATTTTCAGAAAGGTCAAGGTCTCAGAAATTACGAAGTTATCCATCCCCTTGTTTCTGAATCGAATGGTCCTGGCCCTGGCAAATTTAGGTGGGTTCTCCAGCCTAGGCTGAGTAAGCTTTGAGAAGGGGTGGGAGAGGAGACTGGAGAAGCAGGTGAGTGGGCTCTCTACTGTCAAGGTGCAAACACCGAACAAGCAGCCTTCCTGTAGCTAGGTTGAACCAGAGGAGGACCAGAGGCCTGGAGGTGCTTCTCAATAGCCAGCATTTCTCAGAAACACAGCGGAAGTCTCCCAGACAGGACAGACAAGCTGGCATCCCTTTCTGAGAGTCAGAAGGAGGGGAAAGAGTGAGGCAGGCCTAGCCAACATACCAGGGACAGTGGTGAAATGTTGGGAATCTGGGGGGTCTGCCAGCCGTGCTTTCCACAGCCACTTGGACAGCAGCTCTCAATGTCCTCACCTGGAGAACCCGCATGAACTTGGCTGCCAGACCATAAAGGGAAGTCTCTGGACTGAAGGACCAACTGCCCCTTGTAAATTCCCTTACTGGTGCCAGCTCCTAATTGTAGGGATCTATGCAGGTTTGGACCCCTCTACAGGGGTCCTAGGACCCTTAGGAGGGTCCATTCTTTTGCCTGTCATCCTATGTTACCCTCTCTGCTTTGTCTGTTCCTCCTTTCTTGCCAGACACACTCTTCCTCACCCATCAATACCCAAATCACACTGTATCTGGCGTAACTAGGTGCTCAGACTCATAACTGAAATCCAGTTCCCTCAAGGTCTCTAGATCACCAGTCTTCCTCTTTTACCCCAACTCCTCATAACCTACAAAGAAGAAAACAAACAACACATGCAAACAAAAAATCAACAAAGAACAGAAGGGAGATTTCCTGTCCTTGGGCTGGAGGAACAGCAGGAAGTTGTAGCCACACAAACTATTCTCTGTGGCCAGAGTCATGCGTCATAACCTTTAGGTTGAGCAACCCAAATGTAGCATGGGGGTGTTGAGGTGCTGAAATCCACTCTCTTGCCCTCTGGTAGGTCAGTCCTTGGCTGTAATATAATTTAATATAATTTTATAGATAGAAAATTCCAGAGAGTAGCAATCTTTTCTGTGTTATGCAGCCAGGAGTAAGTAAAACAAGGAGAAGTGACATATGCCTAGACCCAATTATTTGACATCTCGAGACTTTTCCTTTATGGTTTGTGGTGGCTTAGCTGGGATGAATGTCCAGCAATGGGGAACCAGGCTGAAAGACCCTATTCTCTTCAACTGTCTTATTAAGTTACATTACATTTTCCTATCTCATTACCTGAGTTTGGGATGTAAAGTAGAAAAAACACATTTGCTTGGAATTATACTTGAAACAGAAAGTAGAAATCCATGTTATGTTTGTGTTTCCCTGGTCTCAGGGTATCTGACCTGATTTCTTCTGCACCTAGTCTCTAATTCAGGACCATTTCCCTTTTCCTAGGCATGAAGTAACAACCCAGCCTATTCGTGTATCTTACTGGTAATTTTTTTTTTTTTTAAACATCTTTATTGAAGTATAATTGCCTTACAATGGTGTGTTAGCTTCTGCTTTATAACAAAGTGAATCAGTTATACATATAAAATATGTTCCCATTTCTCTTCCCTCTTGCATCTCCCTCCCTCCCACCCTCCCCATCCCACCCCTCTAGGTGGTCACAAAGCACCGAGCTGATCTCCCTGTGCTATGCGGCTGCTTCCCACTAGTTATCTATTTTACATTTGGTAGTGTTCTTACTGGTAATTTAATGGACACTCCAGTTGACTCATTTTACTCTATCACAAAATGAGCTTCCCACCAAGACAGAAGAGGAGATTATATAAATGTATATAAATTTACAAAAATAAAAAGAATACGTAAGGGTGATATAGTAGCATCTTCAGAGTAGCAAGACTTGCCATGACGCCATGGCAGCTTCTATCCACAGCCCAGACACAGAAAGGCCACTCATAAGGTGTGAAAGCAAAGTAGTACCCAGTCTCTTGGTCACCACATAAGTGATCCACTAATGCGTGTTCTCTCTTCACTACAGGTGAATGTAGCTCAGGATAAGAAGCTTCAAAGACTTACCCAAATTCCTTATTGGTGCTACTACATTTCACTCTGTAGTGTTATATAATAATGTTTAGCCAAACTCTTGCTTCATACATTCCAAGTGCCTAGCCAAGGACTCAAAGTTTGATTAGATGCCATGTACCCCCAATTAAATTTTATCTGATGTACAGTTATATACTGAAATATGTTGTGTTCTATAGAAGTGAGAAATGTGAGAGAAAGGAGATGCAGAAGGATTGTGCTGTATACCTTGGATCAAATCAGTTTAGGAGTCATTTAGATGGATCAGAGTGCCCTAAACTAGATAAACAAATCAACCTATAAAACTCAGTCAAGAGTCTGTTAATAGAGAACTCTATTGATCACGATTTCCACATCAGTGTTGCTTAAAGTTTCACTATTCCTCTCCTGGACTCACTAAACTGGGGTGATATATGTGGGTCTTACTCTAAATTTACCCATGTGGAAAGAGAGACCTTAGAGACTGGTGTATAAGGAAGTCTCCAATCTGGTGACGAGTGGAAACAGACCAACATCCTACTTTCCCATCCTCTTTTTCCCTTGACCTCGCTGCCCTACAATGAGATATCCCCAGAACCCATTGTCATCTCCTCTTTGTGGGACAAACATGAGTCTATCTTGGCCCAGTACTCCCAAGGAAAGCAGAATATAAAAAAACATTTCCTCTGTCTCGCCAGATGGCTTCAGGATAAAATTCTTCCCCAAACTAAATGTTAGAGTTCAGTTGAGTGTTTCAGGGAGGGCAAGAAGAAACAAGGAGAAGTATCTAATCCTCCTCTTCCCCTAACACACCACTTCATCCAAGCTTGATGTGAGCAGGTCCTGCCAGGGCAGGCAAGATTGTTGAGCTGAAATCAAGAGGATGGGTCCTTGGCAGAGAAGACCCTTTTAAGGATGAAGAGTGGATGTGGGGGAAATACACAGTCCACAGACCTGAGGTTCCAGGCTGGAGGTTCTCATTTTCCGTACTTCCTGAGGAGGTGGCAGGGCAAAATATGGAATAAACTGAAGAATACTGAGCCCCGTCCAACCTGTCTGGGAACCCACAGTGGAAAGTAATGGGGATAATTACATTGGGACAGTCCCGACTTCTTGAGATCAATGCATACCTCTGTGCTTGCCTGCATACTTTGTACAACTTTTCATTTTGAAAAAATGAACAGTTAGCATCAAGAATGGCTACTCATTCTTAAAATGTGTTGGAGAAACCAGAACTTGGAGCAGCCAGTGCAGGTGAGGGTGGGGATAATCAAGGAAAATAGCCTCCCAAGAGAAGCATGAAGGAACTGGATGTTTGGTCTCAAAGTTTGTTATACCAAACACTTGGGTATTTATGCTTGGTTTTCGTAATAGAGTTAACATTAAGTCCCTTGAGTTCGTTCATTCATAGGACATGCATTATGCTCCTATTTGACACCAAACACTGGGAAGGTCAAAAACGAATAAGACATGACTTCTGCACCTAAGGAATGCTAAAAATATTAACTTAATCTCTGATCAAATGAGACTGAATTGCTGAATAATATTGAGAAACATTCAATTACTTAAAAAGTAACAACACATACACGCAATTAGTGGCAAAATCTCCTTTTAGCACCTTTATCCAATGCAGCACTGACCTCTCCTGAGAATTTCCTGTTAGTTCTTGATTTGCCTACATCTAGTTAAATTTATAAGTAGGATGTTAGAACAGACTGGAGACCTAGGATACTAGCTGCTACAATCCTCCCTTAGATGATTCATGTAGTTGAAGGCAGAGAGGCTCATAGAAAAGTGGATGAAACAGCTTCCTGAATGGCTTTTCAGATTCAGTGTCTCCCACTTCATGGGTTGGCAGTGTCTCCCACTTCATGGATTAGCAGTGTCTAGGATAACTTGATTTTCGTAAGACGAAACTTCAATTGTAAAAATCTCATAAGTAACAGAAGACCTTCAATGGATCCCCAGTCCTATCTTGATCAAATGAAAATTATCTAGTGAAAATGGATGCTTAAAGTTTCCTCACAAGTCTTTATTCTTTCTCTGCTCTGTGCTTTCTCTCCTGAAATTGCTGTTGCCTAAAATAGTTACATTAACTACCCACTCTGAAGATCATATTTATTTTTCAAAACCTATTTTTCTTTTCCTGGGATTCAAATCTTTACTCTCTTTTCTGGATTCCCAATAGTATTATGTTCTTGCTTTGACATCAAAGATCTTCACCTCAGTAAGGATGATGTCTTACGTGTCATTGCTTGTTGTGGAATCTGACATAGAGCTTTGATCATCTATTTGCTCAGGAAATGTTTCTTGAACAGAGATATCCATAGGCCCACAGCTCACTCGTGGCAGGACCAAATTTAGAACTTAGGTATCTTTACTCTTACCCTTGTGCTTTCTCCTACATCCATTGACTCCTAGTTCATCAATCTGTAGGGCTCATTTGAAGTCCTGACCTACTCATCTCATTGTCTATATTTCTTGATTTGAGAAACCTACTGGTTTAAGATTCTCTGGAAATAAGTATTTCCTGTTTCGAACTGAGTTGAGGGGACATAGTGGAAGCTTATTGCCTATTTGCTAATGACACTTTGCAGAATTCCGAGAGAAACTGAGTCTTTGAAAGCACAGACTTCTATTTAGATGTTGGTTTTAACTGTTTCTTTTCTTGCTCTTCTTTATCCATTTTCCCTACTCTTTCTCTTCTCCCTTTTTCCTCTCATCTTTTCTGCAAATCTCTATCTATGTCTGCTAAACAAGAGACAGTCTAGGTGGTTGTGATTTCACAGATATTGATGGAGCATCTACCTGTCCTGAAGATACACATCTGCACACCAGGTCTGCAGACCCTCAGTGTAGGACACCTAAAGTGGGCTCAATGGGGCATTCAGGGAAACCTCTGTGTGGAGGCTGAGTCTAGAGGCACCCAACCTGAGTTACATCTAGGAACTGTGGCTTTGCATCAGGATTCTCACAACTTCATCATACCGGGAAGTCTAGGAGGACAAAACACAGCAAATGGATTGAAGGTTTTCCTGCCTCATTCTGACCAGGAAAGGACAGACAGACTAGGAAAGAACAAAAGTTCCCAGAGCCTGGTCATGCACACATGGGCCCGACAATCCTTGGATGCTGGAGTGAGCTGCTTTCAGCTCTCCCACTCCCACTCCAGGTTCTCCCCTACCCCTCTGGCATCTCCTGTTTTCTCATTTCTTTTCTTCTCTCTCTGCCTCCCAAGCACCAGTGTTCTTCAAGTGCTGTGTTCTCCTCCCCCTTTTACAAATTTGTTCTCAAAGAACTCATCCACTCCTGTGACTTCCATTACATGCTGTTGTGCCTCAAATCTGAACCTCTCCAGAGCTCTAAGCCTAACTGACTAATGGACATTGCAACTGAATTTCCCTCTCAAATAGGAAACAAAGTCTCATATTCCTGGCCTGTTCCCTCTCCTGTGTCTCCCATCTTATTAAGTCACGCAGTTGATGCACTCAGTCTCCAAGCCAGCAATCTACCAACATCCTAGATTCCAACCTTACTGTACTCCTCCTTAATAGTTACTAAATACGGTTGATCACTGTTTCTAGAAACCAGTTGAAGCCAGCACCTTGACTTGGTTCTCACTTGTTTCTTATATTCTTCAGACCCTTTCAGTCCTGTCTGCAACTCTAACGATAGCTTCCTTACCTGATCTTCCCACTAACGTGACTATGAATGAATCCTTTAACCTCTTTGCCGTTTCTTCATATAAAACATGAGGGCATTGGACTACATCTCTGAGAGCTTTCTTAGCTCTGATATTCATTTATTTGTCAGCTTGCAAATATCACAGGCCCCAAAGTAAAAATCTGAATTTTCTGCCCTTTCACTCATTCCCCACCTCCCAATAACCTTTTCATTCTTCCTCCTCCTCCATTCTGCTAAAGGAGATTTTGATTGCAGTGTGGCAGCCCTAGAACCCAAACCGTTAGCCAGGATATGATTTCCCAGACATTCCCAAGGGAGACGGTCTCGTGTCCTTTCCTTCTGTTGTCACAGCAGGGAAGGGAGTTGCCTGGAGCCAAGGCTTACAGAGTGGCCATTGTTTTTATTTTATCGACACATTGTTTTGGGGTGCCATTCTTCCACTCAGCAGAGGCAGATAACATTGACAGGAGATTTTAAAACACTTTTTTTTCCTGCTGCAGATTAACTAGATGGTGAATATCAATTTCTTGTCCTCATCCTACGTTCATCACCATCTCTTCAACCAGAATGCCAGGCTCAATGAGGTGACTCCTGAGGCTTGGTGTTGCCCCGAGGACCAGGGCTCCTTTTGTCTTAATTTAGAAGCTTCACTAAAGGGACACCAAGGGGGATGGTGAGATGGTACACCTGCTGAGAGCTGGTGAATTCACCATCATTTTTGAAATAGCACCCTCCTCTCAACCTGTGAGTAGCTGCATTCTTCTTGGCTCCACTCAGGCTGGGCAGTGATAGGGAAGATCTAAGACTTTCATTCTCCAGCTTCCCAGTGTTAGCATTTGCCTCATATTGCCTCGTGTCATACAATATGAATGGACAGAGTTCGTCTTCATCATCTCCCATCACCTTTCTCTTTTCTACAAAAATTATGATGAAATGACTTTTTTCCTTTCATATACTTTGCGTGTTTGTGTGTGTGTGTATGTGTGCATGTGTGCATGTGTGTGTGGTCCCATCTTCCTACAGTCTAGAGGCTGCTAGGGAAGGGAGAGAGAAACGCAAGTGCGTCCTGTGCTGATCCTTGTTGAAATTTCTGGTAAGAAGCTGAAAAAGACTATTCAAAGGATATTAAGACATCTCTGAACTTTATATGAATTTTAGAATGTGAAAAGGAATTTGAACTTATCTATGCTCTCTCCAATTGCACCTGCCATTTTACAGGTATGGAAAATAACACTTTCAGCAAATTAGCAGTGCACTACCAATCCTGTGTACTTTCCATTACAACCTGCTTCCCAATTGCATGTGGATTTCCTTATTCCACAGAGCCAGGCAGCATCAACATGTGGCTTCAGAAATGCTGCTAAATCCTGAATAAACCAAAGTGAATATGCAAGGTAGTGTTCAAGATCTTTTACTCCTAAACCCAGATGCAATGCTTGTGTTCAACCCTAGGCTCTAGGGTTGCTTCAGTGCTTCCCCAACTTTCTCTTTATAAGTAGGGGAGGAAATGTGGGGCTAACAGAGACATTTTCATGGTCCCTGGCCCCCACCAAGCCCCCTCACTGACTCTTAAAAGATGGGAGTGTCTTTGTGTGTATGGAGCAGAGAAAGACTTTCCTCAATTTTGGTCATCAGGGTTTGTCTTGGATGTAGAAAGAGTGGACGAGGCCTCAGTTGGAGTGAATTCATAGAGGACTGGGAGGGTTTTCTTTTTCTTCCCACAAACCACAGTTTAAGTTACATTTCATCAGTAGAATTCCTCTAAGATAAAATATTGGGAAACATACCAGTTTAGGAGTCATAACACCTAGTTTCCAAGCCTGATTTTCCTTCTGTAACTTAAAACCTCATCCATACTTTCATTTATTTAGGAAACAAAATAGTCATTGAGCTACTATATGCCTAGTACTATTCTAGGTGCTGAGTTTTCAGTGTAGGATAGTGCAAATTTCCTGTTTCCATAGGTCTTACATTGTAGTGGGTAAGTCAATAATTGTCACATAAATATATAATGTAATCATATCAAATGTTATGAAGAAAACAAAAATTGAATAAGGCAATAGAGAGTACCATACAAGAGGGTATGTTTGTGTAAGAGTGTGTTATGGTGCTTTAAAATATGTCCACAAATTCTTTTACACTCTCTCCTGTAGGTGAAGCCTAATTTCCCTCCTCTTGAGCAGGGGCTGGACTTAATGACTCACTTCTAAAAAGTAGAATGAAGTTGAAGTGAGAGGGTATGACTTTGAATAATAAAGTCATTGTGTCTTCCACTGGTTTTTCTTGGATTATTTGCTCTGGGGGGAGTTAGTTGTCATGTTGTGAGGACACTCAAGCAGCTTAAGAAGCTCATGTGGCAAAGACCTGAGGCCTTCTGCCAACAGCCATGTAAAGGAGCCGTCTTGGAAACCAATTCTCCAGCCTCGGTCAAACCTTTGGATGACCGCAGTCCCTACTGACATCCTGACTGCAACTGAATGAGAGACCCTAAGCCAGACCACCCAGATAAGCTGCTCCTGGATTCCTGACTGAGAAAAACTGTGAGATACTAAATATTTGTTGCTTAAAGCCAGAGCTTTTGGGGATGATTTGTTAAATAACAGTAAATAACTAATGTATGTACTCTAGGGGAGCTCTCTCTGGAAGGTAATAATTGAGTAGAGACCAGAAGGAGAAGAGGAAATAAACCAGGTAATAATATGTATGAAGAGAGATTGAAGCAGAAGGAATAGAACTGGAAAGGCCTTGTGGTAGGAACATGCTTGGAGTTTTCAAGGACGTGTCAGGAAAAATTGTCCAAGATTTGGAAATGGGAAAGATAATACTGAGTATCCTTTCAGTGGACAGCTGGGAATTGTCTAGGGTATTTTCTGGAGATTATCTGATTATACTGAGATATTCCTCTCTGACTGAATTCCTATTGCCCAAGTTATTTTATAATTCTGTAGAGGCAGAATTCAACTTGTAGAAAACTGAGAGTGATGTAAGTGATTCTTTCCAAAGCAGTATAACGAATTTTGTCCAGTACAGATACAACTGAATTCTACCCTATAGAAAATATGGCCCCAAACAAGCAGCTTTATTGAGATAAAATGTTTTATACCATACAACTCACTCTTTTAAAGTTTACTATTCAATTTTTTTAAAGTATATTTACAGGGTTGTACAAATATCACTACAATCTAATTTTTGTCCACCTTCTAAAGAAACCCCATTAATAGATACTCCGTATTCCCTTCCATCACTCCCTTTCCCCCTAGGAGCCCTAAGCAACGACTCATCTACTTTCTGTCTTTATAGATTTGCCTATTCTGCAAATTTCATATAAATATAATCATACAACTTATGGTTTTTGCAACTACATGTTAGCATATGTTTTCAAGGTTTATCCATGTTGTAGCGTGTATTAGTACTTCATTGTTTATTGATAAATAATACTCAGTTGTATGGATATAACACATTTTGTTGCTCTCTTCATTAGTTGATGGGTATTTGGGTTTTTTTCTACTTTTTGGATAGTATAAGTAATATTTCTATAAACATTCACAAATAAGTTTTTGTGTGAGTGTATGTTTTAATTTCTTTTGGGTGTATACTTAGCAGTGGAATTGCTGGGTCATATGGTAGGTCCATGTTTAATATTTTGAGGCACTATCAAACTGTTTTCAGAATGGTTGTGTCATTTTATATTTCCTCAGTGTATGAGGATTCTAATTTATCCACATTCTTGTCAACACTTATTATCATCCATCATTTTGACTATAGCCATTTTAGCTGCTGTGAGGTATCTCATTGTGATTTTAATTTGCATTTCCCTAAGAATTAATAATGTTGAACATCATTCCATGCACTTAGCCATTTTAATATTTTTTCTTGGAGCAATGTCTATTTAAATCTTTTGCCCATTAAAAATTTTGTCTTTTACTATTGAATTTTAAGAATGTATATTCTGATGATCAATTAATCTATGACAAAGAAGGCAATAATATACAATGGAGAAAAGACGTGCTCTTCAATAAGTGGTGCTGGGATAACTGGACAGCTACATGTAAAATAATGAAATTAAAACATCAGAGAAATGCAAATTAAAACCACGATGAGATATCACCTCACACCTCTCAGAATGGCTATCATCTGTAATCAAATAACAAATGTTGGCAAGGATATGGAGAAAAGGGAACCCTTGTGCTGTTGGTGGGAATGTAAATTGGTGTGGCCACTGTGGAAAACAATATGGAGGTTGCCTAAAAAACTAAAAATAGAACTAACATATGACCCAGAAATTCTACTCCTGGGTATATGCCCCCAAAAAACAAAAACACTAATTAAAAAAATTACATGCACGCCAATGTTCAGGGCAGCATTATTTATAATTGCTAAGATATGGAAGCCACCTAAATGTCCAAGATAAAGAAGATGTGGTATATATATATACACAATGGAATAATACTCAGCCATAAAAAAGAATGAAAATTTTGCCATTTGGAACAACATGGACAAACTACTATGTATAAAATAAATAAGCTACAAAGATATATTGTACAACATAGAGACTGTAGCCAACATTTTTAATTGAAATATAGCCTTTAAAATTGCAGATTGTTATGTTGTACACCTGAAACTTATAATATTGTACATCAACTATACTTCAATTTAAAAAAAGAATGTATGTGTATATATTCTGGAAAAAAAGTCCCTTATCAAATATATGACTTACAACTATTTTCTCCCATTATGAGTGTTGTCTTTCACTTTCTTGATGGTATTTTTTGCAGAATAAAACTTTTTAGTTTTAAATTTAATTTATCTATTTTTTTCTTTTGTTCTTTGTGCTTTCAGTGTTATTTCAAAGAAACCATTGTCTGACCCAAGACCATGAAGGTTTACTCTTATAGTTTCTTCTAAGAGTTTTAATATTTTAGCTCTTACATTTAGATATAAGATCCATTTTGATTTAATTTTGTGTATGTTGTGTGGTAAAGGTCCAAATTCATTGTTTTGCTTGTGGATATCCAGTGGGCCCTCCACCAAGTGTTAAAAAGACTGTTCTTTCCCCACTGAATTATTTTTGCATCGTTGTTGAGCATCAATTGATCATAAATTTATGGGTTTATTTATGGAATCTCAGGCCTATTTCATGGATCAGTATGTCTATTCTTGTTCCATTCTCATACTTTCTTGGTTACTATAGCTTTAGAGTACGTTTTGAAATTGGAAAATGAGTTCTCTAATTTTATCCTTCTTTTTCAAGACTATTTTAACTTTTTTGCATTCCTTGCGTTTCTATATGAATTTGAGGATTAGCTTGTCAATTTTTGTAAAAGGGCATCTGGTGTCTTGATAGTAATAGTTTCAAATATGTAGATCAAACTGGGGAGTAAAGTCATCTTAACAGTAGTACATTATCTGATGGGTGACCATGGAATATCTTCCCATTTATTTACATGTTCCTCAATCTCTTTCAATGATATTTTGTAATTTTCCATGTATGTCTTGTTTTTATTAAATGTATTACTAAGTATTTTTAATACTATTGTAAATAGAATGGAATTCTTAATTTCATTTTCAAAATTTTCACTGTTAGTGTATAGAAATACAAGAGAATTTTGTATATTGATCTTGTATCCTGCAACCTTGCTGAACTCATTTATCAGTTTTAATAGTTTTTAGTGGATTTCTTAAGAGTTTCTATACACAATATCATGCTATATGCAAGGAGAGAGAGTTTTACATCTTCCTTTCCAATCTGGGTGCCTTCCCCCAGCCCTGCCCTGTTTTTCTTGTCTAATTTCCCTGGCTAGAACTTTCATTATGATGTTGAAGAAGTTGCAGGAGTGGACCTTCTTGTCTTGTTCTTGATTTTATGGTGAAAGCATTCAGTCTTTTAATATTAAATATGATAGCTGTGGGTTTTCCATAGGTGGTCATTATCTCATTGAGGGAGTTGCTTTCTTTCTGGTTTGCTGAGTATTTTTTATCATGTAGAGTGTTGAATTTTCATCAAATACTTTTTTCTATATCCATTGAGATGACCATATGGCTTTGTCCTTTATTCTATTAATATGGTATGCATTACATTAAGTGATTTTCAGATGTTAAACTAATCTTGCATTTCTGAGAGAGGTCCCTCTTGGTTTTGGTTTATGTTTTTTATGTTACTGTCAGAAATATTGAAGTAAATTTGTTAATAAATGCAAAACTGGTTAATATTGTATGAGGCAACAAAGTATAATGTTTGAATCGATAAAGTTGACATGCATTTATGGAGAGTACTCAGATTGCTAAAGTCAGGAATGAAAGAAGAGACATCACTACAAATCTTATATAAATAAAAAGATTTATAAGGGAATATTTTTTATGTTACTTGATTTGATTTACCAGTGTTTTGTTGAGTTGCTGTTATTGTTATTTTTGGTGTCAGTATTCATAAGGGATATTTGTCTGTTGTTTTATTCTCTTATGGTGTCTTCATGTGTGAAGACCTAGTAATAATGAACTCAAATGTTGAATTGAGAAATGTTCTCTATTTTTGTATTTTTTGGAAGGGTTCTGAAGGATTGCTATTAATTCTTTGAATATATGGTAAGTTTTTAAATTACTATTTCAATTGTTTTTCTTGTTATAGATCTATTCATATTTTCTGTATCTCTTGAGGAAGTTTCTTTAATTTGTGTATTTCTAGGGATTTCTCCATTCCATGTAAGTTATCTAGTTTGTTGGTATACAGTTGTTCATAGTATTCCCTTATAAATCTTTTTATTTATATAAGATTTGTAGTGGTGTCTCTTCTTTCATTCTTGATTTTAGCAATCTGAGTACTCTCCTGGATAAATGCATGTCAACTTTATTGATTCAAACATTACACTTTATTGTCTCATACAATATTAGCCAGTTTTGCATCCATTAACAAATTCACTTCAATATTTCTGACAGTATATGTACACATATATCTCTGTTCTTAAAATTCTCTTTTGAACCAATCTTAAGAGCTTACTGGTTCTCTCATTAATTAGTGAGTTGAATAAAATATTTTATATCTTGATTTTATATATTTATTAGATGACGTTTTTAAACTTTGGAAAATTATATGTTAACAGAAAGTATAAAAAATCAATGAAGAATCAGAGAGTGGTGGGAAATGAGGTTGGAGAGAAAGATATAGGACAGATCACATAGGTCCTTGAAGGCCATGCTGAGGACATTGGTTTTTACTCTGAGATGAAAAGTTATTGACATCACCTTAGACAACTCCTTTTTCACCTGGGACCACAGCTATCTGTAATATGTCTCTATGCTACCTCACAGGATGACTGTGAGAATTGTATGAGATTACAGAGTTGAAAGTTGCATTGTTATTCTTAGAACTCTGTCAAGTTATGAGGTTACTTTTCAGGCACTCATGACTGGGTCTAAATTTTTTTCAAATCCTTACCTATTGACAGATTCCTAAGGAAGAAAAACATAGGGAATTCCACAGAACTGGACCCTGGATCCTGGGAAAGGCAATCTTGTCCATGAAGATGTTGGGGATTCATACATTAATATAAGGTAGGTCATTAAATCCCCAAAACAACAGGAGATTGGGGCTGGGGAAATTTGAGGGCTCAGAAAGCAGGCTTGGCTTATCTAGTCATCTCTGGTTGGGGCTGGTTCTGGGTGATTGAGGGCTAAGACGGTAGAGAGGCAAGTCTGAGACATGGACAGACAGGTCAAAAGAGAGAAGCTGGGGTGTATTAAATGAGGATGACAGAAAGCCTCAGATTTCAAAGGTCAGAAGTTGAGCTTGAAAAGGAAAGCAAATGCTAGAAAGTGACTAATCTACAAAACATGTTCAGGACATGAGGGTATTATGGTTCTTGGGACTGAGAGACAAAATCCAAAAGGAAGGATAGCATAGAAAACCAGAGGGAGAAAACATCCCTTCAGAATATTTGCCTCGCACAAACTCTCTCCTTAGCCTGCATGCCAGGTTATTCATAGATGGGAAAATGAATTAGATGAGTATCTCCATCATTTGATTTATTTTTATTTTTATTTTATTCTACCCCTGGCTTGACCTAAATCTTAAACTATTCATGGAGATTTAAAACTCTATTCTAGCACTCAAAATCTTCCTTGGAAAACTTTTGCCAATTGTATAACTTCAATTACTGTTGTCATGCTAATTCCTATTTTCTCTTGTCTTTTCCTCAATAGTTCTGCAGCCTGCCTTTTCAGAGTCCAGCTAACATCCTGAGAACTAGATGAATTTCAAGGCAGGTCTAGCAGGCTGAAACAGGTGGGCTTTCAGGAGAGGAGAATACTCTCTGGAAATGATCTGACCACACAATCCTGGTTGCTTGAGGTGGTGGATACCTGGGTACAGGGAGCTATAAAGTGTGTTCTTCAAAGATTTTCTTTTCTTCCTCTTTCTCTATTTTCAATTAAAAGTAGAAATCCCCAGGAAAAAAATCATATAAACATAAGGGTAGAATTAAGATAACTGCATTCCTTTTGCCTAGGAAATTTTCCATGACGAATGAAGAGCTCTCTAGGCCTTAGTGAACAAGGTCAAGAGCTGGCTCTTTAAGGAAGACCTGCTTTTCCAGAGCTGAGATTGGGGTTTAGGGCTGAGAACCTTGAGATAGAAAACCTGTTTCTAGAAAAGGGAAACCAATGGTCAGTGCTGATTTCTCCGAAGAGGTTTGCTGCTCCTTGGAGGTTTCAGAGCTGTTAGTGGATGTTGTATGATTGATTTGGGGCCTCTCTCCCAGTGGCCCTCTAAAGGTGACCTGACCATTCATAGCTGCAGCTGTGAGGGCTAAGAACACTTTGAATAAAGGGTACAATGCTCATCCCAGATGGAAACAAAGCTTGTATTTCTCCATTTGCATTCAAGAGTGAGCAAGCATCTAAGTAATGTAATTTGGAAGTCTTCATGGAAGAAAGGTATCAGAAAACTTGGGTCCCAGATCTGGCTCTGTCACTCTCACTTAGAGAGTGCAAATGGTGTCCAGGCTTACCTGGCTAGCCCCACAACCAGTGAAACTGGCAGGAGTCAAACCATAATTTCAAGTTCTTTCCAAATTCTAATATTCTGTGTCTGAGGGTTATGGAGACCCCTAGAATGTTCCTGAATGTTCACTTGCTTTCTCTAATTTACCTTTTATGTTCCTTCTCCTGTAGCAAGCTCTTTAGAGGGCTTGTTCTAACAAAATTAGGAAGCCACTGATTAGCAGATAAAATAAACATTACCTGAGGAATCTTACTCCATTTTATTTATGGCATACTCTTAGTTTTGAAATAAAGTAGGGATAGAAAAACCTAAAACACAGGATGTTTGATACCTAGGAATGTCAGGTCCAAAGGGCATACTAGAATGAAATCTTACACAGTAGAAAAACCATGTGTCTGGAGGTGAGATAAGTAGAGGAAAAGTGGTGAAGTCCATCTTTATAGCTGTGCTCATTGCATGCTAATGCAGAGATTCTAGTCATCAAGGAAAGAGATACAAATGGAAGCATAGCTGGTTTGTATGGCTTCTGTATGGTTTTTAGGACCTTTGGCCATCACTCTAAGAGGTGAACCTCCATTTGGGCTACACTGCTGCCAAGAAGCAAATAGAATCCTGAACCCATGGTTGAGATGTTTGACCACTGCAGTCTGGAAAGTTAATGGGAGTGGATTACAGTGCCATATACGTTATTAAAATGAAAATAAAAAAGAGAAAGAAAAGGAAGAAGAGAATCATTCTATCAAAACAGGGTAGTTCTTTATCAACCCTTCAGAAACTGTGTTTCATCTTTTAAATAAACAACTTTATACCCCTTGGTATCTTTCTCACCAATTCTTAAATACTGTTAATCATTCCTGAATATAGCCAAGGTCTTAGTACCATATTTGTTTAAAATATTCCTTTCTACTCACACTGAACCCTTTCTTGAAGTCCAACTTCTTAGAAACTTGTCTGTTTCCCTGAAACTTTTGGCCATATTTCCATAAAAATAATTTCAAAAATTTTCAAATATTTGGCAGTGGTAACCCAGAAGGAGTCCAGCGATGGGCAAAGCTGGAGGGTCATGACTAAACTTTCTTAGGACTCTTGGTTTCCAAACAGTCCAGGAAGGCAGAAAAAGAGAAGCTAGCATCCTGCCTTCCCCACTTATTACTTTGTTTTCTTTTTTTTGCCCCTCTTCACTCACTTCCTTCTTCAATAAGTATGTGGCACTAATACAAATTGCTATGTTGGCATTACTGAAATGTCATAGGACTATCTAGTATTTCTGGTTCCTCAGGGGTTAATTAACTCTGAGATGCCAACAGGATGTATTCAAATCCTTCTCCCATTCACTTAGGCTATGGCTTTTGGCCCAGAAATTCCCACTCTCACTTTCCCACTCGTGGTTTAGGGTAGGCAACGATGCCAGTGAGTTGAATTAGACGGAGGTGATAGGGACTAGAGACTGCTGGGAGAAGATTTTGGAGACAGATGACCTAGTCAATGATAACCCTTTTAAGAATATGTACTTTACATGCAGCTGTTTGGACTGGAAGAAGTATAAAGAATTCCTGTGAGTAAGCTGGTTCTAAGAATTCTCCAATCCCTACGGGTGTGCAACTCCTGCAACTCAGGTAGACCTGAGAGGGAGGGTGCAGAGCAGCATGGAAGACTCAGGACCACTGATGGGTGGCTGGATCCCCTTATTAGAATGTGACAGATGGAACGGGAGATGTTGACCATAAAGGCAGACCACAGAATAGATTCCCCTGGGATGGATTTAACTGGGGGTTTTAACCAGAAAACTAGTCATAAAATTGTTAAGTAGAAGATTAAAAAATATAATTAGAAGTCAATCCTGGTTTTAGAAGCTATGAATAAAACAACCCATAGGCCAAACTGGAGGGTAAGGCAGAAGCATAACGTAGAGCATAAGGTGAACATGTGTTGCACCTGTCATATACCTACCCCATTTGTCCACACTGGGCAAGAGCAGCTCTCCATGCTTCAAATTCTCAGGAAAGAGTAAGGGAGATGAATGAGTCAGGATATAGGACAAGGCTATGTTTCTGGAGAATTTGACCTTTGAGGTTTCTGGCGTGAGTACTCTCTTGGGGATCATCTTATATGATTAAGTTTTTCCCACTTCCAGCTAGAAACATCATAGTTGCAACTCAAGGGTAGTATCACAGAATGTCTAATCTTCCCAGAGCATGGATCGAGCAGCTCCTAAGTTCTGAGTTACAACTCTGGAGATTGCCTTGTGATGGCAGTGGTAGAAGGGGGAGGGAGGTGTCCAAAGAAATGTCAGTTACCCAAGTGATGGCAAATAAAAGGATGTGATCCCAAAATACACACCAGAAAATAAGCTAGTGTCTGCAGGCATAATCAAGTGGTATGGGTTCTGACATCTTCTACGTGTTTTATACCATGGGTATAACTGACAAACAAAAATTATTTCTGAATCCCATTGACTGGTTGGGGTAGAGCACTAGATATTCTTCTACCTTATTGTTGCATCTTTTTTGAGGGGTTTGGTTTCTTTCACTCAGAACAATTATTTTGAGATTCATCTATGTTGTGGATTATATTGATAATTAATTCTTTTTTATTACCATTATATGTACAAGATATATCACATTTTGTTTAACCATTAACCCGATGAAGGACATCTAGATCATTTCCAGTTTGGGACAATTATAAAACAAGCTGCCATGTATACGTTTTTTGTGTGAAGATTGCTGGGTTTTATGATAAGTGTATATTTAACCTTTTAAGAAACTCTTAAATTGTTTTCCAAAGTGGATATACCATTTTGCATTACTACCAACAATATATGAAAGTTACATTGCCCCAGATCCTTTCCACTACTTGGTATGAGTCAATGTATTAAATGTTAGTGATTCCAGTAAATGTGCAATAGTATCTCATTGTCGTTCAACTTGCATGTCCCTAATAAACAATGATGTAAGCATCTTTTCATGTGCTTATTTGCCAATCAAACATTTTCTGTAGTGAGTGTCTGTTTAAACCTTTTGCCTGTTCTTATTGTTGTTGTTGGGGGTATTTTTGTTTGTTTTTTTGCTTTCTTATTATTGAATTTTGAGAGTTCGTTATAAATTGTGGACACAACTTCTTTATCAGATATATTTTTTGCAAATATTTCCTCCCAGGCTATGTTTGTCTTTTCATTCTCTTAACAGTGATGTTTGAAGAGCAGAAGTTTTTGATGAAGTTCAATGTGTTAATATTTTCCTTTTATGTATTATGCTTTAGGTGTAGTAACAGAGACATTTTTGCCTAATCCAAGTTCACAGAAATTTTCTCCTATGTTGTCTTCTAAAGGTTTTATGGTATAATTTCTACATTCTACGATCCATTTTGAGTTAATATTTGCCTATGGTGTGAGATATGAATTGAAGATCATCCTTTGGCATATAGATATCTTTGGTTATTCCAGCATATTTTTTGATGCTTACCCTTTCTATATTAAATCATCTCTGCGCCTTGGTAAAGAAAAGAAAATCAAATGTGCATGTCTGTCTGGGTCTATTTTTTAACTCTTCTTTTCCCTTGATTCTTTTTATTGATCTTGATGCCAGTATTATGCTGCCTTTATTACTGTAGTTCTTATAATAAGTTTTAAAGTCTAGTAGTGTCAGACACCCAACTTTGCTTTTATTTTTCAAACTTGCTTTTATTGTTCTAGGCTTTTTGAATTTTCATATGAATTTTAGAATCAGCTTGTCATATTGTCAAATAAAACACCTGCTGAAATTTTGATCAGTATTGCATTGAATCTATAGATCAGTCTGAGCAAAACTGATATCTTAACAATATATGTTCCAATTCATGAACAAAATATATCTCTCCATTTCTTTAGGTCTTCTTTAATTTCTCTCAGCAATGTTTTGTTGTTTTCAGGGTATAGGTATTTCACATCTTTTGTCAGAATTATGCATAACTATTTGATTTTTCAAAATTGTGAGTAATATTGTTTTTAATATCAATTTTCAATTGTTCCTTGCTAGGATATAGAAATACAATTGATTTTTTTGTAGATTTCATCTGATTTTATACCCAGACAATCATAGAATCTGTAACTGAAGTAAGTTTTACTTCTTTCTAATATAGATTTTTTTCTTGTTTTTGCCTAATTTTCCTGACTGGAAGCTGCAGTACAATGTTAAATAGAAATGGTGAGAGCAGATACCATTTGTTTGTACCTGATCTTAGTGGGAAAATATTTATTCTTCCACCATTAAGTATGATTGAGGCCGTTCCCTTCTATTCTTAGCTTGCCGAAAGATGTGTGGGAGTTTTAATTTTAATTTTTAGGCAGAACCGGATATTGGATTTTGTCAAATGCTTTATTGTATCTATTAGGATGATCATTTTTTTCTTTTAGCTTGCTAATATAGAGAATTACATTGATTTATTATCAAATGTTTATCAAAATTTGTATTCCTGGAATAAACCCTGTTGGTCATGTGCCATATTCTTTATACATATTGTTGGACTTGGTTTACTAAAATGTTGTCTAGAAGCTTTGCATCTATGTTCATGATGGCTGTTAGTCTGGAGTTTTCTTCTCCTATAATGTCTTTGTATGGTTTTTGTATCAGGGTAATTCTGGCTTCATAGAAAGAGTTGGAAAATAGTCTCTCCTGTTTAAGTTTCTGGGATTGTTTGTATAGAATTGGTAACTTTTTTTTTTAGCCGAGGTGCGAGGCATGTGGGATCTTAGTTCCCCGAACAGAGATCTAACCCACTCCCCCTGCAGTGGAAGTGCAGAGTCTTAACCACTGGACCGCCAGGGAAGTCCCTAGAATTGGTATTATTTCTTCCTAAAATTAATTCACCAATGATGGCATTTAAACCTGGAGTTTTCTTTGTGGGAAGATTTTTAACTACAAATTCATTTTCTTTATTAGATATAGGGCTATACCTGTTAATGTGACCTGTTTTTTCTTGAGTGAACATTGATAATGTGTGTCTTTCAAGAAATGTATCCATGTCATTTAGGTTGTCAAATTATTGGCATAAAGTTATACATAATATTCCCCTATTATTCTTTTCATTTTTGTAGAATCTGTAATAATGCCATCTCTCATTCCTGATATTGATAATTCATACCTTCTCTCTCTCTCTCATTCTCTCTCTGATTTTTCCTGATCTGGTTAGAGGCTGATCAATTCTATTGATGTTTTTAAAGAACTACCTATTATTTCATCAGTTCATTTATTTTTCTAATAATTTACTCCTTTCCATTTCATTGATTTCTTCTTTGAACTTTATTATTTCCATTCTTTTACTTATTTTGGGTTTAATTTGCTCCTCTTTTTACAATTTCTTATGGTGGAAACTGAAGTAATTTATTTGAGATTTTATTTTATTTCTGTAATGTAGGTGTTTGGTGGTATATATTTCCTCCTAAGAACTACTTTAGTGACATACCGCGAATTTTGATTTTCATGCAGTTCAAAATACTTTCTAATTTCCCTTTTAAGTTCCTATTTAATGATCTGGTAATTATAAAAATGTGATAATTTGATAATTATTATGATGTAAATAAACAAAGCAATGGGATAGAAAATAATAGGAGATCATCTTTACTTTAGATTCGGCCATAAGGAGAGACTTCCTGGAGAAGGTGACATTCCACCCAAGACCAGAAGGGTAAGAAGGTATCAGCCAAATAGAGTTGAAGCAAGAGCACTGTAGGCATAGGGACAACAAGTACAAAAGCTGTGAAGCAGGAGAGAAGAAAAAAGAATCTGAGAAGAGGCAAGAGGTAAAAGAAAAATTGGCCTAAATTTTATCATTGAAGCATGCTACTTCCAAATACTACAAAGTACAAGAACAAGTAATAGCCATAAGGACTGAGGACTTCCATATTTGGTTTGACTACTGCTGTTCTTAGAGTCAGGGTAAAGGACAAAATAACCTCTGGAGAAAACTTGCTCTCCCAGTAATTCTATCCCTATTAAGTTGTTGAGATATTGCTCCATCCTTAGAATGTGCTGCTGTACATCCTTAATAAATTAAATTCTTTATTCTTGAAAGTTTGCCATGAGAGATCACCAGATTATTATTCTTTATTTCTTTGAAATGTTGGGTTTTTTTACTCTAAAGAAACTTTCCAGATTGACCTCAAATAACTGATTCATATCAAATATATTTCTTTGCCTTTTCCTTTGCTCTAGCCTCCCTGAATGGGGCTCTTTGATTTTTGGTGACAAGACTAAAATGATAAATCATGGACAGTCTGGTGCCATTCATTTTCAACTTTATTCTTTTTCACCACAAAGGATCTGTGATGGAAAATGTTCCCTATTCAGCCACAGCTGGCTCCAGGACCACAGTGAGTTAGTAAAAATCTGTTAAAGACAGACTGAAGACGTGCTTCCCTTAAATTATTTTTTCCAAGCTGGCTCACTGAGGAATTGTTCTCTGTATCTCTGGAAATCTTTTCCTGTAATTTTTTGTCCCCCCTGTCTTCCTCTGAGCTTTCATCGGTTCTTCCAATGCTGTCCTCAAGTGAATGATTCACATTTTGTATATTTCTCTCATGTCAGTCTTGGGAAAGTCTAGATAACATTCTATCTTCTCCCTTAATGGTGAGGACCCTGCCCTCAGGTTGTATTATCACAGGTGCCTTAGACCATCACTTCACCTTCCAGAAGAAGATCAGGGAGAACTCGGCTTTCATAATTTTTGTCCATCCTTCAGGACCAACCAAGAAGACTGTAAGATGGGATCAATCAGAGAAATCTCACCATGAATGCATTTCAAGAGGGGAAATTAGGAATTTTGTTCCACTTGATATGTCTCTGTTCTCAAGTGCAGATTGATATGGTTCTCTCCTAGTCTTTAAATATTCTGAGGAAAGTTCTTTCTAAAGTTTCTTTTTCTGGTTGTTTCTGTTTTCTCCATTCCTTCAGTTAGAAAATCCTTCCTGATAACTGAGAGAAGAAACTATTTTATTCCTCTCCCCACGTTTGCTCTTTGACTCTCAGAGAAGCAATATAATACTTCCGTCTTATCCCTCCAACTGCCTATTTGCTCTTCCCTAAAGGGGGTGGTGGTGGATAGTGAAGTTGACTGGTGAGGGCTTGACCTTCACTGAACCACATTTACTAGTGGGTGGAGTGACTGTGTTAAATGTTGCCCACAGTTTACACATGGTATTGTTTCTGTGTTTTCTCATGGGAATTGAGGGCTCATGGTCTTGGGTCTTCTCCTTGTGGTAAACTCCATGTGGTAAGTTCGCCTGGGCAAAGTCTCTCAGTATGGAGGGGGAAAAGAGGCTCTCTATGCTTTCTCTGTTTTCTAGCTGTGCCAGGGTGTAGAGACAAGCCTGTGGTCCTTGAAACTAGCTGGAAGGTGGATTCAGGTCAGACTCACAGATCAGCTGTTTAAACAGATGGCTCCTAAGACCAAGATTTGGGTAGCTGGAATAGGACGCCCCATTAAGCTTAAGGTCTAAGTCCTATTCTCCAAAGTTGTCTACAAATCCTACTTTCACAGAGTGATTGGGTACATCCTTCTTCACCAATAAACAGTCTGGTCCTTTGATCCTCATTTGGGTCTCATGAACCTTGTATCTTTTCTCTCAATGGGGCAGAGTCTAGAGGAAGAGTCTGTAGCCCCTATTCCAGCCTCCATCTAAATGTTTTATGTTAAATGTAGCCTTTTAAAATGAAAATGGGTTTTAAAGTAATGCCAATTGATTGTCTCCCAGAGCTCCAAATATTCTTGTTGTGTGTATATGTGTGTTTTACTACCTTTTGTGTTCATGACTGAAAAACTCAGAAGCAAAATGTTCATGCATCCAAAGAAATGGAGACCCAGAGAGGTGAGCTGCCTTGTGTAGAGTCATAGACACATTGTGAAGCCCTTTCTCTTCACATCATTCTTATGGTATCTTAGTTGGCACAATGTATTGACATTTTGTCTCCTTAATGCCAAAAAATAAAGATGCCATAATAAAGAGGTCAAAATTGCCTCAATTCCTTCTTCATGCTTATAAACCACTCTCTTGACTTTCCTTAGAGTTCCATGCCCCAAATCTTGGATAATAGTCCCAGGAACAAAATAAGTCCTGCAGGTCCTAGAGAAAATGGATTAAACCACTAGCTACATCATCAGCCAGTGTTGATGATCCAATTTCTTTTCTCTCTGTGGTTATCACCATTGATGTATACTCTGCAGATGGAATGGTGATTCCAGTCACAGGGGGAAAGACTTGGATGTGCTTAATTTCCTGCCACTCTCTGTGAGAAAGAGCTAATTTCATGTCTTGTGATCAAATAACTGTAACTTTGAAAAAGCAAAATGTATTGGAATAGAGATACTCAGGGTCTTTGTGTGGCTTGGAATATTGCCAGGGCAGCTATGGGGTCTGAGTGAGTGTTTTTATTTTATTCCTGCTTTATTGCCCTGCTTAATTCTCCCATTTCAAAATGTCGTGGAGTAGGCTGGTGTCATTTGTTTTCATAAATTAATGTCGATTGCAATTTATAGCCAGATGGGCCCTGAAAAATAAGAGGCTTGTGTGTCTTTTGGAGGGTTTAAAGAAAAGCAGTGGGCATGCTTGGGGTAAACTTTTGCACTTCAATGCTTCATTCTGCAGAGAGAGTAAATACTTGTGAAAAACCCTGTTTTATAACAGCTGGGCACAAAGGACTCCTTATTAGGATTACTTTTTGTTACTGCTTCTAATTCCTGTAGTCACTACAAAAAATATAAATATTATAATTCTTCTTACTGGGAAGCCATGTGTATGTTGGGGAACAACTTCACTTTGCCTGGAAATCAGAGGTCTAATGTTTGAATCCCCCGGATATTTCCACAGCCATCTGATGTGGGGTGGCCGGAAGTAGGGTACATATTGGATCATAGCACATGAAAGCTCTGACCCAGTATGTGTATCTCTTTTTACTACTCCTTCATAGGTCAGTGGGAAGAACTGGATCAGTAACAGGCACAGAGGAATGAAAAAAAAAAAACACTAGAGAATTTGATGAGTCTATGATTCTAAGAAATAATGGCTTGTGGGAAGCTGGAATCCAAGGTCGGCTTGGCAGCAGCCAAAGAGGAGGCTGCTTGACTGCTGTAAGCATTCAGAGACCACGTGCAGCTGGATGGTGCTTCCTCCCACAAGGGCACATGTCTTGGGATATGTGAGAGGCAGCACTAGAAGACCCCTTTTCTTAGCCCTGTTGGTATATAGCTAAGTGACAAGTCATAGATTCTCGGTTAATTTACTTTCCACTAAAACAAAGTATCTAGACAAGACAAGCTCCAGGGTCCGCTTGTTTCATGAAATGATAGTGGGATCAGAGTATTAATTCTCTTACTCAAGTAATTGGCATTTACATTCCTCTTAATAAACGTAACATTATCTAATGATCTTTACCCATCCAGTGCCCTTGCCATATTTTTGTAGACCCTTACAATGTGAAAAATCATTTTCATACATAAAACTTTGTGTGGTAGATAATACAGGAACAACAATTTGTCCCAGACCTGATAACTGAACTGGGATTTAAACCCAGTCCCTGGAAATGTTGTTGCTTTATCATTCAACAAAATCACCCCAATATATTTTTGAACACATACTAGATGCAAAGTACTTTTTTTTTTTTTTTAAACATCTTTATTGAAGTATAATTGCCTTACAATGGTGTGTTAGCTTCTGCTTTATAACAAAGTGAATCAGTTATACATATACAATATGTTCCCATTTCTCTTCCCTCTTGCATCTCCCTCCCTCCCACCCTCCCCATCCCACCCCTCTAGGTGGTCACAAAGCACCGAGCTGATCTCCCTGTGCTATGCGGCTGCTTCCCACTAGTTATCTATTTTACATTTGGTAGTGTATATATGTCCATGACACTCTCTTACCCTGTCACATCTCACCCCTCCCCTTCCCCATATCCTCAAGTCCATTCTCTAGTAGGTCTGTGTCTTTATTCCCGTCTTGCCACTAGGTTCTTCATGGCCTTTTTTTTTTTTTTTTCCTTAGATTCCGTATATATGTGTTAGCATACTGTATTTGTTTTTCTCTTTCTGACTTACTTCACTCTGTATGACAGACTCTAACTCCATCCACCTCATTACAAATACCTCCATTTCGTTCCTTTTTATGGCTGAGTAATATTCCATTGTATATATGTGCCACATCTTCTTTATCCATTCATCTGGCAAAGTACTTTTTTTAAGCAAAAGAAATGCATCAATGAACAGCACAGGTGCAACCCATATCCTCAGGTCGCTCACATCCTGTCGGGTAAAACAACACTGAATTATAACAGAACGTGATGTGTGTGATGGAAGGGGATGGGGACATCCAGCAGAAGAAATTAGCCCAGAGTAAAGGTCAGTAAAGACCTTATTGGAGAAGTGAAATTTAATTCTGCTCAAGAATGGAGTTGCTTTAGCCAGGCCAAAAAGAGAGTTAGGGAAAAATGTTCCAGGCAGTGGGAATAATATGTCCTTTGGATTAAGACAGGATTTCTCTAATAACATGTGTATGGGTTGGAAGAAGGAATGTAAGGAGAAGAAAAAGAGGGACCCAAGATAAACAAGGGGCAACTAGAAGATTATTTCCCACTGTGTTTACATATAAAATAACCTTTGAGATTTATGATCTACCTGAATAATTGCAGCTACCTCACGTCAAAATTGGTAAATTTTGAATAATTTAATAAGATATCAAATCAATATGTATACTGGGCAGTCCATGAAACTCTGAATGCCTGTCATATCCATAGCCCTCATCGATGGAAAGAGTCTGCAACAGATATTCTCTTTCCTAGAGGTCAATAAGGTATATACCAGGTGACCCTCAGAACCATGGAGACATCCGATTGGACCAGGGGTAGATGTCTGAGTCAATGATACTCAGAGAGGTGGCCCGGGGCAGAACTCTGCTACACAGAAGTGCACCAGACCGGATAATGACTGAGGGACCCAGTCAGTGTATTTGAAGGTAAAACAGAAAGACAAGGAGGCCAAGAGACCCTATTGCTCCTGAAAGCTATAGAAGCCATGAGTAAGAAGAAACCATGCAGAGTGTGCAGGAGATCAGAGAAAGAACAAGAGCAGGTAGCTGCAGTGCAAGGGAGCAGGGTTGGGGCGGGTGGAGGGTTAAAGCAGAAGCAGCAACTGAAAGAAGCAGAATTGTGGAAATTGGAGAATGACTGAGAAGCCATTTATTCAAAGTTAGAAAGCTGCAAGATGCCCATGATTTGGAGTGGATTTATGCACCGCTGTTGAGGGTGCTGCCAGAAACAGAGCAAATCTGACACAACTTAGTCAAATTAAAATGAACGTTACTCATATTTCCCAAGAGTTCACATAGGCCCATAAGGGGATGCGTGTGGAGATGTTCATTACAGTGTTGTTTGTAGTGACTGGCAGTTGGCAGCAATCTGGGACTGCATCAGCAGAGATTAGATAGGCAACGTATGGTCGGTATATGTCATGGAGAACTAAGCAACGTGAGATGAACAGCCCAGAGGAACTTCTAATAATATGGATGAACTTATAAATAGTGAAGGGTGAAAAAAATAAGAAATGGAAAGAGATATATGACAAAGTAGTATTTTTCAAGATGAAAAGTACATGCATTTAAAAAAATGCATGTTTTATGAGAACAGGTACAAACCAAAAGATACACACTAAATGCAAATCAGAGTGGTTGCTTAAGGGGTGGGAGAAAAAAAGACTAGGATGCAGGAAAGGGGATAAAGTAAATAAATAAGATAGAGAATAACCATGGCCTGAGGAACTCAATTTATTCAACTGACAAAAGGAGGAAAAGATGGAAAGGAGAAAAAGTGAGGAGCATGCAGTAAAGTTGGCGACAAGCAGACAAACAGTGTTTGGTCATATGACCCGTTATGGCTGCAGTAGCCTAAAAGGTGAGGAATGATTTCCCAGATCTCTGAGGCCTGGTCATGCAGCTGTGGAGTTTCCTGGACCTCGTTTATGCCACATATCTTTATAATAAACCCCAGTCGTCTGAGGTCATCTGAACAGGTCTCCATTCTTTGAAACCTTAAAGTGCCTAACAAAAGTTGTAAAATGGAATATAAATGACACATCAAGTTACTTTTGTAGGACAATTATTATGTACCTAGGCCCTATCCTAGGCTTTTTTGTATGTAAAACAGCATTTAATCCTAACAACAGCTGCATGTGTAGGTACAATTATTATCTTCATTATACAAATGAGGAAACTGAAGCACAGAGAGGTGAAGTCATTACGCAAGGTCACACAGCCAGTAGGTAGTAAGATGGGATTCAAAACCAGGCAATTTGCTTTCAGAGCCTGCACTTGTAACCACAAAGCATTATCACAAGGTGTTCTTGAGTAAACTCCATTTGAGTGGCTAGTTTTGCCCAATGTCAAGCTTGACTAACTTCTCAAAATTCTTAGAATTTTTTTTACTCTATAACCCCAGTAGAGGCAGTTAATAACACAGACTGACTGTGAAGTACTCAGATTTGGAGAAAGGAAGTTATCTCTGGCGTGCCATAACCATTTCCAAAACCATGATTTTCCTATTCCCTCCTGAGAGTTAACTCCTAGAACACTGGATTTGGAGTCAATGGTTTGTCTCTCCCGGGTCATCTGACCTTGGGTGAGTCATCAGGCTTTCTTAGCCTCAGTTTCCTCATTTGAAAAGCTGGGACTAATAACAGCTCTAACATCTTGTTATCGGCATCAAATGAAGTGATATATAGTAAAGAACTTTGAACATTGCACAGCCTGTGTTTGGTGCCTGGGACATAACATTTTAGGTGGTCCTTCAGGATCTTCTCTTCCCACACTGTGCCTTTTGTTGCATCTCAGTACCAGGTAGGATCCTGGGCAATGTGCTGCATGAGCTTCTACCTGAAAGTCAGGTTTTTGGTCACCACTACATCCATGGTACTGCTGTGCTTGGTAATAAACATACGTGGTGATTGAGTTTGGCCTCAGTGTTGCCTGTTTTCCAACCCTGCATGGGATAACTTGGCCTTCCTGGGTCTGTTTTCAACTTGATTAGCAATTGGAGCATCACAGGACTGTATTTCCCACTCTTACTCTCTCGTTTCTGCCAGGCTTCTGCTTGTTGAAAACTGTGACCATCCCAAATGACAAAATTTCTTGATCAGGCCTTCCCCGAGTCTCCTCCCCACGCTGGAATCTGATTTGTCCTTCCTTGGAAGTCCTTTAAAACTAGACTTGTCTCTTTCTTAGGAAGTACCGAATCATAGCCTTTGTTCTAGTGGTGAGTGTTCTTGTCTTTACTGTGCCCTGCTTAGAGTAGGAACTCTTAAGTGATTCTTTGCATGTTTTACCTTTATGTCCTCCCCAGCATGTAGCCTGGTGTCCTCCATGTATGGGACACATAAAAGATGCCCAGTGAATCAAAGAGCACAGATGTGTGCTCCAGCCTGGGCAAGCAAGAGCACTTGTATGGTCCAGGCTACCAACCCATCCTTCAGGTCACCCAGACTGCATGAAGTGGGGAGCCTTTGATGAGTCGCAGGTTCTACTGGTGTAAAGAAAGCTTCAGGGGACCAGCAGAAGCGTCTGAATCAGCTTTCAAGATTTCCATTGCTTTTTCTAGAATAGTCATGAACTTAGCAATACTTTACTGGTTCTAAGACATGGGGCTTTCAGTTACTACTATTCATTGTTATGAATCCATTCAGGAAACATTTACAAAGTACCTATTTGTATCAGACTGAGGACCTGAGACTAAGAAGACTAAAATGTGACTCTTTCCTGTGAGAGGCCACGGTCTGATGCAAAACATAAATGGAGGCAAAAAACTAAAATGCAGTAGGAAAAAGAGATGTGACAGTAGGATGTGAGCAGATGGGAGCAAGTGGAGCATAGTGGAGTCAGAATGAATTCAAACCCATGTTCTAATGCTTAATAGGTTGCAGAACATTAATCTCCAAGTCTTAGTTTCCTCATCTGGAATAATATTTACCTTATATGGCTGTTGCAAGGATTAAATGAGATAATGGATGACAAGCACTTGGCATGGCCCATGGTCCATAGAAAGCATTAAATAAATGTTGGCTGCAGCCATTGTTCTCTATAATTCAGTTCCTCTCATCTGTAAAATGAGTGTGGTAACTGCACCTGCCTCATATGATTACCAATAGAATCAAATTATGTAATGCACAGAAGGTGCTTGGCACAGTGCCTGACAGAGTAAATACTCAGTAATTGTTAACTGTGATTCTTATTTTGCACCAAGTAAAAAGGAGCGGAACACAGAAGTGTTAGAGGTGTAATGTGATAATGGTTACAACTTACTTTGAAGTGCACCAAAAAATTAGATGGATCAGGTAGATGAATAAAGGTATGAAGAGATAGACAGATATGATGAAAAAACAGCAAAATCTTCATTGTAGAATCTAGATGGTGGGTACATACATGGATGTTTCATGCTTGAAATTTTTCATAATAAAGTGTTGGGAGAGAAAAGGGAGTGACTGAATGTTTGGATGATCTTTGAAGTAGAATTTGAGCAAGGAAACGGCATGGAAGGAACTAGAGACCTGGAATGACCTGTTCTTTGCTCCACTTCTCTGCCTTTTAAGAGAACTGCAAACGCCAAGGCTCAGGAACATGAGAGAGAAGGTATTCTTTGGGAGATGATGAGTACTTCTGTGCTGAGATGAGAGCGCTTGAAAGCGGGGCAGAAGTTGTAGGCTAAGAGCACAGACATCCTAGATTCAAATTCCAGCTCTGCACTCACTAGCTCTGTTACCTGGGAGAAGTTGCTTAAGTTCTTTGTGCTTTGATACTTTATAAGAATAGAGATAACATTATCTACCTTATAAGACTGTTTTCAATGTTAGATGAGTTAATATCATCATCATCTTCTTCTTAGGAAAGAGTCTCCTCTCAACTCATCAAAGCTTAGAGTCTTCTCCATGGTTCCACCTCACCTCTTCTTGAAAAAGAAGTTTCTAGAAAGACTCAGTTGGAGGAGGGAGGGAAGGGTGAGAGGGAGGATAATAGTGGGTGAAGTTTGGGTAAGAAATTGAATGAGAGTCTGGGGCTCAAGAAAGAAAGACGAAAACTCAGGTGCCGGTTAGATAGATGAACACAAGTGGTCCCGGAGGTGTGGCTTGCCTCAGTGTCATGCACGTGGCTTCTCATGATATATTTCAAATGTTGGTGAAATTATAATCCTGTTGTAGTTCCTTTGGAGGCTCGTCCATCAACCTGGGCAGTGTGTGTGGCTGGCAGGTAGCCAGCATCATCCCCTGACTCCCGCCCCATATGATTCAGCACATATCAGACACTTTAATAGTTTCTGATTCCAAGTTTGAACTTGCTCCCAAAGGAAAGCCTGCCTCCCCCGTCCACTTTCCTCCCACCTTCACAACCCACACCCTACTTCTAATTTATCAGCTAGTAAATTCTGAGTTGAACTTGGAGCCGGAGTTTCATTTAGTTTTGGCAAAGAATCAACTTCTTCCAAGAAAAGCCAAAAAAAAAAAAAAAGAAAAAGAGGAGGAGGAGAGGTGGAAGGGAAGGTTTAGAAAAAGCCCAGCTAAACAAAAAGGGTTCATGGAAACAGCTCCACAACATTAACTCAGTGCAGAGGGAGCAGTGCGTTTTGATGCATTAAGTGTGAATGAATTTGAAACAGTGTTGGAAATGCTCTGAACATGCAGCTGAGGTTACCAACCAAGCACAGATTGGCTCCTGGTTTGGAAAGATTGGGGGGTCACCAGTCATTAGCTGGTGACTTCAAAGCTGGAGAGAGGGTTTGGAGGTGACCATGGCACCCACACTCATTTTCATTCTGGATTGTGTGGTCACTGGCCACGTGACATTCTTGTGGATAGCAGAAGACCTGTTGATCTAAGACTCTGTCCTGTTAGGTCTGTCAACCCCCTGAGGAGCAAAAGACATTTCTGGTGTGGACAGTATCCTGAGTTACAGAAAAAGACAAAGGAATAGCTCAACCCCACTCATCACGGAAAAATGCAACCCCAAGTATCAGACTGGAAAAAAATTTAGGTTTAATAACAACCATCAGCTTGGAAAAATTACTTTAAAGTTCAATAACATCCACTACTGGAAATGGTATGGAAAAATGGCCACTCTCTTATACTGTAGGTTTTAACGTAAATGCTATTACTTTTTGGAAGGGACTTTGACAATATTTTTCTTTACTTCCTGCTATGTCCCTACCTTCATTCATTCATTCCTCTCTCTGCCCACACACCAAATTTCCATAGGCAATCATTCCTCATATGTTTAACGTGTATTATTTGTATATATTCTTGCAAAATGTGAAACATTGTTTTTTTCGCCCCCTATTTTTATTTTATTTTTTTAATTGAAGTATGGTTGATTTACAATATTATATTAGTTTCAAATGTATAGCATAGTGATTCAGTATTTTTACAGATTGTACTCCATTAACATTTATTAGGAGATAATGGCTATGGTTTCCTGTGCTATACAGTATATCCTTGTTGCTTATCTGTTTTATACACACCAATTTGTATCTCTTAATCCCATACCCCTAACTTGCCCCTTCCCCCTCCCCTCTCCCCTCTGGTAACCACTAGTTTGTTTTCTGTGAGACTGTTTCTGTTTTGCTATATACATTCATGTGTATTATTTTATAGATTCCACATATAGTGATATCATACAGTATTTATCTTTCTTTGCCTGACTTATTTCACTAAGCATAATATTCTCTAGGTCCATCTAGTCCATCCATGTTGCTGCAAATGGCAGAATTTCATTCTTTTTAGGGCTGAGTAATTTTCCATTATATATATATATATATATATATATATACACACACACACACACACACACAAATATAATGTATATATACATATACACACCACATTTTTTTTATACATTCATCTCTTGATGGACACAGGAACTTGGGAGGGTTAAATGAGATGAGCAGAGCCTGGCACTTCAGTAATCACTCAATATATGGTAGCAGTTATTTGTTGTTAAAAGTAACAGTCCAAACCAGCTTTTCCTTGTGAAGAATTTTGTTTTATTCCAACCCAGAATTTGTTTTATTCTCTCTAACTTGTCTATCAGGAATTTCCCCTGATAGGAAGGGGACTGAATGGGTGGAAGTGGACATATTTAGACGTGCGTCCCTATAGAATGCCATGCTCTCTTCTAACTTCAGTCTTCTCATTAGACCAATAAGAAACACAATGACCATGGAAATTCAGTGACTTGTCCTAGCTCACAAGGCTGGGACTATAAAACCAGGTTTCCTGACTTCAGCAAGCTACCCTTAAAGTATTTAGAGCTCCATCCATGCATGACCATCAATGACTATTGGTAAAGGAGGGGCAGAATGGTACCCATGAGAAATTCTCTGGGTGGAAGAGCTATAAAATGTCACCTGATCTGTTGTCCTTCCCCCACACCTCATCTCCTGCAGTGGCACCCCCTCAAGGGCCAGTGGCCAGGATCAGGGGCAGCTTTCAGCATGTAGGATGGAGCAGACCTGAGCAGGCCACAGCTATGACCTGGGTTCCCCCTTACTTTCTCCTCACAAGTAAGCTAATGCTTCTCCTTATGGCAGAATCCCACTCTTTAACTCAACACACTTTGTAGATTCTTTGAAATTGAAATCACTACTCCTTGTCACTCTTTTTAAGTCTTGTTTCTCAAAAGACTGGACAATTTTAGTGTCCTCTCAGCTAGCTGGGCACCAAGTCCTACCACCCTGAAGGGAGTTCTCCCAATAGAAGGGAGGTGTCATCTGAACCAATGTCACCATTGGGATCATCACAGAGACTTTGGCAGACCAAAAGCCCTGGGCATCAGCTCAAGCTAAGTAACTTTTTAATAAAAAATAAGTCCCTGCCTTCTTGATACTGGCATGTTTTTGGTTCACTTTTAAGGAATTTTTCATCATTAGAGCTGTCTGAAATGAAATAGTAAGTTTCTCATCTCTGAAAGTGTTTAATCAGAGACTGGCAAACCACTTGATAAAAATATCGTAGAGGTGTTAGACGACCTCAGAGTCCCTCATTCTAGGGCAAGACCTTATCTTTTTCCTTAACCACCAAAGAGGGAGTAAATAAAGGGAATCCTACACAGAGTAAGGGAGAATTTAATCAGATTTCCCATACTAAAAAGTATTTCTGTGAAGGAAAACCAATGTAATGTATAGGATGAAACCTTGGACTTGGAGTTAGGACATCGGCCAGGGTCTATCAACCTGCTGAATTGCTTTCTCTTTTTCTGCTCTCTGGGTCCCTGTATCCTTACCTAGAAAATGAAACGGTGGGATTAGAGCATCTCTAAGATTTCTTGTGCTGGGAGCTTTGTTTGGAAGCTCATAATTGATCAGAAAATAAAGTTCCAACATCTGTATGCAGATAAACATATGGCAGATCCATGGTGAAAAAGTAAAACCCACAGAACTTTCCATAGTATACATGTCATTATTCATTTATGTTCTTGGCTAAGAAAAGTGCATATTGGGGAAGGAAGTAGGAGAAGGAGTCTTAAAACCTTCTGCATCAACAGTGCTTAACTTGGTCATGGAAGCCTGTTCACCAGATGTGGCTCTTTTTTAGCAGCTTGTGCTTCAGGTCATTATAAAGAGAGGGTCTGTGTTTTAAGTTCCCAGAAACCCTGATTTCTGTGGGCTAGGAAGATACTCCTGCTTCCATTCATGCTAGGGCTGCCATAACAGATTGAGTTCCTTAAACAACAGAAATTTATTTTCTCACAGTTCTATAGGCTAGACATCCAAGATCAAGGTGTCTGCAGGACTGGTTCCTTCTGAGGGTTGCATGGGAAGAATCTGTTCCAAGTTTCTCTCCTTGGCTTGTAGATGGCCATCTTCTTTCTGTGTCTCTTCACATTGTCTTCCCTTTATGTGTGTTTCTGTGTCCAAATTTCCCCTTTTTATAAAGGACACCTGTCATATCGGATTGGGGCCCACCCTAATAACTACATTTTAACTTGATTGCCTTTGTAAAGACCCTATCCTCAAATAAGGTCACATACTGGGGTGTTTCAACTTCATGCAGTGAAGCTTTATAATTATACATGAGTGAAGCAGAAGCAGGTTGTTTTGAAGAGGCAAGAACTCATGCAGGGAAGGCTTCAGTGACTCAGTAGAGGAAGATGAAGCCTTTAAATTCTGGCTCCTAGATCCCAGTTGAGAGCTCATTCCAGCAGAGCACCCCATTGTCCAACCTGACCCAAGGCTATAACGCTGCTGGTTGAACATTCTAAAGGCCATCATGAGCAACAGACCCCAATGTCAACTTCTCAGATCTGTCAGCCATGAAAACACTGCACCTTCCCCAGTTTTCAGGCTGGAGAGAAATTTCTTATCCTAATGTGATGCAAGTCTGACTAGAGAATGCTAGTACATAACAACATGAGTTTTACCTATCACCTGGAAACAAGCAAAGAAAATAAGCAAATTGAAGGGCAAGGAGAGGTCAAGAAAACTCAGGATTCTCCATCCTCTGAAGATCCCTGAGAGTGTGATAGAAAATGGACCACATTGCCTACCAATTTCAAAGCGTTAACAGTAATAAAAGGTGAAATTTATCAAGCATGTATTATATGCCAGGCATTATGCTAGGTGCTTACACATTTTCCCATTGAATCCTTATAAAACTCTTCAAGTTTGTTCCTACACAATTTCTAGAGTGGTGAGGATCAAATGAACGAATGCACGTAAAAGTGCTTAGAAATGGTGAAGTGTTATAAAGCCTCAACGATTCAACGCATGATATTATTTTATTAAATGACCCCTGAAATTCCTTTTAGCCTAAGACTTACATAGTGAAATAATAGATGCCTAAAAGATAAGTGATATAGCCCTCTCATATACCACAAAGCATCACTCAGAGAAGTGACATCAGCTTGTTAGAAAGGGACAGAAATGTTGCGCAACCCACTTAGGGAACTACAGTCATGTAGAAACTTCCTTCAGCAACCAGGAGGGCACTCAGGTCAAATAGGTTGGCCATTGACCAAGACACACATGTTGTCAACACCTAGACCAGGTGGAAAAGAAGCCAGGTTTTTCATTGCCTTCTGCATCTTGGTTAGTGGCTCTGATCAGGGATATAGAATATACAAGGTTGGCTCTCTACTGGACTCAGTTTTCATATCAACAGAATGGGGGTAATATTTTGCTTGTCTCTACTAATGTGTTAAATGAGCTTGTGTGTTTGAAAACATCCATCAAAGTGCTGACATACAGGAAGTAATAAAAATAATAATTAAACACCCACTGTTTCAGCCTGGTTGGGAAATGAAGACTCAGAATTGGTGGGGCTCATGCAGGGTGACACATTTTATATAATGGGTGGTGTTTGAAAGGAGGTGAGTCTGCAAGCCTTGGAGCTAGTGGAGTAGAAATGCCCTTTGGGCAAGAGCCTTGTTCCTTCTTATTCACACAATGCCACCCACCTTGTCATTGAATCACTCCCTCCTTGTTGGCAGTTGTTTTTTCTGGGAGTGTGGAGGCATGTGAAGGAGTTTGTGTTGGGACACTGTGGGGTTGTTTTTAATCTCATTTAGATATATTAAACTAGAGAGCCAGAACTAAAGCTGAGGGCATTAGATCAGCTATCAGGGTGAACAAACCAGGTACATAGCTCGGGGGACATATAGCTGCACTGGTGAAACAGAGGCTTTGGAATCTGATAGATGTATGTGTTTGTGGGCAAATTTCTGAACTTATCTGAGCCTCAGCTTCAAGAATTAGATATGATAATTCATATAAATCATTTGATCAGTATGTAATAGATGCTCCATATTTTTATTTTTAAGGCACTTTTATATACATCATCCTAAATTATTTCATTTTTAAGTGAAGTAAACTAAAGACACTAAAGTGAAGGAACTAAAGACAGAGACTTCCAGATGAATGAGTTTCTTAATACTTCCAGCTCTGTGTTCTAGTTCTTGTTCTGACAACAGCACAATCAAGCAGCTGTTGGTCTGCCCTTTGCTCTCTGATGGAATTAGACTAAATCATTTTCAAGTGATGTAGTTTAAAGATGACTGTACAACCACATGTGTTCCAGAAGTGTCACATGAACTCTGTCCATATTTGGAAATTGAGGGTGTGAGGGCAGAGGGAGTGGAGGGGTGAAGGTCAAACCACGTGGTTGCCATTCAGTCATAGGTTCTTTTTAAAGATTGGCTGATGAGTTCTGAAAGGCAGATCATCTCTAGCACTTAGTTCTCAGAGTTGTGGAGGCAGAGCCCCAGATGAAGGAATTTTTGGCTCTTTCCCATAGACTGACTGTCCTGCACAAGGTCTGTGGGAGTGTTGGCAGCAGTGAGATGAAGGGAATAAATGGAGTCATAACTCTGGATAGATCTGGTAACCGCTGGCGACTGAGTTCTTGTTGGCTTCAGCTCATCACATCTAAGATCCCAGATTGGATACTCACAGGCTGGTTCTGGTCTGAGACCCCTGGAAGTCTCCTTATAGACAGTTTCCCCCATTTAAACTTGGTGGAAGGTGAGTCTGATCTACAATGCCACTGCATTCTGAGGGCTTCTGGTGCCAGCCCCAAAGCCTGTCTCAGCAATTTAACTGTATATCAGAGGGTAAGTGGGCAGGTTGCACAGTGATGAAGGGTCACATCAGGAGAAGCACCTGGGATGAGCTTGTCTGTTGATCTGATCAAGCCTTCTCATTACACTCATTCTCAGAAAATACTGCTTGTCTTGTCCCCTATGTGCTCAGTGGGAAAACTCAGAAGATTTAGCTGCAGGTAGCCAAACATAGCCATTGGTGATGGCAGATCACAGTGAGCCAGGGTGGGAAAGTCAAAGTGGTCTTCTGAAAGCCCAGCGTCTTCCCTCCCAGGGGGGGGGGGGGCAATGGAAAGCTGATGCTGCCGTCCAGCCATTCTCCACATTCATACCCAATATATGGTCATGGTGAATTATGTAATAGAAGATTTTTTTTCACTTTGTGTACTCAACGTGTGTATTCTGTGTGTCTGTTACTTGATTGTTTAAGATAGTGTTATACCTCAAATAAAATTCTTCTAGCAGCAAGGACCCTATCCTTCAGAATTATTCTCCATAACTTGCCATTGTTCCATAGGTAAACAGCCCATCTCAAGGTTATTACTCAAAATATATTCTTTTTTGGCAGGGGGTAGAGGAGGACGTAGGCAGAGTGACAAATTCTAATTTCAGGACCTCTGAAAAGTTCTTATTCTTTTCCACAGAAAATATTCTTATTTTCTCCTAGAAATCTCAACCTTTAGAAATTATTTTCTGAAACTTCAGGCTTTGTCTCCTGGCAACATGCTAGAAAAGTTCTGTAGGAAAGGACATTCGTTAATGCTTATCTCTCAGTTACACTTGATTAGGGACAAGTATGAGCTTTTACATAAAACCAATTTTTCCAGGGAAGGGATGAGGGTTGTTTGAATGGATTAGCAGGGAGAGGAATGAGGAGAATGAGAGGACTAGGAATCAGGCTCACCTTAAGAGGATAAGGGTGCAGAAAATACTATGTAATGATGCAGAAGCAAAGCTTTTATTTTTTTCATAATTTTGAGGAAAATCTACCTTGATGGTGAGTATCTTGTAACACAGATGCATTGTGTCCTGTGCTTTCTCTTTAGCCAAGTCATTGTTAAAGAGTAAAGCTACAATTCTCAGACATTATAAAAGGAACACATATCAAAGATCTTATATCACTCAATAATTAATGAGGGAACCAACAAGAAGTTATAGCTGGTTTGAAGAAGAATTCAAAGAACCACACAAATACAGGCTATGCAGAATACCAAAATCCATAATAAATGGTGACATTTCCTGAACTTGCCCAAACTTGAATGAAACACCCTATTGACAAAGCCTTTAGTGCCCTCTTTATTAATTGTGGGGTTCGATATTATCTCCATCAGTACAACTTTTAGTTTTTGAAAACAATAATAAAAACTTGATTCTGTTGTAGTTAATTGTAGAGAATTGTTACAGACTGGGTTCCCCATTGTTGACCTGTAAGCTGCCATGTTGATTACTGGAGAGGAGAAGGTCCTGCCCTGGGAATGATGGCATAGATGCAAAGATCTTTCATCCTCTGCACTGATGTCCTGTGTGATCTAAGGGGATCCACATCTGTTTCCTGTTCCCCTAATTATGATACTAGTTTTGACTTATTTTTCCAAAAAGCAGTGTAAGAAAATCAGAAAAATTATTGTCAAGTGAATTAAAATGACCACCAAGCCCAGCACCCCAATACAGAAGTCGCTTAATTAAGGCACTGGCTAACACAGCAGAAATCCAAGTAAAGAAGGGGGAGATCTTCAGTGGCCCTGCCCAGCCTGATGGGTGCAAACCTCTTCAACTCACAAACACCCTTGTCATTTCTCTTGGCAGCCTTCCCCATGCTGTTTGTTTGCAGCGACTTGACACGCTGGCGCCCAGAGACAGGGCAGGGCAGGGAAGGCTTTGGAATCTGCCCAGCTCATTGCCCTCCCCCACCCCCAAAAGCTCTGTCCTCAAGCTCTGTCTCTGGGGCCCTCGGATCAGATTGCTTGCTTCCAGGTGTCAGAGAGACACTTTTCTGTTTGCTCTCCCACCCAGACTGCCCTCAGTTTGTCTTTCCCCCAGGTGGTGATGGCAAGTGACAGGGGCTGTTTTGAAAAGAATCTTTCTTCTTCCTCCCCTCTCTTTCTTCCTCCTACCCCCTCAAACTGCAAGAACATTTTGGCTTCTTTCCATCACTTGGGGCTTGTGTTGGAGATTTGAGTCTGCTCTTGTTCCCTGTAAATAGCCCAGAAGTTAAGGTAGGGGTACAGTCTTTGGAGGTGAAGTGTTTTTTGGGGGACAAGCAGGAATGCTCAGAACTGATTACACTGGTGATGGTAACACACTTTTGATCTCAGCCCATGCAGCCTATAGTCCTAGGCTATGTGGTCTTTCACTGGCTTATTTTCTACTACCCCCAGGCATAAGGTATTACCCAAACTGAGTACCTTTCATGTCCTAAAAAGCTGGCAAAATTTCTTGTCCTGCTGTTAATCTCTCTGGTCTATGACTCTTTCCTAAGAATATTTTCTTTTTGAAAAGGACACCTATGGGTCTTTAAAATGGCAGAACTTCTACATTAGTGAGGAAATTTTATGTTGCAACCCAGCTCGAACTAATTTAAGCAAAAACAAGAAGGTAATGCTTCACATAGCTGAGAAGTTCAGAGGTGTAGAGTAATGGAGAGGTTCAAAATTGGTCACCAAGACCCAGGTTTCCTGCTGCTCGAGTTGTCATATTTAGTAAATAAAAATACAGGACACCTAGTTAGATTTGATTTTAGAGACAGGGAAAAAAACACAATTTTTTTAATATAAGTTTGTCCCATATTGCTTCCTATATTTTATCTCTACCTGACACCCTATGTCAGCTTTCTTCTGCTTCTCATGTTAGGATTACTCTCTGGCAGGCTCTAGCCATGAGGTGACGGAATGACTGTTGGAAGCCCTAGACTCACATCTCAGAGCCAAGAACCATAGAAGAAGAGCCTTTTTGTCCCAAGAGTTCTAGCAAAAGTCCCAAGGCTGCATCTCAATGACCGGGCTTGGGTCTTGTGGGCAACTCAGAAGTAAACACTCTGTCCAAGGGGATGAAATGCTGGCTAGATCTGGGTCATGTTTCTACCTCTACAACTGGGATGTGGAGTTAGCACCATCTAAACCACGTGGATTAAGTGTGGGTAGGCGTGTTTCCAAAGGCAAACCAGAGTGCTGTTACCAGAAGAAAGATGAATGCTAGCCAGACATCAACTCCATGGCTAGTAGTAAGCATTCTCTAGGGAAGGGCTCTCTGGAACTCCTCACATCACACAGTGGCTTCTTGGAGTCTGATATGGATCACAGAGAAGTGGACCATTGTTTTGCTCCTAAAGGATAAGTTTGGAGAATGGATGGCAATCTAGGTAGCCCCTGAATCAATAGCAATAACAGTATCAAATGTTTATTTGGTACCTTCTGTGTGTGTCCTTTGGTACCTAGATTGAGTCCTACATAAAGAAAGAAAGGAAGACGTTGTTGATGTTCATGAACTTACATTTTAGTGAGAGATAGCACATTGTACCTTGTTCTAAAGTCTCATCATATTTCCTTTGTTTCTGTATACAAGTAATTATGAGTATACAAAGAAGGGATGAATTAATTCCAGATAAGGCCTGCTGGGGGAGATGCATTTGAGCTGGATGTTAAAGGATAGATAGAGTTTAGACAGGCAGATATGGAGGACAGAAAGAGAAAAGTTCCAAATGGAGGAAGCAGAAGAAGCAAACCTTTGACTTCAGGTTGCTGCCACCTGCATTGGAAGGCATTGCCTTTCAAGGAGATGGATCTTGATGTGGGACCTTGACTTCATTCAGGATTGAACAGACATTAAGGAATCCTGGGAAAATGGAGAAGTTGATTAGGTCCTCTGAGTGAGATAATAATTTGGTACTCCTTCCAATGCTGTTCACAGTTCATTTAAAGAGAAGACTGAGTGATGTGAGGGCAGGGGGGAGTTGGAGAAGAGGGACCCCAGTTGGGGACATACAAACCCTTTCTCTTGTCCATGGTAATTCCACTCTAGCCCCAGACTTTCATATTCCACTCAACAAGTCAAAGACCTGAAGTTAAATGGGCTCATTTTCCTTACTTAGCAAGTATCTAGGGTTCCTTAAGCCTAACCCTTGGAAGAAGGAGGATCTCACCTCCTTGCCCTTAGGTGCCTTAATATACCTTCTAAGCACGTACAGTATTCTTCCTGAGGTGAGCCCTGATAAATTCTGTTTCCTCACACTGCCAGGACATTTGATTTCATGGACTATGTTTGGTGTGATGGCCTGCCTCTTCCTCCAAATTTGACACTACTCTGAAAGGGTGAAGGTTGGAGACGTTTTGCCCCTTTAGTCCATGGCTTCCTGAGCATGTTGTTCAGAGGAGATCTGAGTGTGTGTCACTGGCTCACTTAGGCAAAGACCCTTTGGAGAGTGAGATTTTCTCCTGGAGTGACCATCAAAGACTGCAGTAGAGGTTGAGGGCATGAGTGGTGGTGCTACCAGTGGGGTCAGATTCCTGGATCTTCTATTTAACTGACACTGAGTGACCCAGAAGTTCAGAAGAATAGCTATTAGTTCGTGGTTAACTGATGGCCTTTTCCTGAGGACTGCTGTCTTCAAGGATGGACAGTAGTTTGGTGGTAGGACAGGTGTCCACAGCTCTGCCTATTCACAGGCTGCACTAATCTCCAGCCCAAAGATCTCCTTCAACCATGTCTTCTATCGACATTGGCCTGATCAGGATTCTCTGACATGAAAAACCCCAAATTAAATTTTGCTTAAGAAAATGTTACTATTATTTCAGGTTTGTGTCTTTAGGATATATTTAAGGCAGATCCCTCTGTGTTACAGTGAGGACCCTCTAATGAAATGAGCTAGAGTATGTGGTTCTAGAAAAAGATAGCAATGGACAAAAAACTGTCTAGAAAAGTAAATAAATCAGTTTGACTCATGGTAGAGCCAAGTTATCCTTTTGAATCAATGACTGAAAATTGAATTAAACTAGACAAGAAAAAAACAACATAATAGAGTAATAACTCTAAATGGTGTCGTCTATATTCCTGCCCCCAGGAGAAAGTGTACCTACCATCTTGTTGGACAACTGGGTTATATTCTTTGTGGACAAACTCAAGGTTGCCCTGCTCCCCAGTCCTATTTTCCCATGGTGTGTACTGTGTTTATTTGTGCTCATACCCTTCACCTCATGCCAACGTTACTCCTTTTATCCTGGGATCTCCTCTTCCGGAGTGAGTTTGTCCTGTATGTCTCTCAGATACTGGGAGCCAAAAACAATAGCACAGCCTAAGGTTTTCCTTTTATTTATTCTCATGCTCCTCATCTCTCTTGAAAGGCACTATTTTCTTGATCTTTTAAAATAGAGACCTCCTGGAGGAACCGTTAAGTACTTATGGTAAGTGAAAGAAGCCAGTCTGAAAAGGCTACAAACTGTATGATTCCAACTATATGACATTTCAGAAAAGGCAAAACTGTAGAGATAGTAAAAAGGTCAGTGGTTTTGGAGTAGAGGAAGAGGAGAAGACTGAATAGGTGGAGCACGGGGAATTTTTAAGACAGTGAAACTATTCTGTATCCTATTGTATTAGGGGAAAAGGACATGTGCATTTGTCAAAACGCATAGAACTGTACAGCACAGGGTGAACCCTAATGTAAGCTATGGACTTTAGTTAAAAATAGTGTATTAATATTTTCAAATGTACCACACTAATGCAAAGGTGTTAAAAATAGAGGGAGGGCAGGAATATATGGGAACTCTGTACTTTCTGTTCAATTTTTTATAAACTTAAAACTATTCTGAAAACTAAAGCTTATTAATTAAAAAAGGAAGGCTCCTTTTACCCCAAGTATTTTTCCCTATTTCCTGTATCTCCTTTCAGGAATGTTTGAGTTAAAAGTGACTTAGACTTGCTGAGGGGTCAAACTTAGATCACCAAATATTCCTGCATCATCAGCATTTCAAATTATTTTTTACAAAACATATAAATTTATGTTTCTGTGCTAATCGTAACTAATTGGCACATGTTCACTCAAACCATGAAGCAGAGTCTCAGGCAGACTTCAAGTTAACAAGATGTTCTCATTCCCTCCAATTCTGTCCTTTCAGATCATACGTCTTGTCTTTCTCCTCCTCCCTGTGCCTTCTCACTGATCTAAACACTGTCTGTCAGAAATTTATGCAAGGAACTGGTGGGTAGGAACCTTGCATGTAACTTTACAAGGGTCCCTTTCTCTTGGTCTCGTTGGGAAGAACTTCATTGCATCCCTTGCCGACCCCTTTTGACCATCCTTCAATGACTCATGAAAGCTGAATTGGGAATCCACTGAGTTTGACTCAAGAGTGTGGTTCATTATCTTAAAAACCCTGGTCACACATATCTGAGATGATCCCTAAAGACTCTCCAGATATTTATTTAATGAGAACAGCAAACCCAAACAGAGAGCCGTGTGGTTACAAAAAGAATTTTAAACAAAGTCCCTGAGTAGTGTTCTAGCCCTCTCTTCTATAAACAGGCCCTCTCTGTCATCATGCTGGCTATTCCGCCAGGGCCAGAGTTATCTGTCTTGAGACACTGAAATCACAGAGTACTGCACTGCCTCAAGGCAGAGAAAATAGCCCCAGGCCTCGGGGAAGAAGGTTTACAGGCAGATCTTTTAGCAGGACTATTGCTATTTAGAAGCCAGAATATTGTCATTTTCCCACTTTCGGCCCCAAAGGTAGGCTTCTGGGCTGAGAAGTAGGGAAGGAAGACTCTGTGTCCTCCTACAACGCGTCAGGCACCATGTTAGGCACTTTATACAAGCCAGTGCCCTTGGAAATGGGTATCAGGATTCCTCAGTTTACAGATAAGGAAAAAGATGGGCAGGGAGAGAAAGCAACACATCCAAGGTAAAGTGGCAAGATCATTCCTCTAGCTTGGCACTTTCCATTGGTATTAACACAACGCAAGGCACAAATATGAGACAATTTTATGATTTCAAAATTTCTAGTAGCGGTATTTTTAAAAAAGTAAAATGAGCAGGTAAAATTCATTTTAATCATATATTTTATTTAACCCAATACATCCAAAATATCTTTTCAACACATAGTTAATATTTAAAATGTTGAGACATTTTTTCCTTTTTTGCTGTATAAAGGCTTCAGAATTTGGTGTGTATTTTATGCTTACGGCCCATTTCAATTCAGACCAGTCACATTTCAAGTCACATATGGATCATAGCCTCTGTATCAGACATTCTAGATCTTTTGTTTTTATCCTTGGGTTCAGTGGCACCACCCAAGGTCTGTTTGGCCCTAACCCTTCAAGGAATTGTGTTTTTAACAGGCTGCCCTTGACTTTCGGTGAAGAACACAGCCATACGGAGTGTCACAGCCAGCAGAGGCAAGAGTGACAAGGTTACTGACTACTGCCGGGTCGTTCACTGCTCCTAACAGCCTCACACTATTTATAGGAGATATTTACTGTCGTTCCAAAATGATATGCCTCCTTCTTTGTCATAATTAATATTTTGTAGCCAATTCTGTGTTTGTTCTGCATTGGCTATCAGGAGGCTTGGGATCAAATTGGACTCAATTTTAACTATGGATAGATTAGTGATTTAATGGAGGAATATGATAACATATTTTGTTAGATGGTCTGGACTCCATGAATATGCATAATCTGCTCAGGGTAAAGTTTTCTTTCTGGTAAAGGGCTGTATCTATTTCCCTTCCTAGGCAAAAGGTGCTATATATAATTTAATATGGTGAACAGCTCTGGGAAATCTGCTGTTATGAGACTAGCATGGATAATTTTTTTACTTTAATTTACTTTTGAGGCTTTCAGTAGGTTTTTCTTTCTTGAAAACTCTTAAACTGTGCTTCAGAATTAAGTAAACCATAGAGTACTATTCTCTCTTTTCTTTGGGGAACTATAAAGAAATACAGAAAGAGTGTAATATTTTTCCAAATGAAAGCAAGAATAAGAGTTTCCTCCATCTGCAGAAATGATATATAAATATAGATCCTTTTATTTAATTGGGTTGTGTGTTTATTTATTTATTTATTTTTAATTTATTTTTGGCTGTGTTGGGTCTTCGTTGCTGCATGCGAGCTTTCTCTAGTTGCAGCTCGCAAGGGCTACACTTCATTGTGGTGCACGGACTTCTCATTGCGGTGTCTTCTCTTGTTGTGGAGCACGGGCTCTAGGCGCATGGGCTTTAGTAGTTGTGGCATGTAGGCTCAGTAGTCGTGGCGCACGGGCTTTGTTGTGCCATGGTATGTGGGATCTTCCGGGCCAGGGATCAAACCTTTGTCCCCTGAATTGGCAGGCAGCTTCTTCTTCCCACCAGGGAAGTCTAATATAGATCCTTTTCTGCCTCTCCCCAGCTTCTGTTATTTTTACAGAAAGGTCTGGTGCTATTCAGTCTACTGCATGAAGCCTTACCAGAGAAGTCTCCACAGCTGGTGCTGTTGTATTGCTGGTTCTCTGGAAGACATTTGCAAATAAAGGTAGATGTGATGGATCTGAAAGGAGCCTTTCAAGTCTTTGGGATTATCCAACCCCTTCATTTTACAGTTGAGGAAACCATCATCACATCCACCCACAGGGATGGTAACATTTGTGATGGTGTCATCTATCAGAGTTGCAAAGAGCTGGTGGAAACTTCAAGTGCAATGGAAGGCCATCTCAGAGACAATGGAATTCGTGGTCTACATCTTTTTATCCAGACTCCATACTTGATCACTGAGCTCGTTTCCTTTTAATTCCTTATTGATATCACCCTGCCAACTCAAGCCAAGTCCTCATGACTTAGAGAATCTTTATTTCTGTCTAAAGTGTATTATGTTACTGATTCATCTTGTCTTTGATTATTTGGGCCACCATCTAGAATTGGAGAGAGAGAGAGAGAGGAGAAGAAGAAGGAGGAGAAGGAGAAGAAGAAGAGGGGGTGGGGAATAAGATAAAGGGGAAGGGGGGGAGTGAGAGGTTAAACACTGAGATAAATGACAAAAATAGTAGCATATCTGTGCTTTTCAATTCCTCAGGCATGCACTAAGCACCCACCAAGGTCATGCTGGTGGACACACAGATAAATAAGACCAGCTCATATTCCCTGTTTTTAAGTACACAGTGGAATCCTTCTTTTACCTTATTTTTTCCACTCTATTTCCAAATCTTTTCCTGTTAGTCTCCTCCGTCTTAGTAAACTATACCATTCTATAACTAGGTACATTAGCTAAAACTCAGAGTCATCCTTGATTCCAAACTCTCCCTCACTCCCATTCCAGACTCTCATCCAGTCATCATTCTTGTGTCTCTGTCTCCAAAATACAGCTTACTTTTCTCCATCCGCACTGCCATCAAGCTGGGTGGATGCTCTTACTTCTATCTGAGCCTCTAGAATGTTCTGGTTCTACTCTCCCTCCTCTATGACCCATTCTTCCCAAAGCACCAGCACGAGCTCTTAAAAACCAAATCAGATTATGTTACCTCTTTGTTTAAAATCCTTCAGTGCAGTTTGAAATAAATGCAAATTCTTTAAGGTGGCTTAAGAGGTTTAGCCCCTTCCCACTCCAGCAGCCTTATCTCGATCTACTCCCCTCTTTGCTAGCAAAACTTGAGCCACACTGGGTGCCTGTCATGCCATCTGTCTCACCGTCTCTAGTTAACTTTCGGTATAAACTGTGTGATGTACATGTTAACTGACCGTGCAGCTTAGCTTCCATCTACGCTCTAGGGGGCAGTTAGGCAATATTTAAATCACCCTAATAAAAATGCCATGCTCTACAAATGGCCTCAGCAATTGCTTTAAATATCAATTTCCAAATCTGCATTAAAGGATATATTAATTATTATAAACAGTGTTGCAAATAACTTTTCAGTGATGAAATGAGTGGTGTTCAAGATATGTGATTGGCTGGAAGGTTGTATAGCACCTCCACCTTTGAATACATTATAAGAACCTAGCAAGCCTAGTAACCAGCACTTTCTAAATGATCTCCTTGTTCTAAAACTCCATTTAGCCTGTGTGCCTCCACTTAGGGGAGGACCTCGACAGCAAGAAAATTCTTGCTGTCAGAATATGCCTCTATCTCAGGGTTCACATTTCAGACAAGGTATTTGTGGGGTGCCCCGAAGGACAGAGCAAGTTGTGTGGCTATCTTTCAGTGTTCTCAATAATAAATGTTTGGGCATCCGGCGGAATTTGGTTTGAGGCTTGCTTCCTTCGCAATATGCCACCTGGCACATGGTTGTGGAAGAGCAGCCGTACGGCTAACCTCCTACTCTGATTGTCTAGAGAACGCTATAGCAGTGAACAGCCAGATTGGCCTTAGGTGAGGCTCCACCACCCACAAAAAGGCAGAGTTCTTTAGCACTTCAGGAACTTTCCATTGCAGTTCCCTTTGCTGGGAATGCTCTCCTCCCTTGGTAGTCATCTTCTGATTTAGCTTGTTTCAACTTAAATTTTGGCTTCTCCAAGTAGCTTACTTGACTGCTCTTTCTAGTAGGTGTCAGTCACTTGCCTGATTGCTCTCTCATCTGATTGATCCATCCCTGTTCTTTTCCTGTTCCACTCTGAACCAAGGGAACTGGCTCTAGTCAGATTTGGCCAAGGGGAGGTACTAGTAGAACATTGGGGTATGAGAGAGAGGGAGAAGCCAGGGTACTTTTCTCTCTCATGCTCTATCTTGGTTGGCATCTCTAATAGATAAGCCTTCGCTTCAAGTCCTGATTCCCATGGGCAGCACCCCTTCTTTGATTCTAGCTTGCAGGTAGTTCTGGCTTCCAGGCTCTAGTATTACCACCTCTTCCCCTTGCCCCCTCCAGCCCTGGGGGTGGCAATGGACTTCCTATGTTGCTAATGTCTGATGACTTTCATTGTCCTCTTTTCTTTCCATCATGTGTACAACAACTCCTTGTATTAAATCCCCTCTGTTTATGATACCTGGATGACTTCTGTTTCCTGATTAAACCCTGTTCTACTATACCCTATAGTAGCAGATTGCACCCCCTTGCTTTTTTTTTTCCCATAGTTCCTCTCAAAAGTTATAATTATTTACTTGTTTATTTGCTTACTAGCATCTTGTCTATTTCCCACATCAAACTGTGATCGCCATAAAAAGGGATTCCACCTATATTTGGTCACCATCAGATCCTCAATGTCTTCAGAGTCCCAGGTACTCAATAATAATTAATTAAGAGAATAAATAAACTTAATACCTGGGTTTTCAAATCCTGGATCCATGAACAACTCAGAGACACATGGATGAGCTTCAGGAGATAAATAAACTTTTTGAAATTAAATACAAATATTTGTATGAATTTGTGTATGTGTGTTTTTCCGCTCACAGGTAAGAGTCCATAACTTTCATTAGAGTTTCAGCATATTAAGACCTGAAAGTTAAGAGACAGTGTACCTAGTGGGAGAGATACACACATGAACAGCTGTTATTAGAGTTTTATAATATTGATATTAATAAAAGTACTTGGGGCACAGAGGAAGAATGAGTCTCTCCAGTTGTTCAAGCGAAAAACTGAGAAGTTATCCTCGACACCTCATTTTCTCTTATTCTTCACATCCAAATCCATCAGCAATTATATCACTTGGCCCTACCTTCAAAACATATCCAGAATTCAATCACTACCATCATCACCCTGGTCTAAGCCACCATTATCTTTTCTGGATGAATGAAAAAAGACTCTTGTCCTGCTGCTTCAGCTCTTCCCCTTAAATAGTCTATTCTCAACAGAGCAGCTCAAGGTCTGACAGGAGTCAGATCGTGTCACTTATTTGCTAAAAACTCTACAGTGGTTCCCGTCTCACCCAGAGTTAAAGTCAAAGGCCTCCCAAGGCCCTCTGTGAGCCAGCTTCTTGCTGTCTTTCTCTCTCCTCATTTCCTACCTCTCTCCCCATGGCCCAACCAATCTGCCTTGCTGCTGTTTCCTCTTCTACCACAGGGCCTTTGCTCTGGCAATTTCCTCTGCTGGAAGGCTCTTCTCTCATACAGCCTCTTTGTTCCTTCATCTCTTTCAGGTCTCTGCCCACACAACAAATAATGCCCCTGCTCCCCACTCTCTCTATCCTGCTCATCTTGCTTTATTTTTATCCATAGCATGGTTCACCACCTGACATACTATTTATTATATTTATGCGTTTATTCTTTATCCCTTCCATCAGAACATGAACTCCAAAAGGGCAAGGACATTGTTTAATTCAAGTCAGGAACAGTGCCTGACACATGGTAGATTTTCAATATATATTTGTTGAGTGAGTGTGGTGGTGGTGACCTTTAGAGAATCTTAAAAGATGAGTAGGGTTTGGAGGGGCAAAGACAGATGGATGGGTGATAGCAAGGGAGAAAGGTAAGTGAGAAGTATCCATCAAGGCTGGATTGGGATAGAGTCTTTTCCTCCCGAGTATGTTTTAGTTTCAGAATTTTATATTCACCCATCACCTATTTCCCCCGCACAAAGGTCTATCCTAGATAAGTTCATAGCTGGATAGAGATTCTACCTCACACACAGAATTGGCTCTATATTATTATTTGCTTAGTCCATGGGTATAAGTGGCAGAATTCAACTACTGGGCTAAAGGGATTTAGAGTTTAGTTAGCTATTGCTGTTTCAGGGTGAGTTCTTGACATACCTGATGAATAACACAACAGGTGATTGGCTTGGGGAGACAGGAATTGATAGTGGAAATAGAGCAAGGTTAGTGAGAGGGAAGGGGAGAGAGGAGAGAGAGAGAGACAGACAGACAGACTGAGGCATAACAAAAACTTACTGAGGAGTTTGAGGAGGTCCAGGTCATCCAATAAGTCTTTTCCAGACTCTCCCATCTGTCATCCTGAAATGCTGGTGAGATTGACTTCAAGGAATACAGTCATCTTTTGTTTTTGGAGACTGCAGGGTAAATATTACAGATCTGGAACTGTTGGATCAAGACTTCAAAGCCTTGAACAAAGCTGCTGGATGATTTGGAAGCCACCTGGCAGGAAATCTAACTTTTGCAGTTTTTTTCCTTCCCATTCCTTAATTCCAACCTGCCTTCCCTTTCTTCCTCAACACCAAATTAGTTATTTGGATGCCATAGATGCAGTTTAGACTTGGGTACAAGCCAAGGTCATAGGGCTCAGTGTATAAGAAGTGAATGCCAGCTGTATTTCAGACAGAATTTCCAAGGCCAGAGAGGTAGAGGGAGGGGGGTATGGGCCTCCTGATCCTGGATTTTCTTCTCTCTGCTACACACACACACACACACACACACACACACACACACACTCACAATCCCTTTCTACTTCTAATTTCCTGCTTCCAGAAAGAATGATGTGAAAACTTTCTGTCCCCTTTCTGTCTGGATTCAATCCTGTCTTGGTCCCCTTCCCCATGGACGCACTAACTCTGCATATGAAAGTGTAAAAATAGAGAATAGTCAGTAAGGAATCAAAGAAAAAAAAAAAAAAGCTAGACCAGAGGAGTCTCCAAAAGTTAACAAGAGCTTCTGAAACCTAAATCCACACTCTGGAGGGGGGCAGTAAGTGTAATAAACTGTGAGAACCACATTCAAACAAATATGTTATTATAATTGTCAGGTATTATATAAACATGGCTCTGATTCATGAGTTTGCTAATTATTATCACTGTTTCCAATGTTAAAACTAAGTTCAAGGCTTTCCTCTGTATTATATGTAACAATAAACTGTATCTACCTACCTATCTATATCTATATAATAGATACAGATATAGTCTATATAATGGCTCAGTGTTTGCACTCTTTGTCAATGTACATTCGACATGCCTGTACCTTGGTGTGATCTACAATCAGTCTTAATTTCTGCCTTCTAAATGCTTAAATTTAGTTCTGTTCTTTATGGTGCTGAACATTATACCATGGTACTCCAAAACATGATCCCAATAAAAATCTGCCTAGTATGAAAAACTAAAATAAAAACAAAGAATAGACTTAAGATAGTCATCCTAATTAGTTTAATGGAGCCCCTCCGTGTGAATCATTGTAAATATCGTATTTAACCTAGGGTGCCTGGTCCATATACCTTAGTCCCTTTAAGCCTTAAAAACATTTAAGTAGTGGATTTATAAACATGAATCATTCACTCACCAAGTACTTTCTGAGTATCTGCTATGTACCAGGGACGATGTCAGACTCTGAAGATACAGAGTAAAAGAAATGCAGTCTTTGCCTCAAGGAATTCAAACCGCTAAGAGGAATCTAGCAACAGCAGTCTGAGGAGATGGGTGCTGTGAGTAGTGGGCTCAGAACATGGTGGGAGGCTCCAGGAAGTGTGCCTGACCTCCAAGACATTCTCTGGAGAAGGTATCCTGGAGGAGGTGATGAAGTTTTTAAAGATTAGCAGGACTTAGCCGGTTAGAGGGGATGGAGTGGGAGGTCTGAGAAAGTGTATTCAGAGAGTGGTTTTCAGTCTCCCCAGGAAGACTTGTGCTACTGAGAATCTGTGCTTGGAATCTCCAGGGTGAGGGTGCAGAGAGTAGCAAGATGGTAAAAAACAAGATCTTAAAAGGTTAAAAAAAAAACCCAGGTATGTTGTAAGCTAGAGGTTACTATGATCAAGACTGCATTTTGGAAAGATCTTTTCTTCTTTAACTCCAACTCATCATCATCTCAAGACCTGGGTTCACTTTTTACCAGTTAACATTCATAGCTCCTGAAGAAATGACTTTAATAAGTCATTAATTTAACAATTAGATTCTGTAGAATAATAAGCACCAATGTAAAAAAGAACCCAGACCAAATAGAGCTGTTGGGTACAACACACCTTAATTTTCAGAGGTAGAACCAATGTTATCACTACCAGATGTCAATTGACTCATTAGAGTTGGTGAACTTTTTTTTTTAATTAATTTTTATTGGAGTATAGTTGATTTACAATGTTGCCTCAGTTTCTACTGTACAGCAAAGTGGATCAGCTACACATATGGGTTGGTGAAATTTTAAGGGTTGACAGGGTTTTAAAGTCCTTGGTAGTGTAATGTTAAGAGATGGTGGTCTTCAGGGATTTTGACAAGCTCTAGAGTAAATGGTCATCTTTGGTTCTGCCCCTTGGAGGGGGGATAGCAGATGGAAGAAGAAGAGGAAGAAACCTTACCAGAATGACCTCAGGGAGAGGCCATGGGCCATGTTGGGGGTGGAGAACCTTGTTTGGATCCAGCCTGGAGGCTTGGCTTGGTGTTAAGTGGAGGCCTCTGGAGTTGAAGGGTAGAAACCCAGTTCCTCTACTCACTAGCCAAGAGTCTTTCTCTGTGCCTCTGTCTCCTCATCTGTAAAATGATGATACTTACCAAGCCTACCACTTGGGTCTATGTGAGAATTAAATATGTTAGTATGTATCCAACACTTAGACCCATGCCTGCATCTAGTAGGCTTTCCATAAATGTTAGCTATTGTCATGCTGTGTTGCTCCCATCATAAATTAAGTGAAACGCCTGGCATATAATTAAATGTAGCATTCATTTCCTGTCTCATTCAATATGAAGAAAACAGATACAGGGTGAGAGGTATGATGGAAAGAATGTGGTCCAGGAGGTAGGGGGTTGGGTTGGACAGCCTATTGATGACCCGCTCAGTTCTGAATCTGTGACTCTCTAAGCAGAGATAGAGACTTGTCAGTGGTATGTGAGTCTTCATTTATTACTCTGTGGGGCCCCTGCCCAGCCCGTGGGAGACACACAAATTGAAACTCTGCCTCCTGGAAAATTGCTCCCTCGCCAAGGCTGAGAAATTGCTCTGTGCCACCCTGTTTCCCGTTGGCCTCAGATCTTCTTCTTCAATCCAAATGCATTTGCATGGTTCTCCAAGGCTTACTGAGGCTAGAGGGGATTCTGTGTAATCCCTGAGCTGGTTTCCTCTGATTTGAAACACACGCACACATTCACACGCATGCATGCACTTCATTCTCACCAGAGTCCCAGGAGGTGAAAAGTCCATTTTAGTATGTGCCAGGTTTAGGCTCCAAGGAGCCCTGAGATTTCTCCGTTAGCACAATGGCCTGATTGTGAAGGCTTGTTTCAGTCCAGTGGCAGGTCGGCAGGCCAGCTGAAAGCTCATCTTGAGCAACCACCTCAAACCTTAAACCCAAACACCACGGCTGCCCTCCTGGAACCAGGTCTGTTTTCCTAGAATATCTGGTTACAGTATTTCAGAAATGAGCAACCTTATTATCAATAGTGTTTCTGAGAACCCGGCATTCTTTTAGAAAATGTTACCTCTCCAGGGCTGGCAAGAGCTGCAAAGCAGACACATTCTCTCACCTGCCACCCTCTCCCTCGGGCATCACCCAGCCGAATCCAAAAGCCCAGCTTAACAGAAACGAAGACCAAGACTCAGTAGCTCCTAAGGAGCTGGGATCCTGGGTGATGGACGGAGGGAGTGGTATCTCTTTCCCTGAAAGTCTTAAAGAATAAGAGAGTTTTTACTTGTGCTGAGTTACCATCACAGCATTAGTGAGAACATTAGATGACACCCTAGGTTTTATTTCTCAGTTTTAGCCTTGTACTCATTGTGTAATCTTCAACAAAGTATTAAAAATTTCCAAGCCTCAGTTTCTTCACCTGTAAAATAGTGTTAATTATTGTGAGGATCAAATGAAATAATGCATGGGGAAATGTCTTGCAAATTAGAAAGTCTTCAACGTTTAAAAAGAATTGTCTATTCCTCTTAATATGATCTTTCTTAATGTCTATGTATGGGAATACCTGGAACTTTCTTATCCCTCTTCAACTAGATTACAAACACTTGAGAGTTTTAGAGGACAAAAATTAATTTGAAATAAATTAAAAACACTGCTCTTGACACAATGCTGAGCACAGAATGGGCATAAAATACACGTATGAAGGAAAGTTTAAACTATGTTGTTCATTATCTATTTAAGAAGGTGGGGAACTATGTACTGAGTTTTTAAAAATTCCAAATATTTCTATATTTCTCTATCCTCATCTATCTATATGCCATCTATCTATCTATCTATCTATCTATCTATCTATCTATCTATCTATCTACCTACCTACCTACCTATCTTTCGTGCATGTTTCTTTATCTGCAAAGTACGAGTATCAGCTCCCAAGTATCAGCTCCTTTCTTGTTTTTAAGGCAGCTCAGTGGCTTGTATAGAGATGGGGACTCTTCACTGAAGTACCATTCAAGAGTCCTGCTCCTTACTAGCTGTGACGTAGTCACATTACCTAACTTCTCTGAGCTTCAGCTATGACATCAGTAAATTGGGTCAATGTTTACCATACCAGTTTGTGGTGAGGATGGAATGAGATAACATATGCAAAGCATACATTATCATTCCTGACACCTGTTACACATTCAATACAGGTTTGCCCTTCTACCAACATGATAAATGGGAGAGGAGGAGGGAAGGAAGTGACAGACATATGTGGGGATGACATATGCAGCAGGAGTCCAAGGGTGAAGGGAATGTCCTTTAATGGTCCTTCTAGAATATAGACCAGCCCAATGCTGAGGTAAGCCTAAGGGTACAAAGAGGATGAAATCTGAGCTTTGAGACTGAGTATATACTCCCATTTCAATGAGATACCTGTGGTCACTCAAGATCGACTTCTTGAGTGGAGGAGACCCATTCAAGAGATACCAATCAGCCTGTCCAAGGAAACCATTGAAGTTCTGACTTCAGGCAGGTTAAGAACTGAGATAAGCAATGGGAAACATGATAAACATCTTTTCTTTCTCTACTTTCTCCCTAGGTGATATCACCACGTCTCAGAGCTTTAAATATCATCTGTATGCTGATGACCCCCAAATTTGTACCTCCACCCCAGACATGGTTCCCAAACTTTAGGCTTATAAATTCATTTGTCTACTCTATATTTATCCTTGTATATGTATTTTATATCTATATCTACACCTATATCTATATCTGGATCTGGATCTAGATCTAGATAACGACTTTAAAAAGTGCAAAGCTCAATTTCTGGTCTTCCTCCCTCTCCTCCTGTATCACTTTCTCCTAACATCTTTTGGAGATCATAATTGGTTCCATGTATTATTATATAATTTTTTAAAGGAAGCATTAATATAGAAATAAATCAAGTCTCAAGGACTATGCTAAGTACTGGGAAAACAGAATAAAATAAAGGATAGTCCCTGCCCTCAAAGGGCTCACTAAGTAGTAGGGGAGACAGTACATTGTCCTGAAGGTATTTTTTCACACATCTCAATGTTGTGATGTATGCTGTAGGACAGAGAGGACTGGGAGGTGTCCTCAGAGTGATACTGAGGAGATGACATTTTGAGCTGCTTCCTGAAGGATGATGAAGAGGTTGCTCGTTATTGTGGTGTTGCTGTTCTCAATTAGTTACCCTGGACCTATTTGAGAGGGTTATGCATACCCACCCCACAGATTAACTTTGGCCATGTGACTTGCATTTGCCACCTGGAATGTGAGCAGAAATGTAGGCTACGTTTGAGCAGAAGCCTTAAAAGGCATCACCAGGTTCTGTTGCTCTTTTCCTTCTTTTGCAAGAATAATATGTTCCAGGGAGGGACTTCTCCTTCAGCCAGGATCTCAGAATTAAGTAGATCCATGGAAAAGAGCTATAGCTGCCATGAAGGTCAGTGAGAAATAAGACTTTGTTGTTGTAAGCTACTGAGATTTTTGGGTAGTTTATTGCTGCAACATAAATGACTAAAGCTGGCTAATAAAAATATTGGTACCAGAACCGGAGTGCAACAGCAAACCAACAAGGTGCACCTTTGGCTTCCAGGGTAAGTGTTACACGGCAAGGAAACTTCTTGGTGACTCTCTTATTCAGTGGAGAAACATTCGGTAAAACTGTTACTTGCAGTATCTTGGAAGGTGGCAGATTATGTTCCTGTATAAGATACCTGTATCTATATCTCTGTATCTCTCTCTATCTCTCTATCATCTATCTATCTTATACAAAAATGTGTGTGTAGATATGTATATACACACACATGCATATATATATATATTCTGTGTGACAAACCACCCCAAGACTCAGTGGTATACAAAAGTAAGCATTTATTTCTTATTCATGTGTCTGTAAGTTGTCTGGGGATCACTTGATCTAAACTGGGCTTGGCGCCAGCTACATGTTAATTTTGTCTACACCGTGTTTCTCCAGATCCTCAGACAGTGGCTAAGTGAGGCATGTTCTTCTTGGGATGAAAAGTAGAGCACAGAATTATATTCCTCCCATGGAGTGGGTAGGGGAGGCAGTAGGTATGAACTAAACCATGATACGATCTACCTGTGCACCTAGTGAACTTGTGGCTTTGGGTGAAAAAGAGCATGGAAATTATAGTCACATATGCTGTTTTATTTGTGGCCCAACACTTAGTAGATGCATGCCTTGGGCAAGTCACAATTTTTCTAAATTTCAGTTTCCCCATTTGAAAAAATAGTGAAAAACAAACCAGTATTTTTTGCAACGAATGGAAATTCCAGCTAGCTCAAATAAAGGTAGTGATTGGATGATGGTGTTTCTCATCAGAAACATTTTGTGGTATCCAAGGGAAACTCAACTCTAACTAGGACTTAGAACTGAGGAATCGGAGCCCCGGGGACCCTCTGTGCCCTGCAGACCTTTAGTCATTTATTCTGTCATTCATGTGCCCCAGCTGCACCCCGTGTGTCTGTTTCGCTTCTATTGAAATTTAGTTACATGTGTGTTTGTGTATAGACACACATGTATTACAATCTCATTACACACACTCTCTCAACCCTTTTTCTGATGATAAGAATAGAATTCATTTTGTTCCTTGGAAAGAGGAGGAAGCCGAGATAAAAAGAGAACTGTTCGACACCCAAGTTTTCAGTAGAATTGACTAAAAATAAGATGTTTGACATGAGAATATTTTTTCCTAAAAATGTGTCAAGTGGTGGCATTTCAAATTTGGGTTAGTGTGAGGTGAAACAGAAGCAGTACTTGCCAGGAGATTAGCCAGAGCAGGGGACCATGAATACACAAACCCGGAGAAAATAACAGATGTTATGCTGGGAGCTTTGGGCTTTGGGGGAGTTTAAGTGAAGTTTTCCTAAATTTGATTAGCACTAGCCCAGATGGAGGGAGCCAGGTTCCCTCTTCTGGGCTCTGCACTTCAGAGGCCCCCTTTCCGGCTCTCTTCCAGCGGTGCCCCTCCCTGTGGAGTAAGGAGTTTGCAGAGTTGGGGATATGCACATCTGGAACCCATACCCTTCTGGATCCGTGGGACCTAGAATCCCCTATCCTACTCATCCCAAGCTGGCTTCCTAGGCCTGCACAGGCCTCTTGCCCAGGTCCCTCTGGAGAGTAGATCACCTCACCAGTGTGTATATTTCTGGGCCAGAGGAGTGACCAAGGAATTTGGTTTGCAAGGATGTGGATGGAAGTTGGGTGTTAGACCCTAGGATGTCCATATTCACATGTGTGAGCCCCTCCTGGTGCTGGATGGAGCGTGGGATGAAAGAGAAAAGGATTAGTCCAGGAGCCTTCATTGGTACTCTTACCCTAGTCCCTGAAAATCTGAGAAGAAAGCTTATCTCTGTAGGACAGGGTGCCCCGAGCTGACATTCCATGTAGCATAAGGTATGCCTTGGGTAAACCTGTCCTGAGAATTAACCACTAACCTCCTCCCTAACTCATATAGTAATGAAGCAGCAAGAAAAATTCACCTACAATTTTAATTTTCAAAACTCATTATGCATTACGATCTTGTAAGAAAAATATTTCATATGCAGCCACCTGTAAAGTGAAATAGGCTAAAGGCTTGGTTCTCACACAAGGCAATAATTTCTCCATTTGGAATGCTAGCAATGTTCTCTCCTCAGAAAGTTTATAGAGCTTATATCCTGCCTGTTCTCCTTTAATAAAGAAATGTTAAATATTTTA